>NC_143029.1:76469166-76810000 GCF_057628025.1 Oncorhynchus mykiss
TCCCCGGGAAACCCAATTCCCCATTCAACCATTGGCGAAATTCCCTCCCCAATGATCTCAAACGGTGTTTCTAATACACAATTAAATTAAACACAGACTACCCCTTGCTAATCAGGAAACTTTTGCTTATGTTGTGGTGGACTGTCATTACAATATATTCACGGGAACCTTGTCAAATTATGTTTGTTGTGTGGCTAGCCACTCAATTGCTCTGAATTCACCTTCAGCATGCATGCAGTCAAAGCTATAACAACTTAGGAGCTCATTAGTGCTCTCTAATCGTATCCAGATGTTGACAGCAGATGGGAGTTGTATTCATAGCATTGCTAACTTAGCTAACATACATTTTGAGAAAACAAGTTATATTAAGTGGCTAGCTAGCTAGTGTTTGAAATGTTTGGAGGTCAATGAGACTGGGAGCTAGCTAGATAACCAGCTGACTTAGCAAGCAATGTAACAAAAGTATAATTTTGGATTCCAAAAAATACTCTAACAGACTCTGCATTTCAGGAATCACAGGAGCAACTACTTCTGGTGCATGTGGGAGCAAAACTCATGCCTATGATTACATTTCCATTATTAGCAGCATCTAGGCTGTCCACTTTGAAGAGCAGAGACAGAATGGCTATATAAGGCATGGAACATATAGGACCAGGGCCCCGCTACCATTAAAACCTATACAGCTGTCAGATGTGGGCGTTAACAAGCAAGAACTGAGATGAAAAGATAATGGTGGAGAAAGGTCAAGGGAAACTATTTTCATATAGAGGGAGGGGACTCTATACTTTATGCAAAGACAGAATACTATAAAGGCAGGACTCTGTAATATGAGAATTTAATATTTTCCATGGAAGGGCTCGGCTCTGTTACGTGTGTAATAAAGTCTAAATTGAATTCACAAGTTCCGGTATCTGTGTAAATATTTGACTCAAGATTTTCCACAACATGTACTGTTCAACTATTTAGTAATTTAAACATTTATTTTTTTGAAGGAAACTCCATTCTTGCCATAGCTTTCATGCGATTTAAACATAAGCTTGTCCGAGGTGTCGGACTAGACAAGAGTTGGTATCCATTGGAGCACTGCAATTAGTTTCCCAAAGGTCTGGGGCGGGGCTTAGTGAAGGGTCAATTGAGATTTACTTCTTGAATTAAAATTGAAATAGAGTAAATACTATAGGATGTCAATGTTTTATTTATTATAGAATTTCATTAAAGTCAATACAATTCCAATGCTTTATATAATGTATACTTCAATATTAACAATGTTTATTTCAAGATATTATCAATGGCATATTGTTGTAAAGACTTATTTTGGGTTATGATGGAGAAAGAAATGTGTGCTAAGCTCATGGCAAGTTTATTATTATTTTTTAAATCAATGGGGTAAATATCAAGAATTGAAATGACTGTTGACCAGATTATTTAAATATAAAACGTACAGTGCGTACAGTAAAGTATTCAGACCCCTTGACCTTTTCCAAATTTAGTTACGTTAAATACTTATTCTAAAATAGATTAACTATAAACATTTTCTCAACAATCGACACACAATACTCCATGATGACAAAGATGACAAACAGTAAAAAAAAAAAAAAATGCTAATTTGAGTGGCCAGACTGAAGCCACTCCTCAGTAAAAGGCACAACAGCCCGCTTGGAGTTTGCCAAGGCACTTAATATACTCCCAGACCATGAGAAAACAGATTCTCAGGTCTAATGAAACCAAGATTGAACTATTTAGTCTGAATGCCAAGCGTCACGTCTGGAGGAAAGCTGGCACCCTCCCTACGGTGAAGCATGGTGGTGGCAGCATCATCCTGTGGGGATGTTTTTCTGCGGCAGGTACTGGGAGACTAGTCAGGATCGGGAGAAAGATGAACGGAGCAAAGTACAGAGAGATCCTTGATGAAAACCTGCTACAGAGCACTCAGGACCTCAGACTGGGGGCGAAGGTACACCTTCCAACAGGACAATGACCCCAAGCACACAACCAAGACAACGCAGGAGCTGCTTCGGGACAAGTCTCTAAATGTCCTTGAATGGCCCAGCCAGAACCTAGACTTGAGCCCGAACATCGAACATCTCTGGAGAGATGTGAAAAGAGCTGTGCAGCAATGCTCCCCATCCAACCTGACAGAGCTTGAGAGGATCTGCAGAGAAGGATGGGAGAAACTCCCCAAAGACAGGTGTGCCAAGCTTGTAGCGTCAAACCCAAGAAAACTTGAGGCTGTAATTGCTGCCAAAGATGCTTCAACAATGTACTGAGTAAAGGGTCTGAATACTTAGGTAAATGTGATATTTCAAACATTTCTAAAAACCTGTTTTTGCTTTGTCATTATCAGTTATTGTATGTAGATCGATGAGGAAAAAAAAACAATTTAACACATTTTTAGAATAGGGCTGTAATGTAACAAAATGTGGAAAAATTCAAGGGGTCTGAATACTTTCCAAATGCACTGTATATTAGCCTCTGACATATCTACAGTGTTAGCATAGGTTCAAATCTCACCTACTGCCCTTTGACACAACCTCTCTCTCTCCCCATTATCATCTTCGCTCACTATCTGTTAAATTAAATGTCAAATAAAATACATTTCCCAGAGGGCATCAGATCAAGCACCCCAGGCTGGATATTATTTTTCAAACTCACATAGCTTCTAAATCCACTTGAAAGTCTTTGTCCAGAACATGTAAATACTGCTTCCTGGTTTTCAATGTGACCTCAAATGTTGGCAACACTATAACAACAACAAAAAATACAATCACATAATGACAGCGGACAGTAAAAAATGAAATAAAAAATCCTGCCGTTAGATGGATAATCTATACTGTTGTGTTTGAATGGATGTCTCACCATGTTTCTTCACATCAAATGAGGTGTTAAAGACCCTGTCAGGTTCACTCTGTAATTTCACCTCGATGGTCCACGTTCCTTCCTCCCTGAAGGGAATAGAATACATGAGATTATTTACACATTGTAAATAATGTTCCACTTCTAATTTCACATTTGCAATGTGGAGTAACAAAATAAATGGAACACTTTTTGGCCACATTCATGGGTGCACAGACACACACACACACACTGGTGGAAAATTTACCCAATTGTCATACTTCAGTAAAAGTAAAGATACCCTTAACCATTGGCATACAATGGTCGCGCACGGCGGGAAATTGAATTAACATAATACAAAAAAATCCCATTAAAAATCTGTTTGTTTAAGTGAGAGATATGTTTTTTTTTTGCATGGGTTGCGTCTCAATCCATCTCATCCGCCAATATTGCCCTCCACATCTGGGGTGAAAGGTGGCAGAGCTAGAGCGATGTTAAAACATAACATCCCGAAAATTGTTTTTTCTCACGAACACATCTGTAGCATACAAACGCTTTTGCCTACAATGACCACTCCATTGAAAGCTGAGACTCTCACGAACACGATGGGGTTCTCCATTTTGCACTAGGACGCCCACAAGCCTAATCTGAAGGTCCAGGTACCAGTTTAAAAATGAATGGAAGTATAAATGGAGATATTTTAGGCACTAAAATAAGGGGATAAATATATTTTGAAAAATATATATTTTTTTGTTTCCTGATCTTATATCTCTGTGATATAGGAAAGATACTTCAGAACATACTTCCTTTAGATTTTTTTGGGGGGGACTATCTGTTTTCCCATGTGGTGACTCTGTTATTCAATGTGTTTCTATTGGCTAATATCAGTAATGCCAAATTCAATGTTGCATACAATAATTTGTTTATGTCTTTTTTTATAACTTGAGGGGTTTTAAAATTGAAAATATAATAGCTAAATGATCTTTGGTATGACCATCTTAAAATTCCACGTTAGCTTAATAGCAAATGACTCAAGTAAAAGTGAAAGTCACCCGGCAAAATAAACTCAGCAAAAAAGGAAACGTCCTCTCACTGTCAACTACGTTTAATTTCAGCAAACTTAACATTGTATGAACATCTGAATATATGAACATTCGGCTTGTCACCAAAAGCACTCACAAACTTCTACAGATGCACAATCGAGAGCATCCTGGCGGGCTGTATCACCGCCTGGTATGGCAACTGCACCGCCCTCAACCGTAAGGCTCTCCAGAGGGTAGTGAGGTCTGCACAACGCATCACCGGGGGCAAACTACCTGCCCTCCAGGACACCTACACCACCCGATGTCACAGGAAGGCCATAAAGATCATCAAGGACATCAACTACCCGAGCCACTGCCTGTTCACCCCGCTATCATCCAGAAGGCGAGGTCAGTACAGGTGCATCAAAGCTGGGACCGAGAGACTGAAAAACAGCTTCTATCTCAAGGCCATCAGACTGTTAAACAGCCACCACTAACACTGAGTGGCTGCTGCCAACACACTGACACTGACTCAACTCCAGCCACTTTAATAATGGGAATTGATGGGAAATGATGTAAATATATCACTAGCCACTTTAAACAATGCTACCTTATATAAATGTTACTTACCCTACATTATTCATCTCATATGCATACGTATATACTGTACTCTATATCATCGACGGTATCCTTATGTAATACATGTATCACTAGCCACTTTATACTATACTATGCCACTTTGTTTACATACTCATCTCATTTGTACATACTGTACCCGATACCATCTACTGTATCTTGCCTATGCTGCTCTGTACCATCACTCATTCATATATCCTTATGTACATATTCTTTATCCCCTTACACTGTGTACAAGACAGTAGTTTTGGAATTGTTAGTTAGATTACTTGTTATTACTGCATTGTCGGAACTAGAAGCACAAGCATTTCGCTACACTCGCATTAACATCTGCTAACCATGTGTATGTGACAAATAAAATTAGATTTGATTTGATTTGATTTGACATAAGATTCAACAACTGATGGCAGAATTGGTAAAAAAAATAATATATATATATATATATATATATATATATATATATATATATATATATATATATATATATACGGATAGCTGCTATGGGCACACTCCAACGCTGAGACATAATTTCCAAACAAATAATTTGTTGTTTAGTGAGTCCGCCAGATCAGAGGCAGTAGGGATGACCAGGGGTGTTCCCTTGAAAAGGTGCGAATTGAACCATTTTCCTGTTCTGCTAAGCATTCGAAAAGTAACAAGTAATTTTGGGCATCAGGGAAAATGTAAGTAAACCATACATTATCTTCTTTAGGAATGTAGTGGAGTAAAAGTAAAAGTTGTCAAAAATATATATAGTATAGTACAGATACCCCAAAAAACTATATATATATATATATATATATATATATTTACTTAAGTACTTTATAACCCTGCGCACACACACACACACACACAAAGGTGATTAATCTTACTTGACGATATCTGGGAGCAAAAATTGGTGGGCAAAAAGTCCATTGACACTCAGACTCATTTTGGTCTGCGAGATTATAGTGCCATCAACACTCTGTTGAAAAGCAGAAAATAAAATAATTAACATTATAAAAATATTTTAAGGAGCACCTTGAAATTATTCGTACACCAGCTGATCCGGTAAACAATATACAGTGGGGAGAACAAGTATTTGATACACTGCCGATTTTGCAGGTTTTCCTACTTACAAAGCATGTAGAGGTCTGTAATTTTTTATCATAGGTACACTTCAACTGTGAGAGACGGAATCTAAAACAAAAATCCAGAAAATTACATTGTATGATTTTTAAGTAATGAATTAGCATTTTACTGCATGACATAAATATTTGATACATCAGAAAAGCAGAACTTAATATTTGGTACAGAAACCTTTATTTGCAATTACAGAGATCATACATTTCCTGTAGTTCTTGACCAGGTTTGCACACACTGCAGCATGGATTTTGGCCCACTCCTCCATACAGACCTTCTCCAGATCCTTCAGGTTTCGGGCTGTCGCTGGGCAATACGGACTTTCAGCTCCCTCCAAAGATGTTCTATTGGGTTCAGGTCTGGAGACTGGCTAGGCCACTCCAGGACCTTGAGATGCTTCTTATGGAGCCACTCCTTAGTTGCCCTGGCTGTGTGTTTCGGGTCATTGTCATGCTGGAAGACCCAGCCCCGAACAATCTTCAATGCTCTTACTGAGGGAAGGAGGTTGTTGGCCAAGACCTCGCGATACATGGCCCCATCTATCCTCCCCTCAATACGGTGCAGTCGTCCTGTCCCCTTTGCAGAAAAGCATCCCCAAAGAATGATGTTTCCACCTCCATGCTTCACGGTTGGTATGGTGTTCTTGGGGTTGTACTCATCCTTCTTCTTCCTCCAAACACGGCGAGTGGAGTTTAGACCAAAAAGCTCAATTTTTGTCTCATCAGACCACATGATCTTCTCCCATTCCTCCTTTGGATCATCTAGATGATCATTGGCAAACTTCAGACGGGCCTGGACATGCGCTGGCCTGAGCAGGGACCTTGCGTGCGCAGCAGGATTTTAATCCATGACGGCGTAGTGTGTTACTACTGGTTTTCTTTGAGACTGTGGTCCCAGCTCTCTTCAGGTCATTGACCAGGTCCTGTTGTGTAGTTCTGGGCTGATCCCTCACCTTCCTCATGATCATTGATGCCCCACGAGGTGAGATCTTGTATGGAGCCCGAGACCGAGGATGATTGACCGTAATCTTGAACTTCTTCCATTTTCTAATAATTGCGCCAACAGTTGTTGCCTTCTCACCAAGCTGCTTGCCTATTGTCCTGTAGCCCATCCCAGCCTTGTGCAGGTCTACAATGTTATCCCTGATGTCCTTACACCCTCTCTGGTCTTGGCCATTGTGGAGAGGTTGGTCTATTTGATTGAGTGTGTGGACAGGTGTCTTTTATACAGGTAACGAGTTCAAACAGGTGCAGTTAATACAGGTAATGAGTGGAGAACAGGAGGGCTTCTTAAAGAAAAACTAACAGGTCTGTGAGAGCCGGAATTCTTACTGGTTGGTAGGTGATCAAATACTTATGTCATGCAATAAAATGCAAATTAATTACTTAAAAATCATACAATGTGATTTTCTGGATTTTTGTTTTAGATTCCATCTCTCACAGTTGAAGTGTACCTATGATAAAAGATTACAGACCTCTACATGCTTTGTAAGAAGGAAAACCTGCAAAATCGGCAGTGTATCAAATACTTGTTCTCCCCACTGTATATGTAGGCCGACAGTTACAATGAGCTCAGAACTGTTCAGAGATCAGAACAATTGTGTCGTGATATTCATGTAACACTGAACAAACTCAACATGTAAGGTGCTGGTACCATGTTTCATGAGCTGGAATAAAATATCCCAGACACATTTTCCATTCGCACAAAAAGCGCATTTCTCTAAAATGTTGTGCAATTGGCATGCTGACTACAGGGATGTCCACCAGAGAATGTAATGCTTCTGAACACTTCTACATTAACGTGGATTCTACCATAATTACGGATAATTCCTGAATCAATCATGAATAGTGATGAGTGAGAAAGCTACTCCGGCACAAATATCATACCCCCAAAAAATGTTTTGCTTGTAATGGTGAGAGGTTAGCATAACTGGGGGGTATGATATTTGTGGGTCTGTAACTTTCTCACTTATAATTTTTCACGATTCATTCAGGACTTTCCGTAATGGTAGCATCCACATTAATGTAGAAGTGTTGAGAAACATTATATTCTTATTTACAATAAAAGTTACTCAAACTGACACATTACTAATAGTATCCATAGTTTAGTGCAAAAAAAATTGGTAATTAACTACAAAGACCAAAATCCATTGCGCTTCTTCTTGTCCGGTCTGTGTGGGGCAGACACAGAGAGGAGACAGAAGAACGCTTAAATCAAGAGGGATAGAGAGGGATAGAGAGCAGTTGCTTCATGAGGTATCTCTACCTGAAAATACATGATCTAAGTGATTGATATTCATTTAGCAGTCAAGTATGCCTTATTTACTTTGAAGAACATAGGCAGCAGCTCAACAGAGATAAGATGACTTGGAATTAAATAAAGTCATAAAAAAAAATGTAATATACACAACTGAAATATTTGATTAAAGTACAGTAAAATAATGTGAATAAATGATGGTTAATAAGTGATTAGCAGTAATGGGCAGTCACTACCATCATGGGACTTTTATTAATTATTTATTTCAACGCACATAATGATAGTGCGTTTAATTTAAAAAATACTAATCTAAACCGAAACTGAAAACCAAGATATTTTTATTGAATTGAACCTAAACCATACTGACTTGAAAAAGCATTTATCGCTCAGCACTACCATCTAGTCAATACCCTGTTACAGTCATTAATTAACTGCCCTACTTCCTTTTCTCATGCAACAATTAACAAACATCTGACCAATCAGATTAGAGCTAAGTAGTTGCTAGGTAGATAATCAATTGTTATTCTAATTCCAAACAACTGATTCAACATATTTTAGAAGTAACAAAAGTGACTTACAAAATTGCTCTCATAAAATAATCCTACATTCATCTGATTTTTTTCAAAAATTGTTCTGTGTTGATCTATATTTCACTGTGCTTTTCCAAATATGTGATACCTGTAAAGTAGGCTATTGCATAATTTTATCTTACCTTTAAACCAACACCAACAATACCTTTTGCTGCCTTTGCGTCAAGGTTTGTGACAAATAGCCTGTACTTAACTGAAAAGGGGAAACCACATTTTTATTATGCACAAATGGGAGGATTATTCAAGTAAAGTCTAAAATTAAACCTAACGTGAAGCTCTCATGATATGAATTACCTTTGTAGGCTTCATAACTGCCTATGATTCTTTTTTGTATGCATTGCACCTTAATAATATGGTGATGTATGTGTTAAGACATTCTGCCATTGTTGACTGAATACACTAAAAAACAAATTTTGTATATGCAAAATGATGGAGCACTTTGAATGAGGCACAGGATAGGTTTTCTGCATACTTACCGTCCTCTCCAGGGTTATAGATAGGTTTATCTGTCTGGAGGAAGACATAACCTGCCTGGAAGGACACCAAAACAACTGTCTCCAATTGTCTGCCTCCGAATGTTGCTGTCAGGTGCACATACTGATTGCCTCTAACATTGCTTTTGAAGTCTTTTTGATCAAGCTTCCAAGAGAGAGAGAGCGAGGGAGAGAGAATGGATGTTAGTGAAGCTTGTTCAAAGGCATGATAATTATTAATAGCTAACAAAACATTTTTCCCAAATGCACAATGGTAACAGTAGCACTACACATAAGGTACCCTGTTAGGAAAATTATGATTAAATGACTGAACAAATCATTTTAACCTCTTGGATCTCTAGGGGCGCTATTTCATTTTTGGATAAAAAACGTTCCCGTTTTAAGCGCAATATTTTGTCACGAAAAGATGCTTGACTATGCATATTATTGACCGTTTTGGAAAGAAAACACTCTGAAAGGAAGGAATGAGCCTACACTTTCTGTCGTTTCCCCAAGGTGTTTGCAGCATTGTGACGTATTTGTAGGCATATCATTGGAAGATTGTGTTACGGTGCGTGAATGAGGACCCAAAAGCGAATCAACTTAAACAGAGCTTCTTTAATTACCAAACATGGGTAGGCTCAGATGGACCGGCAGATTCCGACAGGACAGGACAAGGTTACAGCAAACATGACGACAGTCTGGTTCAGGCATGAATGACACAAACAAACAAGAATCCGACAAGGACAGGAGCAGAAACAGAGAGAGATATAGGGACCTAATCAGAGGGAAAAAAGGGAACAGGTGGGGAACGGGGTGAATGGGTAGTTAGAGGAGACAAGGGACAGCTGGGGGAAAGCGGGGGAGAAAAGGTAACCTAACACGACCAGCAGAGGGAGACAGGGTGAAGGGAAAGGACAGAGACAAGACAACATGACAGTACATGACAGTACCCCCCCACTCACCGAGCGCCTCCTGGCGCACTCGAGGAGGAAACCTGGCGGCAACGGAGGAAATCATCAATCAGCGCACGGTCCAGCACGTCCCGAGAGGGAACCCAACTCCTCTCCTCAGGACCGTACCCCTCCCAGTCAACTAGGTACTGATGACCACGGCCCCGAGGACGCATGTCCAAGATTTTACGGACCCTGTAGATAGGTGCGCCCTCGACAAGGATGGGGGGGGGGGGGGGGAAGACGAGCGGGGGCGCGAAGAACGGGCTTAACACAGGAGACATGGAAGACCGGGTGGACGCGACGAAGATATCGCGGAAGAAGAAGTCGCACTGCGACAGGATTAATGACCTGAGAGATACGGAATGGACCAATGAACCGCGGGGTCAACTTGCGAGAAGCCGTCTTAAGGGGAAGGTTCTGAGTGGAGAGCCAAACTCTCTGACCGCGACAATATCTAGGGCTCTTAGTTCTACGCTTATTAGCAGCTCTCACAGTCTGCGCCCTATAACGGCAAAGTGCAGACCTGACCCTCTTCCAGGTGCGCTCGCAACGTTGGACAAAAGCCTGAGCGGAGGGAACGCTGGACTCGGCGAACTGAGATGAGAACAACGGAGGCTGGTACCCGAGGCTACTCTGAAAAGGAGATAGCCCGGTCGCAGACGAAGGAAGCGAGTTGTGGGCGTATTCTGCCCAGGGGAGCTGTTCTGACCAAGACGCAGGGTTGCGAAAAGAAAGACTGCGTAAGATGCGACCAATAGTCTGATTGGCCCGTTCTGCTTGACCGTTAGACTGGGGGTGAAAGCCGGAAGAGAGACTGACGGAAGCCCCAATCAAACGGCAAAACTCCCTCCAAAATTGAGACGTGAATTGCGGACCTCTGTCCGAAACGACGTCTGACGGAAGGCCATGAATTCTGAAAACATTCTCGATGATGATTTGTGCCGTCTCTTTAGCAGAAGGAAGCTTAGCAAGGGGAATGAAATGAGCCGCCTTAGAGAACCTATCGACAACCGTAAGAATAACAGTCTTCCCCGCTGACGAAGGCAGTCCGGTGACAAAATCTAAGGCGATGTGAGACCACGGTCGAGAGGGAATAGGAAGCGGCCTGAGACGGCCGGCAGGAGGAGAGTTACCGGACTTAGTCTGCGCGCAGACCGAACAAGCAGCCACGAAACGACGCGTGTCATGCTCCCGGGTGGGCCACCAGAAACGCTGGCGAATGGAAGCAAGCGTACCCCGAACGCCAGGGTGGCCGGCTAACTTGGCAGAGTGAGCCCACTGAAGAACGGCCAGACGAGTAGGAACGGGAACGAAAAGAAGGTTCCTAGGACAAGCGCGCGGCGACGGAGTTTGAGTGAGTGCTTGCTTTACCTGCCTCTCAATTCCCCAGACAGTCAACCCGACAACACGCCCCTCAGGGAGAATCCCCTCGGGGTCAGTGGAGGCTACTGAAGAACTGAAGAGACGAGACAAAGCATCAGGCTTGGTGTTCTTAGAGCCCGGACGATAAGAAATCACGAACTCGAAACGAGCGAAAAACAGCGCCCAACGCGCCTGACGCGCATTAAGTCGTTTGGCAGAACGGATGTACTCAAGGTTCCTATGGTCAGTCCAAACGACAAAAGGAACGGTCGCCCCCTCCAACCACTGTCGCCATTCGCCTAGGGCTAACCGGATGGCGAGCAGTTCGCGGTTACCCACATCATAGTTACGTTCCGACGGCGACAGGCGATGAGAAAAATACGCGCATGGGTGGACCTTGTCGTCAGAGAGGGAGCGCTGAGAAAGGATGGCTCCCACTCCCACCTCTGACGCGTCAACCTCGACAACGAACTGTCTAGAGACGTCAGGTGTAACAAGGATAGGAGCGGATGTAAAACGATTCTTGAGGAGATCAAAAGCTCCCTGGGCGGAAACGGACCACTTAAAGCACGTCTTGACAGAAGTAAGGGCTGTGAGAGGAGCTGCCACCTGACCGAAATTACGGATGAAACGACGATAGAAGTTCGCGAAGCCGAGAAAGCGCTGCAGCTCGACGCGTGACTTAGGGACGGGCCAATCAATGACAGCTTGGACCTTAGCGGGATCCATCTTAATGCCTTCAGCGGAAATAACAGAACCGAGAAATGTGACGGAGGAGGCATGAAAAGTGCACTTCTCAGCCTTCACAAAAAGACAATTCTCTAAAAGGCGCTGGAGGACACGTCGAACGTGCTGAACATGAATCTGGAGTGACGGTGAAAAAATCAGGATATCGTCAAGGTAAACGAAAACAAAGATGTTCAGCATGTCTCTCAGGACATCATTGACTAATGCCTGAAAGACAGCTGGAGCGTTAGCGAGGCCGAAAGGAAGAACCCGGTATTCAAAGTGCCCTAACGGAGTGTTAAACGCCGTCTTCCACTCGTCCCCCTCCCTGATGCGCACGAGATGGTAAGCGTTACGAAGGTCCAACTTAGTGAAAAACCTGGCTCCCTGCAGGATCTCGAAGGCTGAAGACATAAGAGGAAGCGGATAACGATTCTTCACTGTTATGTCATTCAGCCCTCGATAATCTATGCAGGGGCGCAGAGACCCGTCCTTCTTCTTGACAAAAAAAAACCCCGCTCCGGCGGGAGAGGAGGAGGGGACTATGGTACCGGCGTCAAGAGCTACAGACAAATAATCTTCGAGAGCCTTACGTTCGGGAGCCGACAGAGAGTATAGTCTACCCCGGGGGGGGTGGTTCCCGGAAGGAGATCAATACTACAATCATACGACCGGTGTGGAGGAAGAGAGGTGGCCCTGGACCGACTGAACACCGTGCGCAGATCGTGATATTCCTCCGGCACCCCTGTCAAATCACCAGGCTCCTCCTGTGAAGAAGAGACAGAGGAAACAGGAGGGATAGCAGACATTAAACATTTCACATGACAAGAGACGTTCCAGGAGAGGATAGAATTACTAGACCAATTAATGGAAGGATTATGACAAACTAGCCAGGGATGGCCCAAAACAACAGGTGTAAAAGGTGAACGAAAAATTAAAAAAGAAATGGTTTCACTATGATTACCAGAAACAGTGAGGGTTAAAGGTAGCGTCTCACGCTGAATCCTGGGGAGAGGACTACCATCCAGGGCGAACAAGGCCGTGGGCTCCTTTAACTGTCTGAGAGGAATGTCATGTTCCCGAGCCCAGGTCTCGTCCATAAAACAGCCCTCCGCCCCAGAGTCTATTAAGGCACTGCAGGAAGCTGACGAACCGGTCCAGCGTAGATGGACCGACAAGGTAGTGCAGGATCTTGAAGGAGAGACAGGAGTAGTAGCGCTCACCAGTAGCCCTCCGCTTACTGACGAGCTCTGGCCTTTTACTGGACATGAAGTGACAAAATGACCAGCGGAACCGCAATAGAGACAGAGGCGGTTGGTGATTCTCCGTTCCCTCTCCTCAGTCGAGATGCGGATACCTCCCAGCTGCATGGGCTCAGCACCCGAGCCGGCAGAGGAAGATGGTAGTGATGCGGAGAGGGAGGCGACGGAGAGCGCGAGCTCCTTTCCACGAGCTCGGTGACGAAGATCAACCCGTCGCTCAATGCGAATAGCGAGTTCAATCAAGGAATCCACGCTGGAAGGAACCTCCCGGGAGAGAATCTCATCCTTTACCTCTGCGCGGAAACCCTCCAGAAGACGAGCGAGCAAGGCCGGCTCGTTCCAGCCACTGGAGACAGCAAGAGTGCGAAACTCAATAGAGTAGTCTGTTATGGATCGATTGCCTTGACATAGGGAAGACAGGGCCCTGGAAGCCTCCTCCCCAAAAACAGATCGATCAAAAACCCGTATCATCTCCTCCTTAAAGTCTTGATACTGGTTAGTACACTCAGCCCTTGCCTCCCAGATTGCCGTGCCCCACTCACGAGCCCGTCCAATAAGGAGAGATATGACGTAGGCGACACGAGCAGTGCTCCTGGAGTAAGTGTTGGGCTGGAGAGAAAACACAATATCACACTGGGTGAGGAACGAGCGGCATTCAGTGGGCTCCCCAGAGTAACACGGCGGGTTATTGATTCTGGGCTCCGGAGATTCGAAAGCCCTGGAAGTGGCCGGTGGATCGAGGCGGAGATGGTGAACCTGTTCTGTGAGGTTGGAGACTTGGGTGGCCAGGGTCTCAACGGCATGTCGAGCAGCAGACAATTCCTGCTTGTGTCTGCCTAGCATCGCTCCCTGGATCTCGACGGCTGAGTGGAGAGGATCCGAAGTCGCTGGGTCCATTCTTGGTCGGATTCTTCTGTTACGGTGCGTGAATGAGGACCCAAAAGCGAATCAACTTAAACAGAGCTTCTTTAATTACCAAACATGGGTAGGCTCAGATGGACCGGCAGATTCCGACAGGACAGGACAAGGTTACAGCAAACATGACGACAGTCTGGTTCAGGCATGAATGACACAAACAAACAAGAATCCGACAAGGACAGGAGCAGAAACAGAGAGAGATATAGGGACCTAATCAGAGGGAAAAAAGGGAACAGGTGGGGAACGGGGTGAATGGGTAGTTAGAGGAGACAAGGGACAGCTGGGGGAAAGCGGGGGAGAAAAGGTAACCTAACACGACCAGCAGAGGGAGACAGGGTGAAGGGAAAGGACAGAGACAAGACAACATGACAGTACATGACAGATTGACCATAAGAGACTACATTTTCCAAGTGTCCGCCTGGTGTCCCTGCGTCGAAATTGGAGCGCAAAGCCAGGTCCAATTATTTTTCCATTTGAGAACAAGGAAAAACCAGGCTTCCACGAAGGATATATCATCGAAGAGATATGTGGAAAAACACCTTGAGGATTGATTCTAAACCACGTTTGCCATGTTTCAGTCGATATTATGGAGTTAATTTGGAAAAAAGTTCGCGTTTTGAGGGCTGAATTTTTTTTTTTTTTTTTTTTTTTTTTTGGGTAGCCAAATGTGATGTACAAAACGGAGCTATTTCTAATACACAAACAATCTTTTTGGAAAAACTGAGCATCTGCTATCTAACTGAGTCTCCTCATTGAAAACATCAGAAGTTCTTCAAAGGTAAGTTATTTTATTTGAAGGCTTTACTTGTTTTTGTGATAGTTGCCTGCTAAATGCTAACGCTAATGCTAACGCTAAATGCTACGCTAGCTAGCTACTGTTACACAAATGATTGTTTTCCTATGGTTGAAAAGCATATTTTGAAAATCTGAGATGACAGTGTTGTTAACAAAAGGCTAAGCTTGAGAGATAGCATATTTATTTCATTTCATTTGCGATTTTCATGAATAGTTAACGTTGCGTTATGGTAATGAGCTTAGGTCTATAAATAGAATCCCGGATCCGGGTTTGGTCGTCGCAACAGGTATGGAACTGTAACTAAATAAACTTATACTCTGTTTTATTATATCTGATTAACAATATGAGTTCATAAGAAGGGATTGTGTGACACGGACAAGGAGTAATTAAAGTTAATGAACAGCATTCCAACTAGGAAGAAAGAAATGGGTTGTGGATTAAGTAAACAGATAAGGTAGTTAACCTATGGTTGAACTGACGAAACTTAGCTCTGGGGTGTTTTAGATAAGACGGTGAGTGCATTCCTAGGTTTTCTGTTAATTAGAACTGTCAGCTAAGTGGTGATCGATAATGTTGAGGAGTCAAAAGTTAATTCAGTTATGTTGGGTGACCTGTGAGTGTGTTAGTGAGTTAGAATGAACTTTTAACCTCACTTGATTCTAGGTCGGGAGGAGGGGATTCATTCTAGAAGCAATTAAATGACATCATGTTATTGTATATAAACTGTTGCTCGTGGTAACGTGGCAGCGCTCTCCGAGAATAAATTCTGTTACCTATTATTGAAAAGACTGGTCTCCGTCTATTTTATGCAAACAAGAATCTTACAAATTCTCATAAAATAGATTAAGGGAATTCTATTAATGAATACATATTGGTATAATTCAATTACAGTAACATACCCTTTATTATGTTTGATCTCCCTATTTCAAAAGGACCAAAATGACAAGCACACATTTGTTAATAACCTTAACAATATGTAATAAGGCAGCGTTTCTCCAACCTCGGTTCTGGGGACACCAAAGGGCTACCACTACACAGCGGATTCATATAATCAACTCATCACGATTTGATTATCTGAATTAGCTGTGTAGTGCTATGGCAAAACCCCAAAATGAGCACCCATTGGGGATTTTGCTAATCACTGTAATAAGGCTTTATAAATGATTTATAAACTATAAATGAGAATAGTGAACAATCTATTAACCACTTTTAAATCTTGTATGAAGCCTTTATAAAGGGTGCCTTACTGTAAAGCCTTAAAGGGACAATTAAAGGGATGGTTTGAGATTTTTACCCCAATCTAAATTGTATTCTTACCTTGAGAGAAGGGAAGTGTTAAAAAAAAATATATATATATATACTGTAAACAATGCATGGAATTTAAAATAATAAGGTATACATCATGTAAGTACATAATGTAAGAACGCAGCCATACAAAATGTTTTCCCTGCATACGTGCGCCACAAAAATATGCAAAGTTTGCAGCAGCACAAATGTTAACTTGCGTAAGGTATACATTTGGCTTAGGTCTGTGTTGTGAGCATGTGAAATTCATCCAAATCAAATATCTTACCTTTAGCTGATGCAGAGCCTGGTTGTTGTCTCCAAGGATCTGTTTTTTTTCATAAAGCCTAGATCTTTTCAAAGGAAAGTCCATCACAATAAGGTTCACCTCACCACCCACAGAGCTCTCCAAGTATATGTTCTCCTCACTGCCAACCCGAAGGATGTTTGGGGCCACCATTATGTACCTGCAACAAACGGACACATTACCAAAATAGTACTCATAGTTTATAATGTAGGTGGGCTTGAAATAAAATATTAAAACAGCTAAATATTTGCAACATTTTTACAGATGTTGTCAATTCATTTTTTTTTTGCAAACCATTGATCAGTTCAGCATTGCTTTATGGTGAACAATATAGGCATTGGTTGAAGCTCAGTGCTCAAATCTCCATACCATCATATCTAAACCAATATGACACCAATCTCGATGACAATTCACAAATCAACTTGATTAGAGATACACAACACACTCCTCGCCTCTCCTCATGAACCTTCTGTCCTTTACCGAGAACCAAATACCGGATTTTTAAACAGAGTCGTTAGCATTAACGTTGTCAGACAATGTTTTGCCCAGAATGAGCTCAATATCTAGCCTTGGATAAGAATGAGACTACACCGAGGTAAAGCCAGACGGATATTCACGCTTTCAAACCACTTGAGCCACAGACTCCAAATAAGTGTCACGATGTTGGAAAAATTGCACAGGTCATATTTTCACGATTTGGACCTTAATTCCCTTTGCAAAGCTAATAAACATGTGGAAATGTGAGCAGCATTTTGTATTCCTAGTTTAATTAGTACAAACCTTTTTTTTTACATTTGAATTTCAATAGCTCCTTGGTCATGTGACCTACTGACTTCAAACAAGGTTCAGAATGTACACTCAGTGGGCCTACACATTGCACACCCTTTAGTTTGTCCATTTTCAACTCACACAATCTTACATACATTTTTCAAAATAAAAAAATGCAATAGCTCCTTGCTCATGTGACCTAATGACCTCAAACAAGGTTCAGAATGTCCACTGATTACCCTTCTATATTGAACACCCTTTAGTTTGTCCATTTTCATCTCACACGTTTTTACATTAATTTTTCAAACTTTAGAATTTCAATAGCTTCTTGATCATGTGACCTACTGGACTCAAACAAGGTTCAGAATGTACAACCAGTGGGCCTACACATTGCACACAAGTTAGTTTGTCCATTTTCATCTTACACGATTTTACATGAATTTTTAAATCTTTAACATTTTAATAGCTCCTTGGTTATGCGACCTACTGACTTCGATCAAGGTTCAGACTGTACACTCAGTGGGCCTACAAATTGCACACCCTTCAGTTTGTCCATTTTCATCTCACACGATTTTACATTAATTTGCCTGCTTTGCCCCCCTGAAGGACAGTGTCACTCACACACCTATTCACTTGGCCCTGGGGCCTTCCTGACCTCCAGGCAGGCCCCCATTGACCGAAACAGGCTCTGTGCTCCTGGTGACCCGCCTGCATTTTTCTGATCACAGTCTAAGTCCCCACTCCAACCTCCATGGCCTGAGTGCTGTCCCCAGCCCCCGAGTCCGGCTGCCCTTGCTTGGACTCTAAGTGCCTTGACGGAGGCCTCCTTGTGCACCTGGTAACCTGAAACAAGCTCTGTGCACCTGGTGACCTTTCCGCTTTTATCCACTCAGAGCATAAGTCCCCAACCCAACCTCCACAACCTGAGTCCTGCCCCCAGCCCGAGTAACACCCGGTGGTATCATCAGAGGCTTATCTGTCTTACAAACTGGACATCAGTTGCCGCTACTAACCTTCAGCAGACTTTAAATGAGTTTTTACACCCAATCGACATCAAGTGCCAGCGCAATACTTATAAGCTTGAGAACCAAATACCCCTCTCAGTATCTAGTGGCACCATCAACCGGGTGTCGGAAGAAGCAACAGAAAATAATCATCCCCTTTCAATAATTTGCTTGCCCAGTCAGGCTTTTTAAATTTTTTTAAATAACATTATTTCACCTTTATTTAACCAGGTAGGCAGGTTGAGAACAAGTTCTCATTTACAACTGCGACCTGGCCAAGATAAAGCAAAGCCGTGCGACACAAACAACAACACAGAGTTACACATGGAATAACAAAACATACAGTCGAGGTAAGATAAGGGAGGTAAGGCAATAAATAGGCCACAGTGGCAAAATTATTACAATTGAGCATTTAAACACTGGAGTGATAGAGACTGGAGTGATAAATGTGCAGGAGATGAATGTGTAAGTAGAGATACTGGGGTGCAAAGGAGCAAATAAATAAATAACAGTATTTGGATGAGGTAGCTGGATGGGCTATTTACAGATGGGCTATGTACAGGTGCAGTGATCTGTGAGCTGCTCTGACAGCTGGTGCTTAAAGCTAGTGAGGGCGATAGAGAGTCTCCAGCTTCAGTGATTTTTGCAATTCATTCCAGGCATTGGCAGCAGAGAACTGGAAGGAAAGGCGGCCAAACGAGGAATTTTGTAAATGACATCGCCGAAGTCAAGGATCGGTAGAATAGTCAGTTTTACGAGGGTATGTTTGGCAGCATGAGTGAAGGATGCTTTGTTGCGAAATAGGAAGCCGATTCTAGATTTAAATTGTTTATGTGAGTCTGGAAGGAGAGTTTACAGTCTAACCAGACACCTAGGTATTTGTAGATGTCCACATATTCTAAGTCAGAACCGTCCAGAGTAGTGATGCTGGACGGGCGGGCAGGTGCTGGTAGCGATCGGTTGAAAAGCATGCACTTAGCCCAGAACCATAGGAACCACCTTTACCAGCACTTCATCGATATTCCTCACTTTGGGGGGGGGGGGGGGGGGGGGTGTCACAGTCACCCCATGGGTGATTTGAGTGTGACCGCAACAGGTGTGTACGCTCCTTTGAATTTCATCAAGTTGACATTTAGTGATCTGTGCCCAGTGGGAACCTAGGCTTTTTCTGTCCGTTTTATGGTTCAGCAGCAAATCAACGGGCGTGGATGGTACTACCCACATCAGATGTAGGCCTCCCTTCCCAGACAAGCTGGAGATGCCTCTCCCCACGTTGTAGGGCATGAGCCAGATCCATGCAATGCCTTATCACTGTGGGGGCAATGGGTTTAGTCTCCGCCTTAAGTCTAGTGAGCTTAGAAGAGACCTTCCCACCTACATTGTGTGGGGTCGGCGAGCGCCGTAGCTGGGGAGATCCGCGATAAGGGCCTGGCGTGTGTTCAGAGTTGCCGCCGCCAACCCCCCACCGGTCCGCCTTCGGCCCGCCGACAGACACCACCCCGATGAACCCCCGCATGCAGCCCCTTGCGAGACCACACACGAGAGACCGCGAGATGGGCTGCACAACAAACTTCCAATGGTGGTGAGAGGAGGGTGACAGAGCGACTGCTCCCCTAACCGCGGCACGGTCCCAGCCCCGCTTCGCACACCAGCCCAACCGACCCAGCCCTTAGACAATCCTTATCCTGAAGTTATGGATCTTTTTTTGCCAACTTCCCTTACCTACATTGTTATAACATGCCAGAGGGTGTTCACCTTGGAGACCTGTTGCAGATATGGGTATGGCCCTGCGTGAGATTTAAACCATCTCCCCCGGATTTTCAAGAGCCAGGGAGAGCTCATCGGATGCCGCCGAAACCGCAACGCTTTCCAGGGCTTGGGACCCTCTCTCGGGGCGAACCCATTCCAGGGCGCCCTGCCCTTCACAAAGAAAAGAGAACTCTCCCCGGGGCTCCCGACAGATTCTCCGGGATTGGTCACATTACCGCACTGGATGCCTCGTGAGCCCATGACCGCCACTCCATGGACATTCTGAAAGTTGTTTGAGGTAGGTAGGTCACATTACCAAGGAGCAATTGAAATTCGAAAGTTTGTAAAATTGCATGAGAAGAAAATGGACAAACAATGTGTAGGCCCACTGATTGTACATTCTGAACCTTGTTTGAAGTTTGTAGGTCAAATGACCAAGGAGCTATTGAAATTCAAACATTTAAATAAATTATTTTAAATAGTGCGAGGTGTAAATCAACAACAAAAAAAGTGTGTGCAATGTGTGTCTATGCCATCGGGTTTGCTAGAGATAATGAAATTTGAAAAATTTGATTTGTCACTGTTGACAGTCCCTAACTGCTGTTGGGGAAACTACAGGCGAATAACCAACCTGAATCTGTCTTTACCTCGGTGGAGACGACAGCATCCATAAAGTGACCATTTGACTTGCCAGCTTTAGGACTGAATATGTTTGTAGTTTTGATTACATTTATAATTTCTCTCTCATGTTTGTCTGTTAAGAACCAAGAATGTGTTACCTTTATGTAGCATTTCTGATAATACTGTAACGACCCTGGGTTTATAAGTTTCATTACAATACCAACATATTTTCAGCCGAATCTCAGAGTTCGAACACCGGGTAGGTTGCTTGGCAACAACAGAGCTGCTTGCACCATGCCGCCAGTCTTAAGAATTGTTTGCGAACAAACCTAGGCTATTGTATATAGCTAGCTATATGGTGGTATTCAAGCTTAATTTAATAAATGCAAGCATATATTTTAATTAGCTAGGTAGCTAACTAGCGAACGTTAGCTTGCTAGTAGAAAGTCCAGCAGCTAGCCTCTGTAGCTAGCAAACAACAGTCACCTGAAAGCTAGCTACTAGCGAACAGGAAAATAAGCCAATGAATGTGCTTTTGTTTTGATTATTTAGCTAGGTAGCTGGCTAGCGAACGTAACATTATACCAGTCAGATGAGAGCTAACGTTGGCTAGGTAGCTAACCAACAAACAAGGAAAGCTAGCTAGCTATATTGCAGAGTTCTGTCCTACTATCCAGGTCTGTACCCAAACAATTTAAACTTCTACTTTTAAAAATACACCTCTCTAAAAACAAGTCTCACACCTTTGCCGCCTTCTATAGACCACCATCTGCCCCCAGCTGTGCTCTGGACACCATTTGTGAACTGATTGCCCCCATCTATCTTCAGAGCTCGTGCTGCTAAGCGACCTAAACTGGAACATGCTTAACACCCCAGCCATCCTACAATCTAAGCTTGATGCCCACAATCTCACACAAATTATCAATGAACCTACCAGGTACCACCCCAAAGCCGTAAACACGGGCACCCTCATAAATATCATCCTAACCAACTTGCCCTCTAAATATACCTCTGCTGTTTTCAACCAAGATCTCAGCGATCACTGCCTCATTGCCTGCATCCGTAATGGGTCAGCGGTCAAACGACCCCCACTCATCACTGTCAAACGCTCTCCTGAAACACTTCAGTGAGCAGGCCTTTCTAATCGACCTGGCCCAGGGTATCCTGGAAGGATATTGATCTCATCCCGTCAGTAGAGGATGCCTGGTTATTTTTTTTAAATGCCTTCCTCACCATTTTAAATAAGCATGCCCCATTCAAGAAATTTAGAACCAGGAACAGATATAGCCCTTGGTTCTCTCCAGACCTGACCGCCCTTAACCAACACAAAAACATCCTATGGCGTTCTGCATTAGCCCCCGTGATATGCAACTTTTCAGGGAAGCTAGAAACCAATATATACAGGCAGTTAGAAAAGCCAAGGCTAGCTTTTTCAAACAGAAATTTGCTTCCTGCAACACAAACTCAAAAAAGTTCTGGGACACTGTAAAGTCCATGGAGAATAAGAACACCTCCTCCCAGCTCCCCAATGCAGTGAGGATAGGAAACACTGTCACCACCGATAAATCCACTATAATTGATAATTTCAATATGCATTTTTCTACGGCTGGCCATGCTTTCCACCTGGCTACCCCTACTCCAGTCAATAGCACTGCACCCCCCACAGCAACTCGCCCAAGCCTTCCCCATTTCTCTTTCTCCCAAATACAGTCAGCTGATGTTCTGAAAGAGCTGCAAAATCTGGACCCCTACAAATCAGCCGGACTAGACAATCTGGACCCTTTCTTTCTAAAATTATCTGCCGAAATTGTTGCAACCCCTATTACTAGCCTGTTCAACCTCTCTTTTGTGTCGTCTGAGATTCCCAAAGATTGGAAAGCAGCTGCGGTCATCCCCCTCTTCAAAGGGGGGGGGGGGAACACTCTTGACCCAAACTGCTACAGACCTACAACTATCCTACCCTGCCTTTCTAAGGTCTTCGAAAGCCAAGTCAACAAACAGATTACAGACCATTTCGAATCCCACCATACCTTCTCCGCTATGCAATCTGGTTTCAGAGCCAGTCATGGGTGCACCTCAGCCACGCTCAAGGTCCTAAACGATATCTTAACCGCCATCGATAATAAACAATACTGTGCAGCCGTATTCATTGACCTGGCCAAGGCTTTCGACTCCGTCAATCACCACATCCTCATCGGCAGACTCGATAGCCTTGGTTTCTCAAATGATTGCCTCGCCTGGTTCACCAACTACTTCTCTGATAGAGTTCAGTGTGTCTGTTGTCCGGGCCTCTGGCAGTCTCTATGGGAGTGCCACAGGGTTCAATTCTTGGACGGACTCTCTTCTCTGTATACACCAATGATGTCGCTCTTGCTGCTGGTGAGTCTCTGATCCACCTCTACGCAGACGACACCATTCTGTATACCTCTGGCCCTTCTTTGGACACTGTGTGAACAACCCTGCAGACGAGCTTCAATGCCACATACAACTCTCCCTCAGTGGCCTCCAAATGCTCTTAAATACAAGTACAACTAAATGCATGCTCTTCAACCGATCGTTGCCTGCACCTGCCCGCCCATCCAACATCACTACTCTGGACGGTTCTGACTTAGAATATGTGGACAACTACAAATACCTAGGTGTCTGGTTAAACTGTAAACTCTCCTTTCGGACTCACATCAAACATCTCCAATCTAAAGTTAAATCTAGAATTGGCTTCCTATTTCACAACAAAGCATCCTTCACTCATGCTGCCAAGCATACCCTTGTAAAACTGACCATCCTACCGATCCTCGACTTCGGCGATGTCATTTATAAAATAGCCTTCAATACCCTACTCAATAAATTGGATGCAGTCTATCACAGTGCCATCCGTTTTGTTACCAAAGCCCCATATACTACCCATCACTGCGACCTGTATGCTCTCGTTGGCTGGCCCAAGCTTCATACTCGTCGCCAAACCCACTGGCTCCATGTCATCTACAAGACCCTGCTAGGTAAAGTCCCCCCTTATCTCATCTCGCCGGTCACCCACTTGCGGCACGCACTCAAGCAAGTATATCTCTCTGGTCACCCCCAAAACCAATTCTTCCTTTGGCCGCCTCTCCTTCCAGTTCTCTGCTGCCAATGACTGGAACGAACTACAAAAATCTCTGAAACTGGAAACACTTATCTCCTTCACTAGCTTTAAGCACCAGCTGTCAGAGCAGCTCACAGATTACTGCACCTGTACATAGCCCATCTATAATTTAGCCCAAACAACTACCTCCTGTTGTGGTAATTTAACACTTAAACAACACAATGTAACTCCAAGTCAATCACACTTCTGTGAAATCAAACTGTCCACTTAGGAAGCAACACTGATTGACAATAAATTTCACATGCTGTTGTGCAAATGGAATAGACAACAGGTGGAAATTATAGGCAATTAGCAAGACACCCCGAATAAAGGAGTGGTTCTGCAGGTGGTACCACAGACCACTTCACAGTTCCTATGCTTCCTGGCTGATGTTTTGGTCACTTTTGAATGCTGGCGGTGCTTTCACTCTAGTGGTAGCATGAGACGGAGTCTACAATCCACACAAGTTTGCTCTTCTAAAACGAAGTTCTTATCTCGTTCTTGGTAAAACATAGTACCAAACCATTACCTCATCCAATGGCATATATCAATTGTCAATTCTAGATACTCCCATCTCAAATACACCCCCTCCCGGACAAGATCAGAAAAGACAGTGAGCCTCTTAGGTCATATACTAGGTCAACATCAGAGGGGACATACAATGGTTCCAGACACTGCCATACTCTTCCCCCAAATGGGAAAAGTAGGGAGTGACTAGCACACAGACATTGTGGAGCCAAGAGATAATTGGTTCCCCCTCAATCATCTCTTCACATGGTTTAAAAGATACGTTCACATATGAAGAAAAGGCTGACCTCTCCCCTCTCTCTTTTCCCACATAAGCATACTTATGAAAATTGATAAAACATCTTATTTATCAATGTTACCTAACTAATTCTTATTCTGCCACGACCCCCCCCCCCCCCCCCCTCACTGTATTTATTTACTTATTTGGCTCCTTTGCACCCCATTATTTCTCTCTCTACCTTGCACATTCTTCCACTGCAAATCTACCATTCCAGTGTTTAACTTTTTTTGCCTTTACCTCCCTTATCTCACCTCATTTGCTCACATTGTATATAGACTTATTCTTTCTACTGTATTATTGACTGTATGTTTGTTTTATTCCATATGTAACTCTGTGTTGTTGTATGTGTCGAACTGCTTTGCTTTATCTTGGCCAGGTCACAATTGTAAATGAGAACTTGTTCTCAACTTGCCTACCTGATTAAATAAAGGTGAAATAAATTCAATTAAAATAAATAAAAAATCTCATATGTATATACTGTACTCTATACCATCTACTGCATCTTGCCTATGCCGTTCGGCCATCACTCATTCATATATTTGTATCTACATATTCTTATTCATTCCTTTACACTTGTGTGTATAAGCTAGTTGTTGTGAAATTGTTAGGTTAGATTACTTGTTAGATATTACTGCATGGTCGGAACTAGAAACACAAGCATTTTGCTACACTCGCATTAACATCTGCTAACCATGTGTATGTGACAAACAAAATTTGATTTGAAGCAATGTCAGTACAATAACTATTAGTCCGGAGCTTCATGAAATAGATTTCCATGGACGGGCAGCTGCACACAAGCATAAGATCACCATGCGCAACGCCAAGCATCAGCTGGAGGGGTGTAAAGCTCGCCGCTATTGGACTCCGGGACAGTGGACACGCGTTCTCTGGAGTGATGAATCACGCTTCACCATCTGGCAGTCCGATGGACGAATCTGTGTTTGGCGGATGCCAGGAGAACGCCACCTGTCCGAATGCATAGTGCTAACTGTAAAGTTTGGTGGAGGAGGAATAATGGTTTGGACTAGGCCCCTTAGTTCCAGTGAAGGTAAATCTTAATGCTACAGCATGACATTCTAGACGATTCTGTGCTTCCAACTTTGTGGCAGCAGTTTGAGGAAGGCCCTTTCCGGTTTCAGCATGGCAATGTCCCCGTCCATACATAAATGTTTTTTTGAGATCGGTTTGGAAGAACTTGACTGGCCTGCACATATCCCTGACCTCAACCCCATCGAACACCTTTGGGATGATTTGGAATGGTGACTGTGAGCCAGGCCTAATCGTCCAACATCAGTGCTCAACCTCACTAATGCTCCTGTGGCTGAATGGAAGCAAGTTCCCACAGCAATGTTCCAACATCAAAAGGGGGACCATTAATGCCCATGATTTTGGAATGAAATGTTCGATGAGCAGGTGTCCACACACTTTTGGTCATGTAGTGTGTACATATACACACACACACACCGGTATACATAATTTTAATAGCACAACACTGTAAAGTCCATTATCAATCTTTAGAGTATGAATTAGGCTGTTTGAGAAGGTATGAATCCTCATCAACATGCTTAAGCATTTCGCTACACTCGCATTAACATCTGCTAACCATGTGTATGTGACAAATAAAATTTGATTTGATTTGATTTACACATAGCTTGAAATACAATACCAACATAGCTACTGTAATAGGTCAAAGCTGTGTGCTGGAAAACTTTGGTAGGCATTGTGGTGCTTTCTTTTTCGGCTTCAGACCAATGCCTATTCTCACTTAAAACATTGTTTTTTTTATATATTATAGAAATGTATAAGATCATAACTAAGTCATCATGTAACCAGTTACCCGAGAGACAAAACAAGGTTTAGAGACTTACGTTTGACCCAGAGATGAACGGCAGAGGGAGAGGATGAGAAGGAAAGCTGCAAGGAGCTTTGAATACCCCATGTTGTCAGCAATGAAACCACTGTCCAGATGAAGTGCCTAGTCCCCTCTAATGTACTCAGTCAGTGTTAATTTTTAACTTGGAGTGAGGACCTAAACTATGACTGTTTACCATAGCAAAGGAACAATGACCTGGACCAGACTGAGACAGACAGACAGAAACACGCACCAATTTTCAACAATTGCAAAAAAAAATCTCACGTGTTCAAAAATGAAATCTATCAACCGCATACTGCAAAAATCACTTTTGATTGTCAAAAAGTATAATCCCAAATCCAAATCCCCCAAATGATGCAGCAGCTCTCTCTCTCTCACTAACACACACACACACTGAAAAGTTAGTTTTGTATGCTGGTAAACAGTTTATTTGACAACATAATTATATTTACAGTATAAGGCCTATTTGTAACTGGTTGCAATGTGGGTTTCACTAAGTTGAGTACAGTGTCATGATGTACAACGACACAGAAGTATTTATCCAATTTCCACAGTAGTATACATAATAAGATGCTTGTAAAACACAAAAGATCATTTTCACAACTGTCATTCACCCTGGCAAAATCCCTAATTATTTCTCGCAATACTTACTTGGGATAATGATTACAAGGACATGCCTCTTACCGTAAAACTATATTTTGGTTCTTGAACGAAGCAAAGTCCAAAGGCAATCGTTGTGTTTTGACACATAATCAACTAGGTCAAAGATGCCAGATTTCAATGAGATATTTGACTGAGCTGTCAAATCAAATCCTAATGTTGATTTGTAGTAAAAAAATTGAAACTGTTGCAGAAATTTGCTTCATATTCCTACAATACACATACAAACAAAATCACAAACTGAAAATAATTCACAACTTTTCACAACTTCTGCATGGGCTAAATAATATTTGAAGGAAGGAATTCCTCTGGGCAAAGAAAGATCAACTACCATTAGATAGCATACACATAAACACATACAGCATAAATGCACATTGAATATTAATAACGATAGCTAAACAACCGTACTTTCTGAGCATGTGCTGCTTTATGGACACAATTGTATACGTAGCTGCTGATCCCTCCACTGCTGCTTCCCCCTCTTTCCTGTTCCCCTCACCTCCCATGGCAATGATCTCTTTGTCTGCTGTAAAAACTTTGACATGTTGTACAAACTTCTTAGTCTGTTCTAACTATAAACGACCTTTGTTGATAAGAAACAACATGATTGACATATTGCACAGAGGTGGAACAGTAGGCTACTCTGGCGAATTTCAATAATGTGCTGTCCATCAAATAGTGCAGTGTTGCTTGGTCACTGAGAAGCGAACTAACAATTGTATGTTATTTATTGTTAAATCGCAGATTGTTCTGCCCCAATGCAATTTGCAGACAGGGCTGGGCTACATGTAGGCATTGTTGGCATTGTTAATCTGTTTACAAAAAAACCTGTGACTGTAATTGTTACGTTACCAGCAAATTACAGATACTTTTGAAAAAGTATATGATTACTTCTTGGATTACTTTTAAATTCAGAAAGGATTTTTGCGGGGAAAAAAAATAATTATGCAACCTTTGTTTTCTCAATTAAATTAAATTCAGTGTTAAAAAAAAGTGCACTTTTAAGTTTGTTCCACCTGAAAGGTGACACAGCAAATGATGACACAGCAAATGCATTTGATGGATCCTTTTTGTGTTCTTCTAATGCCTCTTTAGGGGAAAGTAATCCAAAGTAACTGAAATTAATCAGATTACATTACTAGTTTGGGTAATCCAAAAGTTACTGATAAGAATTTGTGTCAGATAACTAGTAACTGTAACGGATTACATTAGAAAGTACAAACCCTGCATGTAGGCTAGTTTAGGTTGTTATGTAAGCAAAATGCAGAGCAACAAGGGACACAACCCAAAGAAGGATTAAGCAGCCCCAAACTCTGAGGAGAGGAAAAGAGCACAGAGGAAATTCAACTCAGGACCAATGCACAAACAGCTATCTTCAACCTTTGATCCTTGTGTAACTTTAGACCGTCCCCTCGCCCATACCTGGGCGCGAACCAGGGACCCTCTGCACACATCAACAACAGTCACCCACGAAGCATCGGTTACCCATCGCTCCACAAAAGCCGCGGCCCTTGCAGAGCAAGGGGAACCACTACTTCAAGGTCTCAGAGCAAGTGAAGTCACCGATTGAAACGCTATTTAGCGCGCACCATCGCTAACTAGCTAGCAATTTCACATCCGTTACACTTGGCCACATAGAGAACAAAGACTTTCCTCACTGATTGAGTGTAACATTCCTAATAGTCAAATATCTCCAGGTCTCTTATCTTTCATTCCATTTCCTACTTCTTCATTAGCATTATTAAATGTTGATTGAATAAAAAATAAAGTGTTTGTTTTGTTATTTTGGTAAAGAACACCAAATAATTCATACCATCAGATTAATCAATTTCTTACTATTATTATACATTTTAGTCTTATAGAGGTATTATTAAAATAACTCACAAGTCAGGTCCTCTTAGAACACCATTTTGTCCAGGGCCATGCACAGACCGTTTGAGGGGCATGTGCTCAAACAAAAAAAAGTTAATCGGAACTGTAACTGCGGTCACAAACTAGTTGAGCAATTATTACAAGAGGGGAAAGCCGCACAATCTGATGAGTAAAGTATTTAACAAAACTATTTTTGAACTGGAATAAATGCTGCACTTACCAACACAATTCCAAATCGCACAATTCCAGTCAATTCCAAACACAATTCCAGTCAAAATAGATTGTAAGAAATACTGGTAGCTACATCTGTAGCTACCATATAGACTTTTTGACCATACAAACTTTTTGACCTGAAGGAGTGGTACAGAACTCGCTACCCCCCGCGCATGCATGTGCAAGTGTGCACACACGTGCACGCACAAATCACCGTGCAAATGTAGCCTGTCATTACAGCCATAAACTGAGACTTTATAAAGGCAAGATATACTAGATAAATAAACTGTGTTTTACAACTGCAACTGGAGCTGCATCTTATTTATGTTAGCAGTCACTATCAACTAGGGATATATCATGTCACTTTTCTGGTGTCCAGAGAAAGCAAAATCATATGACCTACTTGTAGCAGAGGTTGCAGGATCTGATGGAAAGCATGTTGTCTGCACCACACCATAACTTTTGAGGGCAGCCTGCCTGAACAGTGCTCATTGCCAGCTGGGTAGCTCTGTTCTTACTCACAAATATGTTCATCAATTTGCCATGTTACATCTTCATCCCATAATATTGAAGGCAGTGCAATTGTAGCTAACTGCTTATCTTTAGACATATTGTCACTTGCCAGTACACTCTTAGAAAAAAAGGTGCCATCTAGAACCTTTAAGGGTTCTTCGGCTGTCCCTGTACTGTAGCAACCCTGTGTTTACAAACGTGGAAATCGACTTGGGTTCGCCGAACAACACGGACGAGCTCACTCTCCCTGCCTGTTTCATTAGCCTAAACTATGATCAGAGCCAGCTGCAGACAACAAACAGCGAGAAGGAAATACAGATATCGATCTGTTTGTCACAGATACCATCAAAAAAAAGTAGGGGAGTGGATCAGAAAACCAGTCAGTATCTGGTGTGACCGCCATTTGCCTCATTCAGTGCAACACATCTCCTTCGCATAGAGTTGATCAGGCTGTTGATTGTGGCCTGTAGAATGTGGTCCCACTCCTCTTTAACGGTTGTGTGAAGTTGCTGGAAACTGGCGGGAAGTGGAACACGCTGACGTACACATCGATCCAGACCATCCCAAACTTGCTCAATGGGTGACATGTCTGTTGAATATGCAGGCCATGGAAGACCTGGGGACATTTTCAGCTTCCAAGAATTATGCACAGATCCTTATGACATGGATTATCATGCTGAAACATGAGGTGATGGCGGCTGATGAATTGCCTGACTATGGGCCTCAGGATCTCGTCAAGGTATCTCTGTGCATTCAAATTGCCATAGATAAAATGCAATTGCATTCGCTGTTCTTAGCCTATGCCTGCCCATACCATAACTCCACCACCACAGTGGGGCACTCAGTTCACAAAGTTGACATTAGCAAACGGCTCACCGACACAACGCCATACACACTGTCTGCCATTTGCCCGGTACCGTTGAAACGGGATTCATCTGTGAAGAGAACACTTCTCCAGCATGCCAGTGGCTATCGAAGTCGGTTACGATGCCGAACAGCAGTCAGGTCAAGACCCTGGTGAGGACGACAAGCACGCAGAGGAGCTTCCCTGAGACGATTTCTGTCAGTTTGTGCAGAAATTATGCAGTTGTGAAAACCCAGTTTCATCAGCTGTCCTGTTGGCTGGTCTCAGACGATCCCACAAGGGAAGAAGCCGGATGTGGAGGTCCTGGGCTGGCATGGTTACACGTGGTCTGCAGTTGTGAGGCCGGTTGGACGTACTGCCTGATTCTCTAAAATTACATAAATTATCTGGCAACAGCTCTGGTGGACATTCCTGCAGTCAGAATGCCAATTGCACACATTCCCTCAGAACATGAGACATCTGTGGCATTGTGTTGTGTGACAAAACTGCACATTTTAGAGTGGCATTTTATTGTCCCCAGCACAAGTTGCACCTTTAAAATGATCATGCTGTTTAATCGGCTTCTTGATTTGCCACATCTGTCAGGTGGATGGATTATCTTGGTAAAGGTGAAATGCTCAATAACAGGGATGTCAACAAATTTTTGTTCAAAATGTGAGAGAAATATGCTTTTTGTACGTATGGGATGTTTTATTTCACCTCATGAAACATGGGACCAACAATTTACGCTTTGCGCTTATATTTTTGTTCAGTATAATTATTACAAATATATGCAACTCATTTTCCACCAACAGGTTTCTGTGCCGATGCACCACACAACCAATAAACAAAGCATACCGACTTCATGCACTTCAAGGTCATGTGTTGCATTTTCAACACCACAATAAATAGACTATGTCAGTCTGGACAAACAGAAAATACATTGCTCCCTACATAGTAGGCCTACCCAGTATCGAAGGCTTGGCTTGACCATCTCTGAATGTCATTCAACTTTTTGCCGTTTTGTAACATACGTCTTTTTCCATTTATCAAATGGCCGTTGCACAGTTTGAATTGACTGATTGATTTTGTGTCTCAGTTAAAAAATACATATCTACACAGAGTACAAATATTTTTTTTAAGTGACCAGGATTGCACAATAATGTTGGGCACTAGTTTCCATTATGGTCCCTACTTGTTTACATAAATACATATACAATTACATAGATACAGACATTACAGACAGACAAAAAAAGGTTCTACAGTTCACACATTAGGATGCTTTCTACATTATTTTTTACAAGTGTTTATGGTTGGTATGGCTTTTGGTTGCTGTGGTAGTTTGTTCCACTCAACAGCGCCGGTATATAGGCATTTGTTCTTACCAGATAGACTCCTATATTCAAAACAGTGAATATTATAATGTCTGGCTAGTCCTTGATAATTCTGTGAACCAGACCAAGTTGAATCAATACTACTCTTTTTCTCTTTTTCAGTTTTTTTTCAATGATAGCCAGCAAAGCTGCTTAAAATGCTTGATATCCAGATGAGTATGAGGGGGAGTTTAAGTATAATTCTTACAAGCTTGTTTTGTGGGTGTCTATAGCTAGGTTTCCATCGAATTGGTGACAGATTTTCATGTCACTATTCTAAAATCTAAAATAAAAACCACAGTGCATTTTCCTATCAGAGTTGCGTTTCTATCAAACTGACTTGTTGTGGATAAAAGTCTGTGCGTAAATACGTAGTGGACATAAATTCCCATGAGCCGTATCAAAAATAAAAGTTACTACTGGCCTACTGGTTCTGTCACAAAATGTTGTGCGTAGGCATAGTGAAAGTATCAACTCTGGTATTGGCATGTGTGCTTGGGGGCTCCCGGGTAGCGCAGTGCTAGTAGGCGTCACGTCAGACCCGGGTTTGATCCCGGGCTGTATCACAACCAACCGTGATCGGGAGTCCCATAGGGTGACGCACAATCGGCCCAGCTTTGTCCGGGTTAGGGGAGGGTTTGGCCGGGGTGGGGTGGGGGGGGTGGGGGGCTTTACAAGTAGGCCATCATTGTAAATAAGAATTTGTTCTTAACTGACATGCGTAGTTAAATTAAGGTTAAATAAAAAATGAAATTAAATAGCCAACAGCTTGCAGATACAGTGCGGTATACTGTACATGATGAGATTATTATGGACAAAAGTGTGAGATTATTTTTATTTGTCAAACAGCAGCCAAGCATCAATCCTCATGGTACCAGAATAAGACCCTTGATATTTATTGAAAGGAGCATCCAGTTCATCACTGTGCACTTTCACCACCCTGTGAAGTTCATCCTAACTTATTTAATCTGTAGCCCAATAAATCGCATGCTTTCATTTCATGTCGTGACATTTTGATATGTCTAAATCTAACGTGTCGTTGGAGTTACTAAATTTACCGCAGATTTGTCATTGGTGTTCCCATCATTGGTGTTACTAATCTTGCTGGTGACACAATGTTCTCATAATGGTAGAAATGACTTAGAGTAATTCAACTGCCATATTAGTTGATTTAGAACAGGGATGGGCAACTGGCGGCCTATCCCTTTTGTAGACCCATGGACCAATTTGACACATTTTATTTTATTCAATAATAATAGAATACACAAGGTGCAATTTCGAAATTCGGTTGTGCATCAGCAGTCACTCATTTAGCCCTTGTCAGCAAAACATTTTTAGATTGGTAAATTAGTCTTGCGGCCAGCTATCTAAACTTGTAGTAAGCATGGCAGAATTACCGACAGGGGTGGGACCCATTGATCATCAGTTATCATATTAAAAACTGCAAACATTTGCCTCCAACCTATGGCAAAATGTGTAGAATTGCAGGAAATTAGCTGTAAAACTACACATTTAACTCTCCGCCGCATGGCAAAATGTGTAGAATTGCAGAAAACTTGTTTTAAAATGGAAAAACTTTCTCTATGCCCCATGGCCAAGTGTGCAGAATTGGAAATTAACTTTAAAATGGAAAATGTTTCTCTTCCCTGTCATTAACCAAGAACGCAAGGTAACTGAACTAAATGACAACCTGAAATGGTCCACCCACACAGACAGGAGGCTGAAGAAATTTGACTTGTCACCTAAAACTCTCACAAACTTTTACAGATGAACAATTGAGAGCATCCTGCTGTGCTGCATCACCGCCTGGTACTGCTCACAACTGCAGGGCCTCCAAATAACATCTACTAAACACGTGAATGTGACCAATAAAATTTGATTTGATTTGATGAGGGGGGGGCTGCTAAAATGTTTTTTTCGCAAGGTGGAGGGGGGGAGTATGGATGTGGGAATGCAAACCCACGAACCACTGTGGCTCCTCATGATGAGTGCCGGATATTTGTGGCCCCCACCCCCATCAAAGTTGCCCATCCCTGATTTAGAATGAGAAGATGTACCCACATAGATTGAAATAAAAAATGAAAAATGTATTGGATTTAAAAAATATGCCATGCCCAAAAGCCACTGTAATCTAACAATGACACACAAAACATCATTGTCACAACTGTCATCTCCACTGGCAAAATTCAAAATAATTTCTTGGAACACTTGACTGGGTTGAAAATTAACCAGGACATGCCCCTTACCGTAAAACTATCTTTTGGGTCTTGACCAAAGTAAAGTCCAAAGACAATCATTGTGTTTTGATGCATAACCAATTACACAACAGGTCAAAGACGGCAGATTTTCATTAGATATTTGACTGAACTGTCAACAAACACACATTTGAACTAAACCAAATCATGTTCATTTGTAGTAAAAATCTAAACCGTTGCAGACATTAATTTCATATTCCTACAATAAACATACAGACAAAATCACATTGACTGAAAATAACGAACTACTCTTCACAACTTCTGCATGGGCACAACTTCTACATTTTATTTGAATTGTTGATATAGGCCTACTGTATTTAGCAAGTATGTATGCAAGTTACACATATGATTATCAGTCAACAAATTTTAAAGGCTCATAATTAGTTTCATTTTTTTTTTCTCCCAGGTGCTCCTTGAGGAACTTCTGCATTCGGAATAGGTTAATGTGGTAATCTCTAGTAGTTGCAGTTGAAAGAGGCTTTGGGATATTACCCATACACAGGTCCTTAACCCCCCAGCTGATTACACCCACCTAAGACAAAAATAAGTTGATTACTTTAATGATATACAGACATTGTTATTTTAACGTGGCCAAGTTTAACTCCCAAAAACACATTCAAAGGAATAGTAGTACATCACAAATTGAGAGTTTGAACTAAAAAGGCCTTAAAACATCTAGAGAGGTCCAACATTTCAAGAGAAACCTAATTCTGAACATTTCACGAGAATGTCACCGGTGCAATTTCCTGTTTATCTTGATACAACCAGCACCATGCTGATAAAAGAAACATAGTATTTAAACGTGGAAGTATAGGTTATATAATGTACACTCACCTGAATCCGACGTTTTAGATTTTTCAGATACAGGGCGCCACCAGAGTCACCTTTGAATGCACACATACTGTACATGTAATACAATGTCATATAGCCTAACTGTATTTTCACACTGCCAGGTGAGACACCATACATGTAAATGACCATTCATAAAGGTTACACAGCTATGGGATGTGCTAGAAAATATAAAAATGACTGTATAAAAATGCAGAATTATCCTGTAATACTGTGTTTAGTTTCCATAGTGATACATTTCCTTGATACATTGATTGAATGTACCTTTGCAGGCAATGTCCTCAACTTTGTCTTCTGTCCCTCCTGTACACAGGAAGTTCTTAGTCACAGCCTCCTTGTAGTTTTTAATGCCCTCAGCTTCCTCTGCATCCTTAATACAGCTCTCCCTCTGTGAAAAAGGAACCGAGACTGTCAGAGTTCAGAGAACCCATCATTGTGGTATTCACTCCGTAACTCTTATTCTTATAGCCCATGGACGAATCAGATTGTGGAATTGTTTAACCTCTCTAGGGTAGGGGGCAGCATTCGGAATTTTGGATGAAAAGCATGCCCAAATTAAATGGCCTGCTACTCGGGCCCAGAAGATATGATATGCATATAACTGGTAGATTTGGATAGAAAACACTATAACATTTACAAAACTGTTAAAATAGTGTCTGTGTAAAACATAACTGATTTAGCAGGCGAAAACCTGAGAAAATCCATTCAGGAAGTCGTTTTTTTTTTTTTTTGTAGTTTTCTATTCAATGCCATTACAGTATCCATTGACTTAGGACTCCATTTGCAGTTCCTATGGCTTCCACTAGATGTCAACAGACTTTAGTTACTTTAAATCGTTTCAGGCTTGTATTCTTATAAATGAGGGAGTAAGACCAGTCTGAACGAGTGGACCCTAACGTGACGCAGAGTTTTTTCAGGCGAATGTGCATTTCTTGTTTACCTTTGGAGCGGGGCGGCAGGGTAGCCTAGTGGTTAGAGCGTTGGACTAGTAACCGGAAGGTTGCAAGTTCAAACCCCCGAGCTGCCCCTGAACAGGCAGTTAACCCACCGTCATAGGCTGTCATTGAAAATAAGAATTTGTTCTTAATTGACTTGCCTAGTTAAATAAAGGTAAATATTGATGACGTTATTGTCCGGTTGAAATATCATTTAGGCTAAAAAACAACCTGAGGATTGAATATAAACATCGCTTGACATGTTTCGATGAACTTTACGGGTACAATTTGGATTTTTTGTCTGATTGTTTTGACTGAGTTTGAGACTGTGGATTACTGAAGAAACCGCACTAACAAAACGGAGGTTTTTGGATATAAAGAGACTTCATCGAACATTTATTGAGTTTGATGTGATTACCACCATATGAAGATCATCAAAGGTAAGGGATTAATTTTCTCTCTATTTCTGAGTTTTGTAACACTTCTGCTTGGCTGGTTACTGTTTGTAATAATTTGTCAACTGGGCTATGTTCTGGGCTAGGTATGTTCTGGGCTAGGTATGCTTTCGCCGAAAAGCATTTTATAAATATGACACTGTGGTTGGTTTAACAAGAAGTTAATCTTTAAACCTATGTAAAATATGTTTTGTTTTCTGAATTTAAACAATGAGCATTTATGTAATTGAATTTGGCGCTCTGCAACCTCACTGGATGTTGGCCAGATTGGACGCTAGCGTCCCACAAACCCTAGAGAGGTTAAAATACTTTCCAGACTTACTACTACTTGTATTAGCAAGTAGACCATCCTCACAGGCAGATGCTTACAGCTTTATGAATAAAAAGTAACTACATGTATTTGGGTGAAAGTGTGTAAGCCTAGACACTGCATAAACATTGCTATGGCATGTTTGATTGAGTTCCTGCCTGCTCATGGCCATCTCAAAGCATGATTCTCTGCTGGCGAGAAGGTTTTCACACAAACATTCTCACCTTTTCTTTCAATTTGATTTGAACATCCTTCTCGTACATCTGACCCTTCCACTCAGACATGAATCTGGCAGGTACAGAATTCTGATTCAACAGGAATTCCTCTGGGCAAAGAAAGATCAACTACCATTAGATAGCATACTACCGTAAATGCACATTGAATATTAATAACGATAGCTAAACAACCGTACTTTCTGAGCATGTGCTGCTTTATGGACACAATTGTATACGTAGCTGCTGATCCCTCCACTGCTGCTTCCCCCTCTTTCCTGTTCCCCTCACCTCCCATGGCAATGATCTCTTTGTCTGCTGTAAAAACTTTGACATGTTGTACAAACTTCTTAGTCTGTTCTAACTATAAACGACCTTTGTTGATAAGAAACAACATGATTGACATGTTGCACAGAGGTGGAACAGTAGGCTACTCTGGCGAATTTCAATGATGTGCTGTCCATCAAATAGTGCAGTGTTGCTTGGTCACTGAGAAGCGAACTAACAATTGTATGTTATTTATTGTTAAATCGCAGATTGTTCTGCCCCAATGCAATTTGCAGACAGGGCTGGGCTACATGTAGGCATTGTTGGCATTGTTAATCTGTTTACAAAAAAACCTGTAACTGTAATTGTTACGTTACCAGCAAAAACATTTTAATCAGATTACAGATACTTTTGAAAAAGTATATGATTACTTCTTGGATTACTTTTAAATTCAGAAAGCATTTTTGCGGGGAAAAAAATACATTATGCAACCTTTGTTTTCTCAATTAAATTAAATTCAGTGTTAAAATAAAGGTGCACTTTTAAGTTTGTTCCACCTGAAACCACTATGATGACACAGCAAATGCGTTTGATGGATCCTTTTTGTGTTCTTCTAATGCCTCTTTAGGGGAAAGTAATCCAAAGTAACTGAAATTAATCAGATTACATTACTAGTTTGGGTAATCCAAAAGATACTGATTAGAATTTGTGTCAGGTAACTAGTAACTAACGGATTACATTAGAAAGTACAAACCCTGCATGTAGGCTAGTTTAGGTTGTTATGTAAGCAAAATGCATAGCAACAAGGCACACAACCCAAAGAAGGATTATGGAGCCCCCAACACTGAGGAGATGACAGGGCTATAGTCAGCCTTGTCTCAGGGTGGTAAGTTGGTGGTTGAAGATATCCCTCTAGTGGTGTGGGGGCTGTGCTTTGGCAAAGTGGGTGGGGTTATATCCTGCCTGTTTGGCCCTGTCCGGGGTTATCATCGGACAGGGCCACAGTGTCTCCCGACCCCTCCTGTCTCCTCCATTATTTATGCTGCAGTAGTTTATGTTTCGGGGGGATAGGGTCAGTCTGGAGTATTTCTCCTATCTTATCCGGTGTCCCGTGTGAATTTAAGTATGCTCTCTCTAATTCTCTCTCTCTTTCTCCCTCTTTCTTTCTTTCTCTCTCTCGGAGGACCTGAGCCCTAGGACCATGCCTCAGGACTACCTGGCCTGATGACTCCTTTCTGTCCCCAGTCCACCTGGCCATGCTGCTGCTCCAGTTTCAACTGTTCTGCCTGCGGCTATGGTACCCTGACCTGTTCACCAGACGTGCTACCTGTCCCAGACCTGCTGTTTTCAACTCTCTAGAGACAGCAGGGTAGAGATACTCTGAATGATCGGCTATGAAAAGCCAACTGACATTTACTCTTGAGGTGATGACCTGTTGCACCCTCGACAACCACTGTGATTATTATTATTTGACCCTGCTGGTCATCTATGAACATTTGAACATCTTGGCCATGTTCTGTTATAATCTCCACACAGCACAGCCAGAAGAGGACTGGCCACCCCTCATAGCCTGATTCCTCTCTAGGTTTCTTCCTAGGTTATGGCCTTTCTAGGGAGTTTTTCCTAGCCACAGTGCTTCTACACCTGCATTGCTTGCGGTTTGGGGTTTTAGGCTGGGTTTCTGTACAGCACTTTGTGACATCAGCTGATGTAAGAAGGGCTTCATAAATAAATTTGATTGCTTGATTGATTGTCCTAAAGCCACTCCTGCGTTGTCTTGGCTGTGTGCTCAGGGCTGTTGTCCTGTTGGGAGGTGAACCTTAACCCCAGTCTAAAGTCTGAGCGCTCCATTCACATTTCCCTCGATCCTGACTAGTCTCCCAGTCCCTGCCGCTGAAAAAAATCCCCACAGCATGATGCTGCTACCACCATGCTTCACCATAGGGATGGTGCCAGGTTTCCTCCAGACGTGACACTTGGAATTCAGGCCAAAGAGTTCAGAGAATATCCAATCAATGTTACTATTAATGTTGGATCGAGAAATTTGGATAGGATGGAAGAAATTATATAGTAAAACCGGCAAAAGAGGTAACGTAAACCAGGGAAAAAACGCAATATCGTCCCATGTGCCCAATAAAAAACATCACACAACCCTTCCCAAAGTAAAAACAAAAGTTAGACAATCCTCCCCTATTTTGGACCACCCCTGCCCCAAGTATATGTGAGCCTGCTTTTGCATGCCAATGCTGATGACTGGTCATTGGTCAACAATCAAGACCCCCAAGAATTTAAAGATGATAGGAAGGGTTAAAAACAGTGCGAGTAAAAAGAGAAACAAGAAGTGAGGGGGAGGGTGAGCAGGAGCTATGTAAAGAAATGTGTGCATAAAGAAACACATGAGCAGAATGTTATACTATGGTTGTTTGTCTATGGGAAAGAGGCGTACTAAAGATCTATGGTGGACAATAATACACATTGTGAACAATAAGATTTGGAAGACAAAAATACTTTTTGTCCCCTCAAACATTGTTTAAACAACTATAAACGGAATTAAAAAGAAGAAGCTGGCCAACAAGTTGTCCATTGACACTATTAAATACGTAAATCATGTTAAGTAGTCTAATAATGAACCCCATGTATTGACGTGAAAACAGATTTGTATTTATACGAATTAATCTATTTATTTAAAAAACAAAAAAGGAAAGAGGTGTCCTGTGGGGGTGGGACGGGACGGTTCAAAATGGTTGCGCAGCCTCTGCTTATTGATAATTGGCGCTATAAATAGTTTCTGCTCATATTTTGTGTGCTTATGTTTGGGTAGTTATGACACACTTACATTCATTAGATAAATTATGTCACTCACCTTGCGCCTTACAGGTTGTTGATGTATGGAGACCTGACGCACGGATGGAGGATATAGTACAAGGAATACAGATGGGCCTGCAAAATACAGCTACATTTCTCATTGTCCTCTGTCCTCATAAACCATGCCATATTTTGGGTTTGCCATGTCCTGACTTACCTGATATATTTAGACCTTTGGACATCACTACTCAACTTCAAGAGTGCCACATCGTAGTCATAAAACTCTGAAACCCCTTTGTCCTTCTTCTTAAAGACATCATAATCTGGATGAATTATAGGTTTCTGCTCCAACGTCATATCTGAATCAACAGACAAATATGATCTTATTAGTCAGGTGTTTGCCTCACAAATGACCATGTGCTGAAATCAAGGCATCAGAGAATAAGCTACAATTGAATTGAAATGCATTACAATGAATTATCAAATCAAATCTAATTTTATTTGTCACATGCGCAGAATACAACAACCTTACCGTGAAATGCTTACTTACAAGCCCTTAACCAACAATGCAGTTCAAGAAATAGTTATAAAATATTTTTTACAAAGCTATTCAATCAAAACGTAACACAAGAAATGTACATAACAATAACGAGGCTAAATACAGGGGGTACCGGTACCGAGTCAATATGTGGGGGTACAGGTTAGTCGAGGTAATTTGTAAAGTGACTATGCATAGATAATAAACAGAGTAGCAGCAGTGTAAAAACAAATTGAGGAGGGGGGAGGGGATCAATGTAAATAGTCCGGGTGGCCATTTGATTAGTTGATCAGCAGTCTTCTGGTTTGGGGGTAAAAGCTGTTAAGGAGCCTTTTGGTCCTAGACTTGGCGCTCTGGTACCGCTTGCCGTGCGGTAGCATAGAGAAATGTCTATGACTTGGGTGACTGGAGTCTTTGACAATTTTTGGGGCCTTCCTCAGACACCGCCTAGTATATAGGTCCTGAATGTCAGGAAACTTGGCCCAGTGATGTACTGGGTCATACTACCCTCTGTTACGCCTTACGGTCAGATGCCGAGCAGTTGCCATACCTGGCGGTGATGCAACTGGTCAGGATGCTCTGATGGTGCAGCTGTAGAACGTTTTGAGGGTCTGGGGACCTATGCCAAATCTTTTCAGTCTTCTGAGGGGGAAATGTGTTGTTGTGCCCTCTTTACAACTGTCTTGGTGTGTTTGGACCATGATAGTTTGTTGGTGATGTGGACACCAAGTACCTTGAAACTCTCGAGCCGCTCCACTATAGCCCGTCGATTATGGGGGCCTGTTCGGCCCCTCCTTTGCCTGTAGTCCACAATCAGCTCCTTTCTCTTGCTCACATTGAGAGACAGGTTGTTGTCCTGGCACCAGGTCTCTGACCTCCTCCCAATAAAGACTGTCTCGTTGTTGTCGGTGATCAGGCCTACCACTGTTGTGTCGTCAGCAAACTTAATGATGGTGTTGGAGTCGTGCTTGGCACGCAGTCGTGGGTGATCAGGGAGTACAGGAGGGGACTAAGCACGCACCACTGAGGGGCCCCAGTGTTGAGGATCAGCCAGGCAGATGTGTTGTTGCCTACCCTTACCCCCTGGGGAGGCCTGTCAGGAAGTCTAGGATCCAGTTGCAGAGGGAGGTGTTTAGTCCCAGGGTCCTTAGATTAGTGATAAGCTTTGTGGGCACTATGGTGTTGAACGCTGAGCTGTAGTCAATGAAAATAATTCTCACATAGGCGTTCCTTTTGTCCAGGTGGGAAAGGGCAGTGTGGAGTGTGATTGAGACTCTGTTATCTGTGGATCTGTTGGTGCCGTATGCGACTTGGAGTGGGTCTAGGGTTTCTGGCATGATGGTGTTGATGTGAGCCATGACCAGCCATTCAAAGCACTACAGACGTGAGTGCTTCACGGGCGGTAATAATTTAGGCAGGTTACCTTCGCTTTCTTGGGCACAGGGACGATGGTCTGTTTAAAACATGTAGGTATTACAGACGCTGCCAGGGAGAGGTTGAAAATATTTGTTTAGACACTTGCCAGTTGGTCCGCGTATACTTTGAGTACAGGTCCAGGTAATCCGTCTGGCACCACTGTTTTGTGAATGTTGACTTGTTTATGGGGTCTTGCTCACATCGGCTACGGAGAGCGTGATCACACAGTCGTCCAGAACAGCTGGTGCTCTCATGCATGCTTCAGTGTTGCTTGCCTCAAAGCGAGCATATAAGGCATTTAGCTCGTCTGGTAGGCTTGCGTCACTGGGCAACTCGTGGCTGGGTTTTCCTTTGTAGTCCGTAATAGTTCTCAAGCCCTGCCACATCCGACGAGCGTCAAAGCCATTCAATCTCAGTCCTGTTCTGACGCTTGGCCTGTTTGACGGTTCACCTGACGGCATAGCAGGATTTCTTGTAAGCGTCCGGAAGCGGCAGCTCTAGCCTTTAGCTCAGTGCGGATGTTGCCTGTAATCCATGGCTTCTGGTTGGGAAATGTACGTATGATCACTGTGGGGACAACATCGTCAATGCACTTCTTGATGAAGCCGGTGACTGAGGTGGTATACTCCTCAATGCCATTGGATGAATCCCGGAACATATTCCAGCCTGCGCTAAAAAAACAGTCCTGTAGCGTAGCACCCGCGTCATCTGACAACTTCCATATTGAGCGAGTCACTGGTACTTCCTGCTTTAGCTTTTGTAAGCAGGAATCTGGAGGATAGAATTATGGTCAGATTTGCCAAATGGAGGGCGAGGGAAATCTTTGTATGCATCTCTGTGTTTGGAGTAAAGGTGGTCTAGAGTTTTTCTTCCTCTGGTTGCATATGTGATATGCTGGTAAAACGGATTTAAATTTGCCTGCATTAAAGTCCCCGGCCACTAGGAGCGCCGCTTCTGGATGAGCATTTTCTTATCTGCTTATGGCCTTATACAGTTCGTTGAGTGCGGTCTTAGCGCCAGCATCGGTTGTGGTGGTAAATAGACAGCTACGAATAATATAATATAATATAAACTCTCTTGGTAGATAGTGTGGTCTACAGCTTATCATGAGGTATTCTACCTCAGGTAAGCAATACCTCAAGACGTCTTTAATATTAGACATCGCGCACCAGCAGTTATTGACCAACAGAAACTTACACTCCCGCCCCCATCGTCTTACCAGACGTAGCTGCTCTGTCCTGCCGAAACACAGAGAAGGCAGCCAGCTCCATATTATCCGCATCGTCGTTCAGCCAAGTATCAGTGAAACATAAGATATTACAGTTTTTAATGTCCCGTTGGTAGGATAGTCAATGGTAGATCGTCCAGTTGGTTTTCCAATGATTGCACGTTGGCCAATACATTTCGAGGGTAGTGGTGGTTTACCTACTCGTCTGCAAATTCTTACAAGGCCCGCCCTCCTCCCCCTTTTCTCTGTCTTTTCTTCACGCTGATGATGCGGATTTGGTCCTTGTCTCGACAAAGCAGTATATCCTCCGCGTCCGACTCATTAAAGAAAAAGTATTCGTCCAGATTGAGGAGAGTAACCGCTGTACTGATGTCCAGAAGCTCTTTTCGGTCATAAGAGATGGCAGCAACAACATTATGTACAAAACGAGTTTACAGCAATGCGGGGAAAAAAATAGCAGTTGGTTAGGAGCCTGTAAAACGGCAGCCCTCCCCTCCGGGACCATTATTGAATTGTACATTGTACACATTGCCCAGAGAAGTTCAGAGAAGCACAGTACCTTCCTGGTCAAATACCTTCACTTTAATCATATCTATCTGCTTATCCCTGAAACAGTGAGCAGCTGTAAGGACAAATCTAGGCGTAACAAGGGCACCCATGCAAGAGCTGTGCTCATTTCCGACCTGAATGGAAGAAGGAGAAATAGATAAATACTGTAGCATGCCTACACAGTAGCCGTATAGTAGTTCCTCTTTCATGTAAAATGTTTCTCTAAGATCTATTTGTTGTTAATTGACTCACCAAGACAGAGATTGTGACTACCCAAGGGTATTCTTGCCGTTTGGATGTAGTGGAATCATCACCATCACGGTCCCAGGATAGACCACACAGGTCTACACTGTTACTCTCATCTATAGAGAAGCAGAGAAAAACACACCTATGATCGTGTACACCAAGGTGCACTAATTAAATCTGTACACACTACATATACACCCATGCAATCCTACACTGACCTATAATCATCTTGAACAAGGATGTCAGTTTGGTGTCATCTCTTAGTTTGTAGAAATGCTTTTCTGAACTCTTCTTCGACACCAATTTGTTGATTTCCTCCTCGTTCATTTTTGCCCCCACACCGAAAACATAAATATCTGAAAGAAAAGTGACAGACAGCTTATGATATCTACGACACGTGTCCTTCACCTCTTATTTCCTGTGTGTTGATCTTTTTTTAAATTTCTCCTTGAGTTTAAGTATTCACATTGGTTGAGTTCCTGCCCGACTACATTGCACCCAGCAAACAGGGGATGTCCTAAGGACATTTGGCCATGTTCCCATGAGGTCCGTGGGGCGACGCACAATTGGCCTAGCGTCGTCCGGGTTAGGGAGGGTTTGGCCGGTAGGGATATCCTTGTCTCATCGCGCACCAGCAACTCCTGTGGTGGGCCGGGCAGTGTAACCAATGCTAACCAAGGTCGCCAGGTACACAGTGTTTCCTCCGACACATTGGTGCGGCTGGCTTCCGGGTTGGATGCGCGCTGTGTTAAGAAGCAGTGCGGTTTGGTTGGGTTGTGTTTCGGAGGACGCATGGCTTTCGACCTTCGTCTCTCCCGAGCCCGTACGGGAGTTGTAGCGATGAGACAAGATAGTAATAACAATTGGATACCACGAAATTGGGGAGAAAGGGGTAAAAATTAAATTAAATAAAAAAAGTTTTAAAAAAAGAATGTTACAATAATAATTAGCTAACATAATGTGCCATTGGAACAAAGGAGTGGTGGTTGCTGATAATGGGCATTTGTTCACCTATGTAGATATTCCATAAAAAATTAGCTGTTTCCAGCTACAATAGTAATTTATAGTCTTTTGGTGTTTTTCAGATTCAGTAGAAAGGCCTCTTTGGTGTACTAAGTTTTCATAACTGTGACTTTAATTGCCTACCGTGCAGAGGGGTCAAATACTTATTTCCATCATTAAAATGCAAATCAATTTATAACATTTTTGACATGCGTTGTTCTGGATTTTGTTGTTGTTATTCTGTTTCTCACTGTTCAAATAAAACCTACAATTAAAATAATAGACTGGTCATTTCTTTGTCAGCGTACAAAATCAGCAGGGGATCAAATACTTTTTTCCCTCACTGTAAATGAAATTACATTTTTTTAAATGTCTACACTGTATTTCTGATCAATTTGCTGTTATTTTAACGGACAAAAACATAGACATTTCTAAGTGACCCCAAACCTTTGACCGGTGGTGTATATGTGAGAGATATAAGAAAGATCAGGTAACTTTTATTTTTTTACATTTATTTAACCTCTTGTTTCGGCACTCCATATATATACACTCAGCAAAAAAAGAAACATCCTCTCACTGTCAACTGCGTTTATTTTCAGCAAACTTAACATGTGTAAATATTTGTATGAACATAACAAGTTTCAACAACTGAGACTTAAACTGAACAAGTTCCACAGACATGTGAGTCAGCCCCAAAAAATGAGAGTCAGCCCCAAAAATATATTGGGGGGGGGGGCTCACAGGGAGTATGGCTACGCCAGGTAGGAGACCTGCGCAAACTTCCTGTGCTAACCGGGGGCTAGAGAGACCGGGCAGGCACCGTGTTATACACCAGTGCGTCTCCTTGGGCCGGCTTACATGGCACCAGCCTTGCGCTCTGTGTCTCCGGTTCGCCTGCATAGCCCAGTGCGGGCTATTCCACCTCGAGCTATTCCACCTCGCTGCACTGGCAGGGCTACCGAGAGCATTCAACCAGGTAAGGTTGGGCAGGCTCGGTGCTCAAGAGCTCCAGTGCGCCTGCACGGTCCGGTCTACCCAGTACCACCTCCACGCACCAGCCCTCCGGTGGCAGCTCCGTGCACCAGGCTTCCTGTGCGTGTTCTCGGCCCAGTACCACCAGTGCCAGCACCACGCATCAGGCCTACAGTGCCAGTGCCTGTCCAGCGCTGCCGGAGTCTCCCGCTTATCTAGCGCTGCCAGAGCCTTCCGCCTCTACAGCGCTGCCGGAGTCTCCCGCCTGTTCAGCGCAGTTGGAGCCTTCCTCCTGTCCAGCGCTGCCGGAGTCTCCCGCCTGTTTAGCGCTGCCAGAGCCTTCCGTCTCTACAGCGCTGCCGGAGTCTCCAGTCTGCATAGAGCTGCCAGTCTGCAAGGAGCTGCCAGTCTGCAAGGAGCTGCCAGTCTGCAAGGAGCTGCCAGTCTGCATAGAGCTGCCAGTCTGCAAGGAGCCGCCAGAGCTGCCAGTCTGCAGGATGCCGCCAGAGCTGCCAGTCTGTATGGAGCAGCCAGAGCCGCCAGTCAGCATGGAGAAGCCAGGGCCGCCAGTCAGCATGGAGCAGCCAGGGCCGCCAGTCAGCATGGAGCAGCCAGAGCCGCCAGTCAGCATGGAGCAGCCAGAGCCGCCAGTCAGCATGGAGCAGCCAGAGCCGCCAGTCAGCATGGAGCAGCCAGAGTCGCCAGTCAGCATGGAGCAGCCAGTCAGCATGGAGCAGCCTATCTAGGGACGCTAAGGAGGTGGACTAAGACTATTATGGAGTGGGGTCCACGTCCAGCGCCAGAGCCGCCACCGGGACAGATGCCCACCCACACCCTCCCCTATAGGTTTAGGTTGTGCGTCCGGAGTCCGGACCTTGGAGGGGGGGTACTGTCACGTTCTGACCATCGTTCGTGTGTGTTTTTCTTGTTTTAGTGTTGGTCAGGACGTGAGCTGGGTGGGCATTATATGTTGTGTGTCTGGTTTGTCTATTTCTATGTTTGGCCTGATATGGTTCTCAATCAGAGGCAGGTGTTAGTCATTGTCTCTGATTGGGAACCATATTTAGGTAGCCTGGGTTTCACTGTGTGTTTGTGGGTGATTGTTCCTGTCTCTGTGTTTGCACCAGATAGGACTGTTTAGGTTTCACATTTCTTTATTTTGTAGTTTATTCATGTATAGTTTTTCCTTTATTAAACAAACATGAATCATCACAACGCTGTATTTTGGTCCGACTCTCCTTCGCCTAAAGAAAACCGTTACAACCATAAAGGCCTGATTGGTGGAGTGCTGCAGAGATGGTTGTCCTTCCATATCCATAGAGGAACTCTGGAGCTCTGTCAAAGTGACCATCTGGTTCTTGGTCACCTCCCTGACTAAGGCCCTTGGTCACCTCCTTGACTAAGGCCCTTCTCCCCCGATTGCTCAGTTTGGCCAGGCGGACAGATCTAGGAAGTATCTTGGTGGTTCCAAACGTCTTCCATTTAAGAATGACTGAGGCCACTGTGTTCTTGGTAACATTTTTCGGTACCCTTCCGCAGATCTGTGCCTCGACGCAGTCCTGTCTCGGAGCTCTACGGACAATTCCTTCGAACTCATGGCTTGGTTTTTGCTCTGACATGCACTGTCAACTAACTGTGGTACCTTATCAGTGGTGTAAAGTACTTAACCTCTCTCCGCACGGAACCCGCTAGCGGGCTGAAATTCCACAACATACGGTGATCGCTACATAAATAGTCATATCAAACATTCATGAAAATACAAGCGTCTCACATGTATCGAAAACCTAGAATCTTGCTAATCCAACTGCGTTGTCAGATTTAAAAAATGATTTACTGAGAAAGAATACGATGCGATTATCTGAGCATAGAGCCCCATAAAAAACAACAATTTCAACCAGCACAAACTGCATTAAAATAAATAGTTTACCTTTGACGGTCTTTGTTTGCAATTCCAATGCTCATTGTTACACAATGAATGATCTTTTGTTTGATAAAATCCGTTTTTATAGCCTAACACAAAACATTTTGTGAACCGCTTGTGTCGTGAATTCCGTCTCATTCCATTTTCGACAACACATTCCAGGTAAATAACCCACACAGAACGTGACTTTTCCAGTCATGTTTGGTTTCACTGCAATCAACTTGTTTGTTTGTAACACAATCAAACATGATGGGCCATTTCGCGGGATGTATTGACTGAAAGAAACCGATTTGAAGACAACAAGTCATGACATCATTGTGCACCAATGATTTGACCACTGTTTCGTTGATTGACTGTCTTTTAACCCAATGACCACTGATCGTATTGAAATCTAGCTGGGTAGATAGCCAATGAGCTGAGGTAAACGGCAATAGGTCATGTTTATGTGTTGCAAGACCAACCCATGTAGTAAGCTCCAGCGTAAAGAGAGTCATTTGCTATTGAAGTTTCATACCGGAAGGAGAAACACATAGTACGCACTGCATTGTTTGGTAAACGCGCAGATTCAGCTGTTTATATATCAATCAGTATGGCGACTAAGTCTGGGAAAGCTAAATCTAAGTCTAGATATACAGATGTACACACAATTTTAGAATAAATTGATTGGGAAAGTGAGACAGAGATTGTTGTAGGACGATTAATTTAGCGATTGTGGAGGAATATTTTTTTAACGGGAGAGGACATAGTTTTGGACTGGTAAGTTCTTATCATGCTAATGCCCTTGGTTGAAATTAATAATATAAAATATTATTTGTGATTTTTTTTACATTTTAGAAGCAATATATAAACATGTAATGTCATGAAATGTGAGATGCGTGTGTCTGCCGCCCCACCCCAACCCACATGAAATAGCCTATTTGAGGCTGTTGAGGGGAGGGCAGGCCCACAACAATGGCCAAAGTGAAATGGAGACAGTAGATACAGCTGGTCTGTCGTAATATAATAGAGACAGTAGATCTAGCTGAAATGTCATAATATAAAAGAGACAGTAGATCTAGCAGGTCATAATAATATATTCAACCTTATGTTCCCTGTACTCATATATATATATATATATATGTTTATTATACCAGGGCTCATATGTGAAACTATTCTAACTGAAGATTTTATTTCACAGTGACACAGACTCCGAATGGCAGCCCCCAGGGCCAAGGTTTCCATCCCCCACTGAAGCTGGTTCATCCAGCTCCTGCCACAAGTGGTGTTCATCTGCCCAAATGTATTTCTGCAGGCATGGATGTGCCTCAGGGCCAAAAGGGCACAGCATGGAGGCGTCGCTGTGTTCTTTGCAAAAATTAAGTCCCCCATCACCTGCGCCACATGCTTGGGGACCCCCTGCTTTACAGCAGAAATAGACTGCAATGCACCTGGCATCAGCAGCACAATATTATGTAGAACTTTGGCAAAGTGGGTGGGGTTATATCCTTTCTGTTTGGCCCTGTCCGGGGGTCTCATCGGATGGGGCCACAGTGTCTCCTGACCCCTCCTGCCTCCAGTATTTATGCTGCAGTAGTTTATGTGTCGGGGGGGGGGGGGTTAGGGTCAGTTTGTTATATCTGCAGTACTTCTTCTGTCTTATCCGGTGTCCTGTGTGAATTTAAGAATGCTCTCTCTAATTCTCTCTTTCTCTCTCTCGGAGGACCTGAGCCCTAGGACCATGCGTCAGGACTACCTGGCATGATGACTCCTTGCTGTCCCCAGTCCACCTGGCCTTGCTGCTGTTCCAGTTTCAACTGTTCTGGCTGCGGCTATGGAACCCTAAACTGTTCATTTTTACTCTTGAGGTGCTGTCCTGTTGCACCCTCTACAACCACTGTGATCTCCACCCGGCACAGCCAGAAGAGGACTGGCCACCCCTCATAGCCTGGTTCCTCTCTAGGTTTCTTCCTAGGTTTTTGCCTTTCTAGGGAGTTTTTCCTAGCCACCGTGCTTCTACACCTGCATTGCTTGCTGTTTGGGGTTTTAGGCTGGGGCTATATAAATAGATTTGATTTGATAGAGGACTGAGGGTCTTCCAAATATTGAAAGTGTGTAAATAGTTACCCATGTTATTTTGTAAATGTATATATATATATATTTTCATATATTTTTGAATCAATAATTTTTTTTACCCATTTTTTTTAATATTTTTTTTTTGGGGGGGTGTGTTAGAATACCATTTTGGTATTTTGTATATAGTTATTTGTTTCAAAATGTATACCTTCACCAATTTGGCCACTTGGGTACATTTGGGCTACTTGTGTGGGATACCTGGGTGATTTCATGATAAATGTCATGTAGCACACTCATTTTGGAAGTTATCATTCTGACACTTTGCACAAGTACTGCTGCCCTCTTATATTATTCACTGAAATTGTCCCCATCATCCTATCTGAATGTTTGTTTTATCTTGTTCATTTTAAAGATGATACAAAAATAAAAATAAAAAACATATGTTTTTTTTCATTGTTTTATCTAAACCAGATCTATTGTGTTATATTCTCCTACATATTCAATTCAAATTTACACAAACTTTAGTTTTCTTTCAAATGGTACCAAGAATATGCATATCCTTGGTTCTGTGCCTGAGCTACAGGCTGTTAGATTTGGGTATGTCTTCAGGCGGAAATTGCACAAAGTAGGGGGGTAGCTGTAAGAGGTTATTAAGTAAAATACTTTAAAGTACTACTTAAGTAGTTTTTTGGGGGGTATCTGTATTTTACTTTACTATTTATATTTGACAACTTTCACATTTACTCCACTACATTACTAAAGAAAATAAATGTACTTTTTACTCCATACATCTTCCCTGACACACAAAATGATCTCTTAAAGAGAAAATCCATGGTCAACCCTACTGCCTCTGATCTAGCAGACACACTAAACACAAATGTTTTGTTTGTAAATCATGTCTGAGTGTTGGTGTGCCCCTGATTATCTGTAAATGTAAAAAAAAACAAGAACACGTGCTGTCTGGTTTGCTTAATAGAAGTTATTTGAAATTATTTAGATACTTAAGTATATTTGAGCAATTACATTTACTTTTGATACTTAAGCATATTTTTTATTTTAATACTTCACTTTTACTCAAGTAGGATTTTACTGGGTGACTTTCACTTATACTTGAGTCATTTTCTATTAAGGTATCTTTACTTTTACTCAAGTATGACAATTGAGTTGTTTTTCCACCACTGGACCTCTCTTCCGGCGCCGAGAGAGATGGCCGCCTCGCTTCGCGTTCCTAGGAAACTATGCAGTTTTTTGTTTTTTTATGTGTTATTTCTTACATCGGTACCCCAGGTCATCTTAGGTTTCATTACATACAGTCGGGAAGAACTACTGAATATAAGAGCAACGTCAACTCACCATCAGTACGACCAAGAATATGACTTTCGTGAAGCGGTTCCTATGTTCTGCCTTTCACCCAGGACAACGGAATGGATCCCAGCCGGCGACCCAAAACAATGACTTCGTAAAAGAGGAAAACGAAGCGGTCTTCTGGTCAGACTCCGGAGACGGGCACATCGCGCACCACTCCCTAGCATACTTCTCGCCAATGTCCAGTCTCTTGACAACAAGGTTGATGAAATCCGAGCAAGGGTAGCATTCCAGAGGGACATCAGAGACTGTAACGTTCTTTGCTTCACGGAATCATGGCTCACTCGAGAGACGCTATCGGAGTCGGTGCAGCCAGCCGGTTTCTCCACGCATCGCGCCGACAGAAACAAACATCTTTCTGGTAATAAGAGGGGCGGGGGCGTATGCTTTATGGTTAACGAGACATGGTGTGGTCACAACAACATACAGGAACTCAAGTCCTTCTGTTCACCTGATTTAGAATTCCTCACAATCAAATGTCGACCGCATTATCTACCAAGGGAATTCTCTTTGATTATAATCACAGACGTATATATTCCCCCCCAAGCAGACACATCGATGGCTCTGAACGAACTTTATTTGACACTTTGCAAACTGGAATCCACATATCCTGAGGCAGCATTCATTGTAGCTGGGGATTTTAACAAGGCTAATCTGAAAACAAGACTCCCTAAATTGTATCAGCATATCGATTGCGCAACCAGGGCTGGTAAAACCTTGGATCATTGCTATTCTAACTTCCGCAACGCATATAAGGCCCTCCCCCGCCCTCCTTTCGGAAAAGCTGACCACGACTACATTTTGTTGCTCCCTGCCTACAGACAGAAGCAAAAACAAGAAGCTCCCGCGCTGAGGATTTGTTCAGGTCTGTTCAACGCTGGTCCGACCAATCTGATTCCACGCTCCAAGACTTCCACGCTCCAAGAGTGCTTCCATCACGTGGACTGGGATATGTTTCGTATTGCGTCAAACAACAACATTGACGAATACACTGATTCGGTGAGCGAGTTCATTAGAATGTGCGTTGAAGATGTCGTTCCCATAGCAACGATTAAAACATTCCCAAACCAGAAACCGTGGATTGATGGCAGCATTCGCGTGAAACTGAAAGCGCGAACCACTGCTGTTAATCAGGGCAAGGTGACCGGAAACATGACCGAATACAAACAGTGTTGCTATTCCCTCTGCAAGGCAATCAAACAAGCTAAGCGTCAGTATAGAGACAAAGTAGAATCGCAATTCAATGGCTCAGACACAAGAGGTATGTGGCAGGGTCTACAGTCAATCACGGATTACAAAAAGAAAACCAGCCCAGTCACGGACCAGGATGTCTTGCTCCCAGGCAGACTAAATAACTTTTTTGCCCGCTTTGAGGACAATACAATGCCACTGACACGCCCGCAACCAAAACATGCGGACTCTCCTTCACTGCAGCCGAGGTGAGTAAAACATTTAAACGTGTTAACCCTCGCAAGGCTGCAGGCCCAGACGGCATCCCCAGCCGCGCCCTCAGAGCATGCGCAGACCAGCTGGCCTGTGTGTTTACGGACATATTCAATCAATCCTTATCCCAGTCTGCTGTTCCCACATGCTTCAAGAGGGCCACCATTGTTCCTGTTCCCAAGAAAGCTAAGGTAACTGAGCTAAACGACTACCGCCCCGTAGCACTCACTTCCGTCATCATGAAATGCTTGAGAGACTAGTCAAGGACCATATCACCTCCACCCTACCTGACACCCTAGACCCACTCCAATTTGCTTACCGCCCAAATAGGTCCACAGACGATGCAATCTCAACCACACTGCCCTAACCCATCTGGACAAGAGGAATACCTATGTGAGAATGCTGTTCATCGACTACAGCTCAGCATTTAACACAATAGTACCCTCCAAACTCGTCATCAAGCTCGAGACCCTGGGTCTCGACCCCACCCTGTGCAACTGGGTATTGGACTTCCTGACGGGCCGCCCCCAGGTGGTGAGGGTAGGTAACAACATCTCCACCCCGCTGATGCTCAACACTGGGGTCCCACAAGGGTGCGTTCTGAGCCCTCTCCTGTACTCCCTGTTCACCCACGACTGCGTGGCCACGCACGCCTCCAACTCAATCATCAAGTTTGCGGACGACACAACAGTGGTAGGCTTGATTACCAACAACGACGAGACGGCCTACAGGGAGGAGGTGAGGGCCCTCGGAGTGTGGTGTCAGGAAAATAACCTCACACTCAACGTCAACAAAACTAAGGAGATGATTGTGGACTTCAGGAAACAGCAGAGGGAACACCCCCCTATCCACATCGATGGGACAGTAGTGGAGAGGGTAGTAAGTTTTAAGTTCCTCGGCGTACACATCACAGACAAACTGAATTGGTCCACCCACACAGACAGCATCGTGAAGAAGGGTCAGCAGCGCCTCTTCAACCTCAGGAGGCTGAAGAAATTTGGCTTGTCACCAAAAGCACTCACAAACTTCTACAGATGCACAATCGAGAGCATCCTGTCGGGCTGTATCACCGCCTAGTATGGCAACTGCTCCGCCCACAACCGTAAGGCTCTCCAGGGGGTAGTGAGGTCTGCACAACGCATCACCGGGGGCAAACTACCTGCCCTCCAGGACACCTACGCCACCAAGGACAACAACCACCCGAGCCACTGCCTGTACACGCCGCTATCATCCAGAAGGCGAGGTCAGTACAGGTGCATCAAAGCTGGGACCGAAAGACTGAAAAACAGCTTCTATCTCAAGGCCATCAAACTGTTAAACAGCCACCGCTAACATTGAGTGGCTGCTGCCAACACACTGACTCAACTCCAGCCACTTTAATAATGGGAATTGATGTAAAATATATCACTAGCCACTTTAAACAATTCTACTTAATATAATGTTTACATACCCTACATCATTCATCTCATATGTATACGTATATACTGTACTCTATATCATCTACTGCATCTTTATGTAATACATGTATCACTAGCCACTTTAAACTATGCCACTTTGTTTACATACTCTACATTAGTCATCTCATATGTATATACTGTACTCGATACCATCTACTGCATCTTGCCTATGCCGCTCTCTACCATCACCCATTCATATATCTTTATGTACATATTCTTTATCCCTTTACACTTGTGTGTATAAGGTAGTAGTTTTGGAATTGTTAGTTAGATTACTCGTTGGTTATTACTGCATTGTCGGAACTAGAAGCACAAGCATTTCGCTACGCTCGCATTAACATCTGCTAACCATGTGTATGTGACAAATAAATTTGATTCAATTTATAGACAGGTGTGTGCCTTTCCAAATAATGTCTAATCAATTGAATATAACACAGGTTGACACCAGTCAATGATGATCAATGGAAACAGGATGCACCTGAGCTGAATTTTGAGTCTCATAGCAAAGGGCCTGAATACTTATGTAAAGGTATTTTATTTTTTTAAATACATTTTCAAAAAAAATCTAAAAACCTGTTTTCGCTTTGTCATTATGGGGTATTGTAGACTGCTGAAAAAAATAATTAAATAATTAATAAGGCTGTAACAAAATATGGAAAAAATCAAGGTGTCTGAATACTTTCCGAAGGCACTGTACTTCCATTCAACTGGTACCAGGGCACTTTAAGACAAGCCTTGTGAGGCCTGTGGGTGTCTTAGAGCAAAACAACCGACACGTTCGTGAGAGTCTCAACTTTGCTCACATTACAATACAGACAGAAGTTAGCAAATCGGCTGTACCGACTTCAGACGAGTAGCTTGTGGTGGTCGTAGGTGAACACGGAGAACACCATCGTGTTCGTGAGATTCCCATCGTTCAAGAGAGGGGTCACGATACAGATTTTGTGAGAACACCAATTTTTGGGATGACTCAGTCTGACAAACACCCTCTTTCTCTGTCACCTTTCACAGCAGACGCGGACGTGTGACATAGGCGGATGCGGTGGATTGAGACGCATGCAATGCAGATAACTATCTTAAACTGACAGATTTTTATGGGGATTTTTTTATTGTGCTAATTAGATTTCTGCGGGGGCGCGGACATCAACCTTAAAGCACGGCGAAGTTATTCATTTCACTTTGGATGATGTATAAATACACCCAGTCACTACAAAGACAAAAGGTGTCCTTCCTAATTCAGTTGCTGGAGAGGCAGGAAATTGCTTAGGGATTTCAACATGGGAGTTAGAGAGTTTAATGGCTGTGATAGGAGAAAATTGAGGATGGATTAACAACATTGTAGTTACTCCACAACACTAATCTAACTGAGAGTGAAAAGGAAGCCTGTGCAGGTTAAAAAATATTCCAAAACATGCATCCTGTTTGCAACAAGGCATTAAAGTAATAGTGCAAATAATGTGGCAAAGCAATTAACTTTCTGTCCTGAAAGCAAAGTGTTATGTTTAGGGAAAATCCAATACAACACATTACTGAGTACCACTCTCCATATGTTCAAGCATAGTGGTGGCTGCATCATGTGATGGGTATGCTTGTAATCATTAAGGACTGAGGTGTTTTTCAGGATAAAAAATATATATGGCGCTAAACGCTGGAAAAATTCTAGAGGAAAATCGGGTTCCGTCTGCTTTCCAGCAGACACTGGGAGATGAATTCAGCTTTTAGCAGGCCAATAGCCTAAAGCCCAAGCCCAAATCTACACTGGAGTTGCTTACCAAGAAGACAGTGAATGTTTGAGTTAGTTTTGGTCGAGTTACAGTTTTGACTTAAATCTGCTTGAAAATCTATGGCAAGACCTGAAAATAGTTGTCTAGCAATGAACAACAACCAATTTGACAGAGCTTGAAGAATTTTTAAAAGAATAATGGGCTAATTTTGCACAATCCAGGTGTGGAAAGATTGACCCAGAAAGTCTCACAGCTGTAAATGCTGCCAAAGGTGATTCTAATATGTATTGAGTCAGGGTGTTGTATACTTATCTAATCAAGATACACTTATTATTTTTAATGACAAGAGTATTTTGTGTAGATTGTTGACCAAAAAATGACAATTCAATCCATAGATAATCCAACTTTGTAACAACAAAATGTGGAAAAAGTCAAGCGGTGTGAATATTTTCTGAAGGCACCGTAACAATGGTTTTGCTTGTTTGGCTTTGCTTGTTTGAAAGACAAAAGCGTTCGATCAAGAACTGGGTCAAGTGGGCGGGCCTACATAAGGTGAATAGAGCACATTTATAACAAGAGTGTTCAGCACTTAATCTTACCCAGATATTTCTGCCAGTCTTTGCCATGTATTCCTTCCATCAGGTTCCTAATCCTGATAACAGTGGGCTCTGCACTTCCCCCCATGTTAGTATTTCCTGCAGGAATGGCGAGGATTAAATACATTAAATCTACCTTGAATTGTATTATACATTCACACATGCAGTACCAGTCAAAAATGTGGACACACCTACTCACTCAAGGTTTTTTCTTTATTTTTACCCTTTTCTACATTGTAAATTAATAGTGAAGACATCAAAACTATAAAACATATGGAATTATGCAGAAATCATAAAGTGTTAAATCAAAATATATTTTATATTTGAGATTCTTCAAAGCAGCCACCATTTGCCTTGATAGCAGCTTTGCACATGTTGGCATTCTCTTGGCATGTTGGCATTCTCTTGGCATTCTCTCAACCAGCTTCACCTGGAATGTTTTTCCAACAGTCTTGAAGGAGTTCCCACATATGCTGAGCACTTGTTGGTTTATTTTCCTTCACTCTGCGGTCCAACTCATCCCAAACAATCTCAATTGGGTTGAGGTCGGGTGATTGGAGGCCAAGTCATCATAGCACTCTATCACTCTCCTTCTTGGTCAAATACCCCTTACAGCAATTACACCTGGAGGTGTGTTGGGTCATTGTTGAAAAAACAAATGATAAGAAGTCTCTTCTTAATGGTGTCCTTTAGTAGTGGTTTCTTTGTAGCAATTCGAGCATGGAGGCCTGATTCACACAGTATCCTCTGAACAGTTGATGTTGAGATGTGTCTGTTACTTGAACTCTGTGAAGCATTTATTTGGGCTGCAATTTCTGAGGCTGGAAACCCTAATGAACTTCTCCTCCGCAGCGGAGGTAACTCTGGGTCTTCTTTTCCTGTGGCGGTCCTCATGGGAGCCAGTTTCATCATAGCGCTTGACAGTTTTTGCGACTGCACTTGAAGAAACTTTCTTTCAAGAAAGTTCTTGAAATTTTCCGTATTGACTGACCATGTCTTAAAGTAATGATGGACTCTTGATTCTCTTTGCTTATTTATGCTGTACTTGCCATAATATGGACTTGGTATTTTACCAAATAGGGCTATCTTCTGTATACCACCCTTACCTTGTCACAACACAACTGATTGGCTCAAACACATTAACAAGGAAATAACTTCCACAAATTAACTTTTAACAAGGCACACCTGTTAATAAAAATGCATTCCAGGTGACTACATCATGAAGCTGGTTGAAAGAAGGCCAAGAGTGTGCAAAGCTGTCATTAAGGCAAAGGGTGGCTACTTTGAAGAATCTGAAATATAAAATATATTTTGATTTGTTTAACACTTGTTTAGTTACTACATGATTCCATATGTGTTATTTCATAGTTTTGATGTCCTCACTATAATTCTACGATGTAGAAAATAATAAAAAATAAAAAGTCTTGAATGAGTAGGTGTGTCCAAACTTTTGACTGGTACAGTGCGCGCACACACACACACACACACACACACACAGACACACACACGTACACACACACCTGTACACACACACACCTGTACACACACACACACACACACACACACACACACACACACACACACACACACACCTGTACACACACACACACACACACACACACACACCTGTACACACACACACACACCTGTACACACACACACACATTTGTTTTACTTTCCTTGTGGGGACCAATCAATTGAGCCCCATTCAAAATCCTATTTTCCTTAACCCTAAACCTAACCCCAAACAACTAACAACTTACCCTAAGTGTAACCCTAAACCTAACACCTAAGCCTAAAATATCATGTTTTCTTGTGAGGACCGGGAAATGTCCCCACTAACTGTGAGGACTTATGTTCCCCACAAGGATAGTAAAACCAAATACACACACACAACAACATTACCATCTGTAAACATAATAATGGCCTGCTGTGTATCTTCAAGCTCATTTCGTTCCTTAAAGACAGCCATCTTTTCAAGGATTTTTTTAAATACCCTTGAGAGGTTACTTCCAGTACCATTTAATTTACCTGTTGAAGGAGGAAATCTTACTCTGAGAACTATGCATTGCCACTAACATGTTTGCCAGTCAGACACAAAAGGAAAAAAAATGAACAATAATACATCATTTATTTACATACTGTAGATTGTGATGGTCAAATAATAAAAACTGTGTTCTTACCATAGGTGTCATTATTTAAATTCTGTAAAACCATGTCTGAGTGTGAGGAAGGAGAGAAGATATCAACAATCTCATTGACCTCAGAAGCAAAGGTCAGAATTCCGTACCTTGGGATGACTTCAAAAAAAGATATCTGCCCAGTCAAAAATGGAGAGGAGGAAGTGTGAGAGACAAAAGAAACACAACCAAAGCATAACAAAACAAAAGTTTCTTGATATCAAAACACATAACTGACCATTTGTACTGCAATAGTGTTACTTGAAAGAAAAGTATTGCACGCATGACTAAGTCGCTTTGGATAAAAGCATCTGCTAAATGGCATATATTATTATATATTACTAAGGGCCCTAATCAGACTTGAGATAAGTAGACTTAACATGGACTTAAGTCAATAAAACAAGGACTCAAGTCAACATTTTAAATAAAATAAAATCACATACACTGTCATTGTCACATACACATGGTTAGCAGATGTTAATGCGAGTGTAGCGAAATGCTTGTGCTTCTAGTTCCGACAATGCAGTAATAACCAACAAGTAATCTAGCTAACAATTCCAAAACTACTATCTTATAGACAGACACAAGTGTAAGGGGATAAAGAATTTGTACATAAAGATATATGAATGAGTGATGGTACAGAGCGGGATAGGCAAGATACAGTAGATGGTATTGAGTACAGTATAGAGCATATGAGATGAGTATGTAAACAAAGTGGCATAGTTAAAGTGGCTAGTGATACATGTATTACATAAAGATGCAGTAGATGATATAGAGTACAGTATATACGTATACATATGAGATGAATAATGTAGGGTATGTAAACATTATATTAGGTAGCATTGTTTAAAGTGGCTAGTGATATATTTTACATCATTTCCCATTATTAAAGTGGCTGGAGTTGAGTCAGTGTGTTGGCAGCAGCCACTCAATGTTAGTGGTGGCTGTTTAACAGTCTGATGGCCTTGAGATAGAAGCTGTTTTTCAGTCTCTCGGTCCCAGCTTTGATGCACCTGTACTGACCTCGCCTTCTGGATGATAGCGGGGTGAACAGGCAGTGGCTTGGTGGTTGTTGTCCTTGATGATCTTTATGGCCATCCTGTGACATCGGGTGGTGTAGGTGTCCTGGAGGACAGGTAGTTTGCCCCCAGTGATGCGTTGTGCAGACCTCACTACCCTCTGGAGAGCCTTACGGTTGTGGGCGGAGCAGTTGCCATACCAGGCGGTGATACAGCCCGACAGGATGCTCTCGATTGTGCATCTGTAGAAGTTTGTGAGTGCTTTTGGTGACAAGCCGAATTTCTTCAGCCTCCTGAGATGCTGTCTGTGTGGGTGGACCAATTCAGTTTGTCTGTGATGTGTACGCCAAGGAACTTAAAACTTACTACCCTCTCCACTACTGTTCCATCGATGTGGATAGGGGGGTGTTCCCTCTGCTGTTTCCTGAAGTCCACAATCATCTCCTTAGTTTTGTTGACGTTGAGTGTGAGGTTATTTTCCTGACACCACACTCCGAGGGCCCTCACCTCCTCCCTGTAGGCCGTCTCGTCGTTGTTGGTAATCAAGCCTACCACTGTCGTCCGCAAACTTGATAATTGAGTTGGAGGCGTGCGTGGCCACGCAGTCGTGGGTGAACAGGGAGTACAGGAGAGGGCTCAGAACACACCCTTGTGGGGCCCCAGTGTTGAGGATCAGCGGGGTGGAGATGTTGTTGCCTACCCTCACCACTTGGGGGCGGCCCGTCAGGAAGTCCAGTACCCAGTTGCACAGGGCGGGGTCGAGACCCAGGGTCTCGAGCTTGATGACGAGTTTGGAGGGCACTATGGTGTTAAATGCCGAGTTGTAGTCGATGAACAGCATTCTCACATAGGTATTCCTCTTGTCCAGATGGGTTAGGGCAGTGTGCAGTGTGGTTGAGATTGCATCGTCTGTGGAACTATTTGGGCGGTAAGGAGGTGATATGGTCCTTGACTAGTCTCTCAAAGCACTTCATGATGACGGAAGTGAGTGCTACGGGGCGGTAGTCGTTTAGCTCAGTTACCTTAGCTTTCTTGGGAACAGGAACAATGGTGGCCCTCTTGAAGCATGTGGGAACAACAGACTGGGATAGGGATTGATTGTATATGTCCGTAAACACACCAGCCAGCTGGTCTGCACATGCTCTGAGGGCGCGGCTGGGGATGCCGTCTGGGCCTGCAGCCTTGCGAGGGTTGACACGTTTAAATGTTTTCCTCACGTCGGCTGCAGTGAAGGAGAGTCCGCATGTTTTGGTTGCGGGCCGTGTCAGTGGCACTGTATTGTCCTCAAAGCGGGCAAAAAAGTTATTTAGTCTGCCTGGGAGCAAGACATCCTGGTCCGTGACTGGGCTGGTTTTCTTTTTGTAATCCGTGATTGACTGTAGACCCTGCCACATACCTCTTGTGTCTGAGCCATTGAATTGAGATTCTACTTTGTCTCTATACTGACGCTTAGCTTGTTTGATTGCCTTGCGGAGGGAATAGTTACACTGTTTGTATTCGGTCATGTTTCCGGTCACCTTGCCCTGATTAAAAGCAGTGGTTCACGCTTTCATATTGACGGGAATGCTGCCATCAATCCACGGTTTCTGGTTCGGGAATGTTTTAATCGTTGCTATGGGAACGACATCTTTAACGCACGTTCTAATGAACTCGCTCACCGAATCAGCGTATTCGTCAATGTTGTTGTCTGACGCAATACGAAACATATCCCAGTCCACGTGATGGAAGCAGTCTTGGAGTGTGGAATCAGATTGGTCGGACCAGCGTTGAACAGACCTCAGCGCGGGAGCTTCTTGTTTTAGTTTCTGTTTGTAGGCAGGGATCAACAAAATGGAGTCGTGGTCAGCTTTTCCGAAAGGAGAGCGGGGCAGGGCCTTATATGCGTTGCGGAAGTTAGAATAGCAATGATCCAAGGTTTTTCCAGCCCTGGTTGCGGAATCGATATGCTGATACAATTTAGGGAGTCTTGTTTTCAGATTAGCCTTGTTAAAATCCCCAGCTACAATGAATGCAGCCTCCGGATATATGGATTCCAGTTTGCAAAGAGTCAAATAAAGTTCGTTCAGAGCCATCGATGTGTCTGCTTGGGGGGGAATATATACGGCTGTGATTATAATCAAAGAGAATTCCCTTGGTAGATAATGCGGTCGACATTTGATTGTGAGAAATTCTAAATCAGGTGAACAGAAGGACTTGAGTTCCTGTATGTTGTTGTGGCCACACCACGTCACGTTAACCAAGAAGCATACTTAAATCCACGTTAAGTAAACTTACCTCAAGTCTGAATAGGGCCCTAAATGTAGTGTAAAGATTGTACAACAGATCTGAGCTGTCCGTTTGTCTTAATACTAGTAATGCTGTACCTGGTTGATGAGGGCTTTAACACAGTTTTTGGCCACAGTAAAATTATCTCTGCTTATGCTCCCTGAATTATCCAGAGCAATGTAGATGTGGAGCTTGCCTCCCTGCCTCATCTGGATGGACCTTTGTACTTGCTGCCCATCAGCTGTAAGATAATATTCAATTCGCATGGTTCAGATTTCAAAGCAAAACAAATGTAGCACGGGGTGTATAAAACAAAACAAAAAGAGGAACAATGTCGTTCACTACATATGGGTCTTTCTCAACTCACTATTGTCATCCAGGCCAGATATTGCCAGACGATTCTCGAGGGATGTAGAGAAGTACTTGGACACCTCCTCTGGGGTGTCGTAGTAGTTTTTACCTGTAAAATGTAAATGTTCAAACTCTACGTATCTAGTTTAGCTGCTTCTAACTGCATCTGTGTATTATGTGTTACATGGGTTTATTGACAATGTGAGGGATGGGTTTATGGTTCCTCACTGTAACAGACAGGCTCAGTTCCTGACCAGTCTCCACCCTCCAGGCATATCCTCTCCTTCGATCCCAGCAGCATCAGTCCTAAAGAACATTCATAGGTCACCCGGTCACCTATATCAAGCATATTTCCATTGCGCTTGGCCCCCGGGGGAACGCCAGGGTCACGGCAATGTCCAGCTAGGGTGTGGGATAAGGTGGAGTATGATAAGGAAACAATGGACAATGGAATTACGTTTACATACAAAAACTTTACCTTTAGAAAACACATTATTCCAATAGACTAACGCTCTGTGTCATTTGGAACACAGACAACTCTACATGTGACATGCAGACGTCCCCTATGTCTTCCAGTCCTCCCCTATGTCTTCCAGTCCTCATGACCTAATCAACCCTTAAAGGCCCGATGCAGCCATTTTTATCTCATTACAAAGACATTTCTCTGTAAGAAATAAGTACCTTACTGTGATTGTTTTCAATTGAAATGGTCAAAATGAAACTAAAATAGCTTCTTAGCAAAGAGCAATTTCTGTCTGGGAGTGGTCTGAGTGGGGAGGGGAAAACTAAAAATGTGTTGTTATTGGCAGAGAAGTTTGGAACTCTCTTTCTTATTGGTCTATTAAGTAATTTACCACATGGTGATGTCACCATGGAAGGCCAAAACTCCATCCCACCAAAACAGGCAGAAATATCAGGTGGTTTTGTCAATCAACAATTACATTAAAAGGGCATCATCATCATTTTCACAATTTCAGTGTTATTCCAACATAATAGTGTGGAAATATACATAAAAGACAGGAAAATGTTTTGGACTGCACAGGGCCTTTCAGGATCTCTGGGGGTTGGTAAAGGGATTTGTAAGAGGTTGGACCAAAGAGATCTTTTCACTTACAGCCATGATCACAGATAGGCGTGTCACCACTCCACTTCCCATTACTCTGGCAGACTCTGGAGGCGGAGCCGGCGAAAGCGTAACCGTCATGGCATTCATAAGTGGTCTGGGCCCCAACAACATACTGCAATAGGACAGGAGACACCTCACCATTTCTCAGCTCACTGGGATCAGGGCATGTCATGACTGTTGGGAGCGAGATAGAGGGAGAATATTAGTGAATATTCGTAATTTAAAAAAATTTAACTAGGAAAGTCAGTTAAAAACAAATTCTGGTTTACAATGATGGCCTACCAAAAGGCCCCCTGAAGGGGACGGGGGCTGGGATTAAAAATAAAATAAATAAAAATATAGGACAAAACACACATCACGACAAGAGAGACAATACTACATAAAGAGAGACCTAAGACGACAACAACAACAGCATGGCAGCAACACATGACAACACAGTATGGTAGCAACACAACATGGCAGCAACAAAAAACAGGGTCCAAACATTATTGGGCACAGACAACAGCACAAAGGGCAAGAAGGTAGAGACAACAATATATCACGCAAGGCAGCCACAACTGTCAGTAAGAGTGTCCATGATTGAGTCTTTGAATTAAGAGATTGAGATAAAACTGTCCAGTTTGAGTGTTTGTTGCAGCTCGTTCCAGTCGCTAGCAGCAACTAACTGAAAAGAGGAGCGACCCAGGGATGTGTGCGCTTTGGGGACCTTTAACAGAACGTGACTGGCAGAACGGGTGTTGTTTGTGGAGGATGAGGGCTGCAGTAGATATCTCAGATAGGGGGGAGTGAGGCCTAAGAGGGTTTTATAAATAGACATCAAACAGTGGGTCTTACAGAGATGACCAGTTTACAGAAGAGTATAGAGTGCAGCGATGTGTCCTATAAGGAGCATTGGTGGCAAATCTGACGGCCGAATGGTAAAGAACATCTAGCCGCACGAGAGCACCTTTACCTGCCAATCTATAAATTACGTCTCCGTAATCTAGCATGGGTAGGATGGTCTTCTGAATCATGGTTAGTTTGGTACCTGGGGTGAAAGAGGAGTGATTACGATAGATGAAACCAAGTCTAAATTTAACTTTAGCCTGCAGCTTTGATATGTGCTGAGAGAAGGACAGTGTACCGTCTAGCCATACTCCCAAGTACTTGTATGAGGTGAAAACCTCAAGCTCTAAACCCTCAGGAGGTAGTAATGTGGGGAGAGAGGCAGTCCTCTTACCAAACCACATTACCTTTGTTTTGGAGGTGTTCAAAACAAGGTTAAGGGCAGAGAAAGCTTGTTGCACACCAAGAAAGCTTTGTTGTAGAGCATTTAACACAAAATCTGGGGAGGGGCCAGCTGAGTATAAGACTAGCATCTGCATATAAATGGATGAGAGAGCTTCCTACTGCCTGAGCTATGTTGTTGATGTGAGATAGCAGATGTTCTGACTTTATACACTGCACTCTTTGAGAGAGGTAGTTAACAAACCAGGCCAAAGACCCTTCAGAGACACCAATACTCCTTAGCCGGCCCACAATAATGGAATGGTCTACCGTATCAAAAGCTTTGGCCAAGTCAATAAAAATAGCAGCAGAACATTGCTTAGAACCAAGGGCAATGGTGACATCATTGAGGACCTTTAAGTTGCAGTGACACATCCTTAACCTGAAGGGAAACCAGATTGCATACCAAAGAGAATACTATAGACATCAAGAAATTCAGTCAGTTGATAATTGTTTTTAAAACACTTTAGATAAACAGGGCAAAATAGAAATAGGCATATAACAGTTACGATCAGCTTTATCTATCTCTTTAAATAAAGGACAAACCGTGGCTGCCGTCCAAGCAATGGAAACCTCCCTAGAGAGGAAAGACAGGTTAAAAAAGGTCAGAGATAGGATTGGCGATTATATGGGCAGCAACCGTAAAGAAGGAAGGGTCTAAACCATCTAGCCCAGATGTTTTTTGGGGTCAAGTTTAAGGAGCTCCTTTAGCACCTTGGACTCAGTGATCGCTTGCAGGGAGAAACTTTGTAGTGGGGCAGGGGGAAAAGAGGGAGGAGCATCGGGGCTAGTCACATTAGAAGGGGTGGGAGATGAGGAAATGTTGGATGGGCAAGGAGGCATGGCTAAGTCCAATAGAAATCCTGACTTAATGAAGTGGTGATTAAAATGCTCAGCCACATCATCAACTTTATTTGGTACGTAAATGTTATTCCCTCTGTATAGTATGATATATAACGTTACATTAGGGCAGCATTCCCCAAACTTGGTCCTGGGGACCCCAAGGGGTGCACATTTTGGTTTTTGCCCTAGCACTGCACAGCTGATTAAAACAATGAATGATAGAATGTGCACCCCTTGAGGTCCTCGGGACCGAGTTTGGAAAACCTGGGTTAGCTAAATTGTTAGTTGTCCCCAACAAGACTCGAACATGTAATCTTTTGATTGCTAGACAGTCGCAGTACACGCCCAACCATCCTCCATGACCAACCTCCCTACTTTTATTTCTGTCTTAATTAACTATACCATTGTTGCATTTGTAAACCGAGCATAACATACTTATTGGAGGTACAAACATTTGATTTGAAAATGTAAAACGTCTGTCCAGTGAGTCGTCTGATTTGTCTTCTGTTGCATAAAAACCAGTCAGTGGCCTTTTAGGTTTAAATCAATGTGAGCATGTCTGATTGGACTTTATCATGTTTTGCCTCAGACAGGCTTGGAAGCTACTACACGCTTTCAGAGAGGAGGGAAGGCCATTCCATTTCTTTGTTGCTTTGAATGACAAGGCAGATTGGGCAAGGGTGGTGGACCTTTTCAGGGGTGGATGTGCTACGTTGTGTGTTATCTTGAACAGAGTACAGAATTAAGTTTTTCAAATTGAACATCAATTCACCATACTCACCCCTGCACTCACTGCCTCGTCGACTGGGGCTTGGGGACCAGCGATTATGGCCCAGACATCTGTGCATAAGTTTGGGGTAAGGGTAATAACCATCAGGACAGTGGTACAAAAGTTCACTGCCCACATTTGATCCATTTGAGAGACTGTACTCCCCTCCTCGAATGGACATGCCATCAGTACTGCAGACAGAAACTCCAGACGAGACTACTGAGAGAGAGAGAGAGAGAGCGAGAGAGAGAGAGAGAGAGAGAGAGAGAGAGAGAGAGAGAGAGAGAGAGAGAGAGAGAGAGAGAGAGACATGAGGGTGTGTGCTTGAGTAATTGGCAGAAGTTTGCAATATAGTTTGAACATAACATTATAGGTACAGCATAAAGACAAGTATCTATGGCTCTGTACAGGTCTGAGGCAAAGCAGGGTTCAGGTAAAAACAACTGTCACTCTTGCCTTTACTAATAGTCATATACACAGTATTGCTATACTTTTATTTTCTATCAAAGTATGATTATATTGCTCAACACCTTAAGGAGTAAGACTGCCTAACATAAATACAAACATATACCAAGGACTTACCAGTGCTGACAATGCAGAGAATTAAGGAGTATATCAAAGTCAAAATTTCAGGTCTCATCCCTGTGTCTTAAGAGTTGCAGTAGTTGAGACAAGGTTTAGAGTTGAGCATTTGGGAATGTGCGTTATTTGTGGGCATAAATATAGAGCCTGAGGTTGTATGCTGAGAATCGAAAAGGTAGCAAACACTGTTATATCAATAATATGGTCACTGTTTAACTAGGCCACTGTTAAACATACACACAGCAATAAACTTGACATTGGCTCGGACCCATCACTCATGGATTTGCTTTTACGGTAAAAGGAGAGCTCTGAGACAAGGTAATGACCCATTTGCCAACAGTCTCACAGGTATCAGTGAAGAAGATATTGATTCAAATATTTTCTTAATTTGTGTCTTTATCTTGCTGACAAGAAAGAGCCAGTGGTTTGCTGAAGGGTGTGTGGATTTCTGTTTGAGCAAGTATGTGGGTAGTCTCTAGCCCACTAGCCAGATCAGTTTGTGCATTAGGCAACTCCTCCACTGTTCAACAAATAACAGAAGTTAGAAGAAATGGCTAAAGCACACAGACAAACCTTACTAGAAGCCAGGTCGTCTATCATATATCCCTACTTGTTCGGTTCCCCATACCTCATGCAGGCTTAGGCCACTATACAATCATGTGTAACGTAAGCATTTTTTGTGTGAAATTCTATACTGTTTTACTCTAAATAATTGAGTTCCTTCCTAGTTAACTTTATTTATATGGTGCTTTTCAAAAGAAGTAACAGTGCTTCACATCATAAAACAAAATAAGTAATAAACAAGGACAGGAGAATGAAAAAATATAACTCATTAAAATCATACATTAAAATAATATTTTTAAAAGTGTCTTCAGTTGTTGGATAACAGAGCCTGATGCCTGAACAAATTCAAAACAACCAATGTCAAAATAACAAGGGACAGTCTTCTGTTTATTGCACAAATCATACATGTTTCCAACTGAACCGGTAGAACACAATATTAGGCAGCAGTGGGATAAATCATTGATCAAAAGCCTAAATATATATACAAGAACAAATAAAAACAGGGAGCGGGAGAGAGAAAATTGTAAATTGAAAATGAGAAGGAACCAAACTTGATTCATTGTTTAACTGAATCCTACCGATATACTGTAACAATTGGGGATGTCATTTACAGAAGAAAAACTAAAACTAAAGCCATCTTCGTATCTTCATTTTAAAAGTACTTCGTCCTCATATATAATAAACCTCTGCATCAATATCAATCCAATATTTTGACATTTTCTTAAGTCAAACATTGCTAAAGATTATTTCTATACAGTTTTAATATATGTACATGAATTGATCAAACATTTATAATCTCATACAAAAAGAGAAAAAGATGGACTTTATCGCTCTCAAACAAAAACAACTGGCAAGCAGATTGATCCTCCCTCCTGTCCCCCCGGAAGGTCTGACAGGGCAGATGGCCTCAAATACAGATTGAGGAACGGCTTCTTAAATCCCACAAAGTTCAAAGAGAGCCAAACAGCAGTCTTTACATCTGGGCCGTATCCACAAAGCATCTCAAAGAGCGCTGATCCAGGATCAGTTTCAGATCTTAATGAATAAGATTATATGAACAGATCCAAGATCAGCACTGCTACCCAGATGCTTTGATCTCCAGAGACTGATCAAACCCCTGCTTCTTCTTTTCGGAGTATGAACTCTGGCAGAGACTGCTAGCTGGCATGAGCCGTGGATGTATGTATATTCAGGGCTCCTCAAACAGAAAAGTGAGAATCCTTTTGGATGTACTGTATGTGTATGTGTACTGGATGTACACAATGAGACCATTCAGGTGTTCCTGAGCAGCCCTCCAGCACAATAACGTGTACTCTCAGAGAAAGATGGGTTAAGGCTCGCACAGACTATGATTTCAGCCGTCTTATGCCACGATATTGCCATCACAGCCAAATTATCCACATCGTGGTCAAATTCTTAGGTCGTAAACAATTGTCGGACATCTTGGGTCGTTCAGTGTCTATGGCTCGACAGAAGTTCTAGCCGTGTCAGAAATGTTGGGCCTTTAACGTGTTGTGTGGCTGGTGTTACGACTAATAAGAACATGGCTGACACTGATTATGCACACATTAAGTCAGATTAATATAATAGTTTGATTTAAACATTTACATGCTTTGCAAGAACGATTTCCCTAATTATCTTGTTTACATGACATCTGAAACCAGGCTACTTGATGGGATTTTGATAAATGCTAAAAATCGCAAATCAAAATAAAAGTTCCACCACAACGACCATGTTATTTTTGGGAAGCCTATTTGATTCTGAATTCAGACATATATACACGTTTGTATGTGAAAACTATTTCTAAGATGCATACTTTAATTTTCTCCGAATATGCTTGGGAGGCTTGCGCTGCTGGTGCTGGCACATGCACAGATCAAATACACTGCTGCAGTTGTAATAGCCAATCGCAGAATGTGACGACAAAACTGAAGCAAATTGTACAATCTGGCCAGGTTGATATCAATATTTTAATTTGGTAACATCGCACAGTGTGACATGTAATAATGGTAAAATACAGATTTTGACGTACAGCGTGGGAAGGCCTTTAGGGAGGTAGAGGCTTAGGTCAGGGTACTCGTCCAGGAGGAGTGTGAAGGAGGGAGGGGGTTAAGTTGATGGAAGGAAAGGGAATCTTTCAGCTGGAGCTCTGTTCAAGACACTCCTGCTAAGTGCATATCCCAAACTAAACAACTAGTCAAATACCTCTCATTTTACAACGCACCTTTACTTTACTGAGGTGTTCTGGGGAGCCAACGTAGCCAATGTTTCATAACAATGCATGGTTGGCCCCCCCAGCGCACACTTTGTCTATAAAACCCAAACATCCCTGATTAAAGTGCACTCAGTAGCGTAGGATGGGAGGTGTGGGGGGGGTTGGAAGGTATTGGGCTGAGGGAGAGTGAAAAACAACACAGCAGAGTATAAGGGATGCAGTCACCAGGTATGAGCCATCTGCAGGCTAAGCTGATTGACCACATGCAGATGTTCTGAGGCTAACCCTAGAGAGGTTGTTAGGGGCTCTGGTTTGGCCCTTGAAAAAAAAAAAATCACATTTTAGGGTTGATCAAAAGGTCTGAAGGTACATCAACCCCTTTCTTCAAATCCCCCAACAGAAAAGTAGAGGGGAAAGAGAGGGGGGTAACGTCTCCATTGCAGATGACAGACAACTGATTGTGAGATGTGTGTGAGTTCTTATGTTCTCTGGCTTGGCAGAGCATAAGTGTGGGTGTAGATGAGTCTTACTGGTTGTGTAAGGATGTGAGCACTCATCAGCCTCCCTAGAACACAGGTTAGAACAAAATCAGGGTTGAGAGTATATCAGCCCCCTCCCCTCAGACTGTGCATGAACACAATTGCCTACAATCACTCCCTGTCTGATTAGAAGTGAGGTTTTGTGTCTATCTATACTAGTCACACTCCCTTTCCGTTGTATGTGTGTGTGTGTGTGTGTGGCTTGTATATATCTCTTTGGCTCAGGAGGACATGCACTGGACGTGGTCTGGCCCTCCATCCTCTTCATCAGAGGAATCTGGAGAGCTCCATGACTCATCAGTGTCTCCCTCTGCACCCTCCCGACGTGTCTAGGAAATAGAGAAAAGAAAGAGGGAAAGAAATAAAGCGGGAGAAAGAGAGACAGAGAACGCTCAACACAATATTCCCTGTAGATACTCCTGGAGAAAGAGAGACGGAGAACACAACACAATATTCCCTGTAGATACTCCTGAAGAAAGAGAGACAGAACGCTCAACACAATATTCCCTGTAGATACTCCTGGAGAAAGAGAGACAGAGAACGCTCAACACAATATTCCCTGTAGATACTCCTGGAGAAAGAGAGACAGAGAACGCTCAACACAATATTCCCTGTAGATACTCCTGGAGAAAGAGAGACAGAACGCTCAACACAATATTCCCTGTAGATACTCCTGGAGAAAGAGAGACAGAATGCTCAACACAATATTCCCTGTAGATACTCCTGGAGAAAGAGAGACAGAATGCTCAACACAATATTCCCTGTAGATACTCCTGGAGAAAGAGAGACAGAGAACGCTCAACACAATATTCCCTGTAGATACTCCTGGAGAAAGAGAGACAGAGAACGCTCAACACAATATTCCCTGTAGATACTCCTGGAGAAAGAGAGACAGAACGCTCAACACAATATTCCCTGTAGATACTCCTGGAGAAAGAGAGACAGAGAACACTCAACACAATATTCCCTGTAGATACTCCTGGAGAAAGAGAGGGGAGAGAGAGATGTTCTGGTTTGATTACTGGAAGAGACCTGGTGGTTGGTGCAGAGGAGCATCCTCCCTCCCAGTCTCAGCCACTCACCTCCTACCAGAGTGTAGGCTCATTACATTTTTCTTGTGACGTGTTAAGGTTTTACCCTAGAAGTTAGTCACCCTTAATCATTTTTGTGTGTGTAAACTGCATAAGATTTGACTTGCTTTAACAATTCAAATGGTTGCTTTGGTGTTGAATAAGCTAACGCTATTACTTAAAAGTTTTCCCTTGGGGTGTGATGCTACTGATGATAATGTTTCAGACCCCTTGCTAATTGAGTGAAAAACTCCCTCCCCGAGACTTCAGTAGACCGAGTCATAATTAAAATGTTCTAGTAGTAAGTGATAAGCTGTGACTTTGATAACGTACTCTTTGAATTAGGTGTAACATTGTTTTACCCAATTAATATTTGAGGTCCACTGGTATTGCTAATGGTTTTCTGCTAGCAAATGACACTGCTCTACCTCAATTGTCCATACTAGCGTAACTTGACCTTGAGCCATCATTTAGATTGACAATTACATTAGGTGAAAATCTAACACTTATGTCTGAAAGTGCCCTGCTCTTTAATAAGTTATGCGTACTGTTTTTGTTTCAGGAGCATATTAACATTGTTAGTGATCAAAACCTATGCATTACAGGCTACACAACCTCCACTTGTCACCCAATTTGCCCCAGGGTTAAGGTTAACCTATTAGATTAATAACCCACTCTTTTCCCAGTCTGTAGGCGTAGACTTTAAGTGAACACTAATCTCTGCGCATTCCATATGAGTCTTAGTTATTTACATTGATCTAATTTCCCTTTTTGATTTCAACCATCTGACTGGAACTCAATTAGTGATTTCTTACTGCCACCCAATATAATTGGTGCACACCTTTTCCAAGGCCATAAATCCCTTTGTATTTACAGTACACACCCAATGCAGAACCATTCATCATTTTGTATATGCATTTTCCAGAGCCAACAAGCTCTTTTATGTGTACATCTTGCAGGGGTATAACCTCTCAGGAACGACTTAAGAGACCATTGTCCAGATGACGCAAGATGTCCCTAAAGAGGCAAAAGCTGCATAGTTTGCTGCCCATTTTAACCAGTTACAGCCTCTTTACAAAGCAACTCAGAAAGAATTCCAGCGGGGTGAACTGCATTTTAGGTAGACTCAGAATCGTATTGGTTAGGCATAAAATAATTAATGGTTGTGTGTTATCTTTTAATCTTTTTCGTAAAACTTGAGGGTACGTTCCTCGTAGTCAACCTGCATTCAGCACTCAAAGTTCCCTCTGTCAGAATTTGTCGAGGTAGGACCAATGACGTATATAAACCCTGGATTGCTGATGCTGTATTGAAGGTGCCGGTTGGCCATATTGGCACTCCCTAGTATGAGCAGTCCTCCAAGGGAAAGAATGGAATTCTACAGTATTTCAATTAAATGTTAAAAGGACAAAATTACATGCATTTATTTTGTTGTTGTAGTGAGAACAGTAACATTAGTACTAAAAAGAAAATACCTTCAGGAAAATGTTTTATTTTTTATGTTTAGCTCACATAATATATTTTAAACGTATGCATTAATTAAGGTGTCTGTAGTAGAACAAACATGTCAAAAACTAATGTAGACATTAATGCATTTCTATAGCTTCCCTGTGGCTTTAATACAGCGCCCCCTGTCAGTCATCCAGGGTTTATACACATCATTGGTTAGGACCCATGACAACGCCCAAGTACAGATGGTTAACGTGCGTAAATTCACTGAAGGAATTCAGAATGCAGTGACTCCAATCCATGTCAACTCTGAGGCGAGAGATATGTTTTCTAATAAGTGTGAGGGATTAGCCCTTTTCCTTTCTAGACATTGAACAGACAGCTTCCACTGTTTTCCGCTAAACCCCTCATTGATAACATCTTTATCAACACGCCTAAACCTGTCCTCAGTAATGTAGATTTTGGGCAGACTGATACACCGGTTAACCACCCTTATTTCTTTAGGTCCCCTACCCTCTTCAAAGCTTACAACCAAGAACCCATTTAGTGTTGCTCATAAATGACAACCTAGAATCAACTATAATTACTTTGAATAGGATTTAATTATTTTAAAGACCCACTCACTAGGTTCATGTCTTTCCTCTACCTTTATTAAATATACATTTACAAGCTCATATCAAATGTGGGGAGAAGAAAAGGTGATGTCAAATGCTGTTGATGCTCTGATCCATTTGTCCATCAGCTTCAACAGTCCAGCCCTCAAAGGATGGCCAACAGGGGACGATGTAGAGGAGCGTCAAATTAACATCCACGCCAACGAGAATACACAAGGGCCTCATCACTGGCCAGAGAACAAAGGAGGGGAGCACTCATAACAAGCTCCCAGCAGGAGTCATCCTTCCCCTCTTTTGCTTATCTCACACCTCTAGTCTACACCAAAGTTCCTATCAGGTCACGTGTGGTAAGTTTAATCGAATGGTACTGAGACGGCCTGTTGGAGACAGAGACCCAGCAGGGTTCCAATGAACACTGAAGAATAAGACTCAGCCAAACTACTTTTCTATTGAGAAAAATGGAAAGCACCCAGTGACACTCTTATTTCCTCAATGAAACAATGTAAACAGACTGAAAATGACATGGTTAAAAGTGTTGAGATGCGTGTGTAATAAGACTGAATTTTACAATGTGTGTGATATGCTTTTCTGACAATTAACAGGTATTAGGTATCCTCATTCATCCACGGAAAAGTATACCGTTTGGTATCTGTGGAATCACAGTCTTCACAAAGGCAGTGGAAGACGTTACGAGTGTACAAAGTCCCCTCCATTTATGTAGAAAATTAATTAACTCATGCCCTGCCATAAGTCACAAAACAATGCAGTCGATGAATGGGGGCTGACCCGGTCCCAGGAATTATTCCCTCACCTGAGCCAATCACAGCTCTGCATCTCACCTCTTCCTCACCTCTTCCTGTCCAGGACTATAAACAGAATGTGAATACCACTCCTTTTGTTCAGACCGTAAACCAGCCATATGGTTATTGTCATTTCTGAACTACAGAATCATTCAAGCACTACCCCCTGCGGGGACTTTGAGATACTGGACTTCTGACTCCTTTGTTTTGGACTCTACAGCATGGAGAGGTCCCTTTAGACTGTCGGTTCCAGACAGGAAATACCTAAGAGTATCCAGCTCACCTCTTTCCCTGATTTAAACTTGAACATGTAACCTGTATGTTACTTTTATTATTACTGTCTATATTCCTTCTGTAATCCCTGCTTTGTTTCATTCTGAAATATGAAGAATAACTGCTTGTTTGATCTTAGGCCCTCTAATCATCATTCCATGTAGGTGAAGGATTCTGTAGCCTATCACATTAGTACATCATTTTGCCACATCAATTTTTCCATTCATTGCTTTACCCTGATTATTTCTAAATAAATTGTAGTTTTATAAAATATCTACTATCTCCACAAATGCATTGCTGTGTCATTTTTAGAACTTAATTGCCTTCATAATGATAAGTATAACTACAGTTAAACTGTATATATTTTTGTAGTTTTTTTGTTGCCTTATAGCAAGCGGTACCCCGTTAATAATTTCATAGCTATCATGCCTTGGAGCGCTACAGCAAGACAGGACACTATCAGCCAACGCAACTACACCAGTCAGAGAGAGTGAACAACTGTGAACTAACTGTTACTGCTTCTAGTCAGTGCTGAGAAGATAGAAGCTTGTCAGCTCAAACGGACCAAAATTAGCACTGGCCATATACATATATATGTAATAGTAGGGTGTTGGCGCCGTGACAAACAATGGATGCTATGCCCAAATGTAAAGCAAGTGCCGAGCTAAGAATGTTCAATTCGGTAGTAGTGTTAACGTTACAGCCCTTTAGTGAAGCCTGTGAAATCTGGTGTTATATTTGCTCTTTGCGAAGGGTATTCCGCAAGCTCTGTCATTCAAATGTTTTCAGAGACACTACAAAAACATAGCAGGTTCAAAATAGCGCTTGATTTATGCTTTTCCTTTCAAGTGACAACAGAATTCAGTAGCTACAGCCCACAATCGATTAACACATACTGAAGCTAGATAGTACACATTGTCAATGTATGGGTATTTCGTTTTCCAGCTGGATAGCATGAGGCAGCTCAGTCTTCAGAGGCTCATTTTTAGCTGGAATCAGTGCAGTTCATCCTCCTTTCACGAGAGTAACAGTTTTTCATTCAAAAATAAAATCATATTTTTGGTGCTATCCAGTGATATTAATAAAAATAGATATCAGTTATCGGTAAATATTTCCACTAAAATCGGATCCAAAAATCACATATTGGTCTGGCTCTAGCATACACACCCCTTACAGTGTTATGTTGTGTTCCACTCACCCTCTGGGACCGTCTGTTTCTCATGTGTCTCATGAGGAACCACAGGAGCTGTGTGTCGTACTGATCTCCATGTCGAACAGTGTCCTCGTCACGCTCACGCTTGTTCTTCTTCATCACCTGAACGACCACAACACCAGTCACATCAAAACTCACAGCTTTGGTATGCAGAATCCAAGCCTATATGCCGTGGGATGTTTGGGATATGTTGAGGTTTGTGTGTGTGGAATCAATGGTATGAACCACCGTACGTCTTTGAGGCCCTTGAGCCCTGTGGGGTTCTCGGCAGTGGGGGCCCAAAGTTTAACATCATGATCCAGACCACTGGTGGCCAGACCTGGAAGGTGAGGGTGGGGCTCTAGGCAGTTCACCTTGGAGAAGAAGTTGAGATAGAGTTAAAGGATAGACAGATTAGTGAGTGAGCATAAAACTGTGAAACTGATAAGTGTTCAATTTCATTTAATTAAGGGTTTTACTTGCACCTGCCAATTATCAAGCCATTTCTTTTGGCCATCATACATCTTCCCACCCACACACCATCTCTCCCTCTCACCACTCCTCCTCTGTCTCCCTCCATAAACTGGACTATGCGAGCTGAGACCTTGTCCCACAGGTAGATGTGTCCACAATCGCTGCCACTGATCACAAACTCACTGCTAGGACCATAGAAGTTAACCCCCTTCACTGTGAGATGGAAAAATACAGGGGTAGGGAAAGAGACAGCGAGATAATATTATACTGGAAGTCACAGTTATAGCATGGTAAAACACCAGTGTTCGTGTTACTTATAATTGACTAGTTCATAATCATTCATTCCCCTTTTAACTCAGTACCTGTAGCGTTGTTGCGATGGCCCTTGTATCGCCTGCAATAATCTGCACCATCACTGTGGCTGGAGTCAAACAAGTAGATGTCCTCATCATTGTAACTAGTCAGGAGCTCTGAAGAGATTGACAGACATGGGACGCATTCAGCTGGACACAAATTTTGGAACATGGAGATAGAAATAGCCTATGTAGAACAAAGCATTCCTCTCATATGTAGAATAAGGAATCACCTCTGCTCTATTCATGGCATTTCTATCCCTGGTCACTGATGGGGAGGACAAACATGAGGACAGTCATAACAGCAAGAGCCAGAGGAACTCCGACTTCGAATAAAAGTGTGCTTGAGTCCTTGTGTTTTACCTGTTCCATCGTGACTGTACAGTAAGCAGGTAATGTTAGTTTTGGACTCGCTGGACACCAGGTGAGATGGACAGAACTTCTTCAGTACGCCATTATTAACATTCTCATTTATCTTCCTCTGATCATAGATCCTACAGAGATAGAAGGTGAGGAGAGGTAAGAGACAATCCAAGACAATGCACTTCCTCTGCTTTACGGACACAAGAGGGATTTGAGTCTAACCTGACATACTGATCTCTCCCTCCCACAGCAAAGTGATGTGTGTTGACAGGATTCACAAAGATGGTATACAACCCCACTTTCTTATCCCCCTCCTTCACCACCACCAGCTTACTGAGAGAAAAGGAAAAGAGGAAACAAATAGTAGAAAAGGGTTAAAAGGCTGTTATGTTCTACATTGGGACTTAAGTTTATCCCAGACTGGTCACATGATCAGGAAAAACAAATGGCCTTAGTACAGTAACATCCAGGCGATCTTGCAGTAATGACGTTAACACTTGCATATCAGACAGACATGTGATGTCACTCACTTGGCAGGCCGGTCGAGGCGAAGGTCGATGCCAAACACCACGGCATCCTCTCCAGCCGACAGAAAACAGCAGGGAGAGTCTGGCTCCAGGGCCAGCTGACACACACAGAGTAAACACAACATACTTAAATCAACTCAGCTTTCAGCTAAAAAGGCTTAGAACGTTCGCATCTTAAATGACAACCCATTCCCCACAGTATGGAGGAAAGGGTGTCGTTTGAGACGCCGCCAAAGTCAGGCCAGTAAGACCAGTAGCCAGAATCATTAACGAGATTAAACCATACCTTGTGTGCTGCCCCTTTATGCTGAGCCACTCTCTTGGTGTTCTTGCAGCGTTGCATGGCAGAGAGCTCAGCCACTCTAATCTGACCGTCCCGGGCACACATGGCCAGAGTGGAATCTCCACTGTGGGGAAGAAACTTGGCCTTTGGAGGAAGAAAGGTACATTTCAACATCTCTCAAAAAGGTCCTGAACCATATTTCTAGCTTTCCTTTCATATTTTTCACATGGTTTCTCAATGGGTGTCAACAACACCAGAAGTGTTCCCCTCCTTTCTACGGTTTCACCCTCACCTAGCCTGATTGTGCTCTCCTCCTCACCTGAAAGACATTGCTCTTATGCCCACTGTCAAACTCCAGCTCAGCCCGACGACGTGCCCAGTCCCACACCACCACTCGTAGGTCATCACTGCCAGAGGCCAGGCGTGTGCCTGAGGGGTTGAAGTGCAGGGTGTTCACACAGCCGGTGTGTCTCTCCAGGCGCCCTTGTAGCTCCAGCCTCTGGACCAGCCCCCGTGCGCCACACACACGTCTCACAAACTGGTGCGAGCCCCGGCCAATCTCCCTCAACCGCAGGGAGGGCACCGCCCGCCATGATGGCTTGCCAAGATCACGCAGCTCCGCCCCCAGCCACACGTCCATGGCCTGCTCGTCTTCCTCTTCTTGCTCTTCCTCCTCCTCCTCCTCCTCATCCTCCACTTCAGAGCTGGAGGAGTGGTGAGCGGTGCCACCGCTCGGGCGGTTCCTCTTTCTGGCGGCCCTCTTACCTGCATCTCTCTCCTTCACTCGCTCTCTTCTACCCCCCTCACCATCTCGCTCCCCTTCCTCATTCAGGGAGTAGAGGCCGCTGCCGTCCACGCTGTCCGTGTCTTCCTCCTCCTCTCCCTCGCCAGGCACCCTCTCACCCTCTGCATCTGGCATTGGCTTGTCCTTAGCTCTGTCTTCTGCCTTTTTGGGAGCTGAGGGAAAGATGAGGAAGTTGTCACACATTGACAAAAAAAAGCACTACTGTCAAGAAGCAGGGAGGAAACTTATCCACTGTAAAACAAATTGTTTGTAGAGTGTATAATGTCACAGTTATGGTGTCCTGTGTGTTGTGGCTACATGTTGGACTATGACAGCAACAGTTCTCTTATACTGCACTGGTTTGAGTCTATGATTAACTGCTTGAGAGCCAGACTGTCCCTCCGGTTTGAGTCTATGATTGATTACCTGCTTGAGAGTCAGACTGCTCCTCTGTGGCTGTGGAAGCATCTCCCTCCCCACGCTGGTCCTCTCCTGGATCTGGCTCCTCAGACCCACCTGACAAACACACACAGATATGGCCACACATTCACATTAGTCTTACGTAGCTGGCTCTGGTAGTGTGGCTTACTAGTAGTAGTACAACAGTGTATGTTCGTATTCCCAGTCGGCAACAGTGAGGCCTGGGTGATCAGTGAGGCCTATGTGATCCCTCACCATTAAGCTCACTGGATTTACCATCTGCCTCAGCCATCCTGCTTCTCTCTTCGTGTGGACAGGAGGAGAGCCTGGAATGAAACCGAGGCAGGGTCAAATTAATTAGTCTGCCTGCTGCTTTTGAAGACTCCTAATAATAATAATACATATAGATTGCCAGTAATTGCAATATGTCCAAACAACTGACATGGCCTTCATTAAAGCAAGGTAGCATGACATGTCACTCAACAAGTCAGCTAGTTGTGACTGATGAACGAATTATGTTCTCAAGTCACGGTATGATTGGAAATCTTGCAAACTAGCCAACCTAGTTAGCTAACATATCAGCAACTAAATTAAATCGAGTGCACACTAACACATGACACTAGCTGCCAGTCTCTAGTTAGCTAACATAGGACTTGCAGCCTGTAGTTTGGAATTGGAAGCAAGTTAGCTAGCTAACGTTAGCTGTCCAACTAATCTTAGCTAGCTGCTGCAGCAACACTGACATTTAACAAAAGTCAAAACAGCTGACTGGCCACCATGTCCATTCTGCTGTAGAGATAATGTTAACTACTTATTCTGTTAGTTGATTGGATTAGCAAATGTACACATTTTGGTACATTTAGTTAAACTTTGTTCAGGAGTTTGACCAATTTCACGCCAGTTAAAAGAAGTAAACAGCAATGGCTGGCATGCTAGCTAAAGCTGTTACCTCTAACTACAAGTCGTAGGCCCAACGAGCGTAGCTAGCAATAGTACGTCGTTTGTTCTAATCTTCGGCGCAGATTTACTGTCTTCAACCTACTATACTAACGTTACTTAGCTAGCTATAGAAAATCTTGGAGTAAAAAAACACGACATGAAGAATGCGTGTCAAAAGAAACAGTCAAATTAAAGACTATGTGCGCTCACGAGTGTGTGCTAGCTCTGTTTATGTTTTGACGGTTCAGCTTCTGTTTTTCGGTCATTCCTTTTCCGGCGAAGGATTTCTTTCTCCGGAAATGTGGGTCTGTATATAAATAATGTACCGTGTCATCTAATGTAAATATTGTGAATATGTTGTTGTGGAAATTCTTACACAGGGACACTCAAAGTCAATCTGAAATGAATCATTGTTTATTTGTCAGCGCGCTGGAGAGGTTCCAACCAACTCAATGCACCATAGTACACATGTCAATCAGGAGCTCTCCCTGGGCAGTCCCAGCAGTTGCCTTATACACGGCTATAACAGACAAGCTATATTTGCATGATTTAGCATAATTAATTAAGCATTACCATTTTGTTTAATTCATGTGACCGACCAATACAGGTTCATAACATGTGGCAGACCAATAGCTCAAGAGGCTTCTTCTCTCTCAGCTGAGACCTTGAAACTGAGATATCTTTCGTTCTCAAAACAAGGTCTGGGCGTACTGCCAAATTGCAGCTACTGATAGGGAGGATTCATTCAGTCAGCCACTTGCATGAACACAGAAATTGGTTTATAGAACAGCACATGAATAGAACACAGAAATTAGTTATAAGAAATGCAACATACATTAAAATTCCCATTACAATGTAAAAAAGTGAAGTTAGGCGAAAATTGTTTCCCACCTGTAGGACACTCAAAATGGCATCGTTATACGCATGATTGATTGATCCACATACCAATTATACCCTATCAATTGTTATGTCATTTATTATTACAATTTAATAACTCGGAAAAGCTTTCGGGCCTGGGTGATTTTAAACCACCAACCTTTAAATTAACAGTCTAAGGCGGCGGAGAAGATTGAGGTTATTCGATTAATCTCACCAGGGCACTGGGTTGGGTGTAGTTTGCATCGGGTGAAGTGATTGCATTCTGGAACATGTGTGGTGACACTGATGGTTTCTCGGTAACTAATGGCATCTACGGTTGTGTCTGAAATGATTTTACATAGCATGTTAGAAGAACTAACACAGCAGGTTAGGATGATTAACTTTGCAGGATAGGATAATTAGGTTGAGGTTAGGAAAAGGTTAGGATTTTATGGAAAAGAGATGTTGTACATTTCTGAATGATGCATCATGCTACCTTGTTGACAACATGACAGAGCGGCACAGATTGCTGTTAGATTTGTGCAGGGCGAACCTTCCTCACCAGCTTTGCCCATTCACATGAGGCCATAGCCTTGTATAACCCGAGTCAGCTTAATTAAATCCGCTCAATGAGAGTGGTGGATCAAATCAAATCAAATGTATTTATACAGCCCTTCGTACATCAGCTGATATCTCAAAGTGCTGTACAGAAACCCAGCCTAAAACCCCAAACAGCAAGCAATGCAGGTGTAGAAGCACGGTGGCTAGGAAAAACTCCCTAGAAAGGCCAAAACCTAGGAAGAAACCTAGAGAGGAACCAGGCTATGTGGGGTGGCCAGTCCTCTTCTGGCTGTGCCGGGTGTAGATTATAACAGAACATGGCCAAGATGTTCAAATGTTCGTAAATGACCAGCATGGTCCAATAATAATAAGGCAGAACAGTTGAAACTGGAGCAGCAGCACGGCCAGGTGGACTGGGGACAGCAAGGAGTCATCATGTCAGGTATTCCTGAGGCATGGTCCTAGGGCCCAGGTCCTCCGAGAGAGAGAAAGAAAGAGAGAATTAGAGAGAGCACACTTAAATTCACACAGGACACCGAATAGGACAGGAGAAGTACTCCAGATATAACAAACTGACCCTAGCCCCCCGACACATAAACTACTGCAGCATAAATACTGGAGGCTGAGACAGGAGGGGTCAGGAGACACTGTGGCCCCATCCGAGGACACCCCCGGACAGGGCCAAACAGGAAGGATATAACCCCACCCACTTTGTCAAAGCACAGCCCCCACACCACTAGAGGTATATCTTCAACCACCAACTTACCATCCTGAGACAAGGCTGAGTATAGCCCACAAAGATCTCCGCCACGGCACAACCCAAGGGGGTAGATGGAACAGGACTCTGAGCTTCTCCTCTCTGTTGTAAACAGGTCAAGGGTGACCTCGAGTGGCTGAATAATGCAATTACATTCTGTGAACTGCGTGTGTACCTTTGAAGGAAATTACAGAAGGGGGGGGTACCTATGTAAGAATAGCATTCAACATCATAGTGCCCTCCAGCTCATCATTAAGCTCAGGGCTCTGGGTCGGAACCCCTCCCTGAGCTACTGGGTCCTAGACTACCTGACGGACCAACCCCAGGGTGTGAAGGTAGGCAACAACACCTCCGCCACGCTGACCCTCAACACAGGGGCCCCACAGGGGTGCCTGCTTAGCCCCCTACTGTACTCCCTGTTCACCCATGACTGCGTGGCCACGCACGTCTCCAGCTCCATCGTCAAGTTTGCTGAAGACACAACAGTGGTATGCCTAATTACCAACAACGACGAGAGGGAGGAGATGAGAGCCCTGGCTGAGCGATGCCAGGAAAATAACCTCTCCATCAACGTCAACAAAACAAAGGAGCTGATCGTGGACTACAGGAGACAGCAGAGAGAGCATGCCCCCATCCAAATCGATGGGGCCGCAGTGGAGATGGTCAGAAGTTTCAAGTTCCTCGACCTGAAATGGTCCCTTCACACTGAAAACTTCAGGAGGCTGAAGAAATGTGGCCTCACAAACTTCTACAGATGTATTCTGTCAGGCTGTATCACCACCTGGTATGGCAACTGCAATACCCGCAGCCACAGGGATCTCCAGAGGGTGGTGTGGTCAGCATAACACATCATCGGGCGCACACTGCATGCCCTCCAGAACATCTACAGTACCTGGTGTCACAGAAAGTCTAAGAAAATCATCAAGGACCTCAGCCACTCGAGCCACGGCCTATTCACCCTGTTAGCATCTATGTAAAAGGTGGAGATAGGCATATCTTGCTCTTCAGTGTAATCAGAGGGCTAATATCAATACTATGCATGCCAGTCTCTCTTTGCAAAAGGTAGAGGAGAGACTGGCTGCACTTCTTTTGATAAGAAACATGAATGTGTTGAAATTTCCAAAAGGTTTGCATAGTCAATTTACACACAACTCTGATATACAGACTTACCCTTCTAGACATGCCACCAGGGGTATTTTCACAGTCTGCAAATCCAGAGAAAATTCAAGAAAATGTACAGAATTATACAGAGCCATGATTGCATGGAACTCCGTTCCATCTCAGATTACTCAAGTGAACAGCAAACCTGGTTTCAAAACACAGATAAAGCAACACCTCACGGCACAACCCCTCTCCCCTATCTGACCCAGATACTGTATTTTGTGTGTCTGTACTGATACAGTATGTAAGCTATGTGTGACTTTTAAAACATATGCAGTTCTGTCCATAAGCTGCTCTTGTCTATACATGGTCAGAGCTCTGGAGCTCTAGAGTTCCTCTGTAGAGATGAGAGAACCTTCCAGAAGACAACCATCTCTGCAGCACTCCACTAATCAGGCCTTTATGGTAGTGGCCAGATGGAAGCCACTCCTCAGGTGTCTAGTTAGACTGTAAGCTCTCCTTCCAGACTCACATTAAGCATCTCCAATCCAAAATTAAATCTAGAATCGGCTTCCTATTTCGCAACAAAGCCTCCTTCACTCATGCAGCCAAACATACCCTCGTAAAACTGACCATCCTACCGATCCTTGACTTCGGCGATGTCATTTCTAAAATAGCCTCCAACACTCTACTCAACAAATTGGATGCAGTCTATCACAGTGCCATCCGTTTTGTCACCAAAGCCCCATATACTACCCACCACTGCGACCTGTATGCTCTCGTTGGCTGGCCCTCGCTTCATACTCGTAAACAAACCCACTGGCTCCAGGTCATCTACAAGTCTCTGCTAGGTAAAGCCCCGCCTCTCTGCTGCCAATGACTGGAACGAACTACAAAAATCACTGAAGCTGGAGACTCATATCTCCCTCACTAGCTTTAAGCACCAGCTTTCAGAGCAGCTCACAGATCACTGAACCTGTACATAGGCAATCTGTAGACAGCCCATCCAACTATCTCATCTCATACTGTATTTATATATTTATCTTGCTCCTTTGCACCCCAGTATCTCCACTTGCACAGTCATCTTCTGCACATCTACCATTCCAGTGTTTAATTGCTATATTGTAATTACTACGCCATCATGGCCTATTCATTGCCTTTACTCCCTTATCTTATCTCATTTGCACACACTGTGTATACACTTTTTTTTCTACTGTATTATTGACTGTATGTTTGTTTATTCCATGTGTATCTCTGTGTTGTTGTATGTGTCAATCTGCTGTGATTTATCTTGGCCAGGTTGCAGTTGTAAATTAGAACTTGTTCTCAACTAGCCTACCTGGTTAAATAAAGGTGAAATAAAAATAAATAAATAAAAAAGATTGCTGCCGTATGTAGAGTTGAAGTCGGAAGTTTACATACACCTTAGCCAAATACATTTAAACTCAGTTTTTCACAACTCCTGACATTAAATCCCAGTAAAAAAAATCCATCTTAGGTCAGTTATGATCACCACTTTATTTTAAGAATGTGAAATGTCAGAATAATAGCAGAGAATGTTCTTTTTTTCAGATTTTCTTTTTTTCAGATTTTACACATTCCCAGTGGGTCAGAAGTTTACATACACTCAACTAGTATTTGGTAGCATTGCCTTTCAATTGTTTAACTTGGGTCAAACATTTCAGGTAGCTTTCCACAAGCTTCCCACAATAAGTTGGGTAAATTTTGGCCCATTCCTCCTGACAGAGCTGGTGTAACTGAGTCAGGTTTGTAGGCCTCCTTGCTCGCACACACTTTTTCAGTTCTGCCCACAAATGTTCTATGGGATTGAGGTCAGGGCTTTGTGATGGCCACTCCAATACCTTGACTTTGTTGTCCTTAAGGTATTTTGCCACAACTTTGGAAGTATGCTTGGGGTCATTGTGCATTTGGAAGACCCATTTGCGATCAAGCTTTTAACTTCCTGACTGATGTCTTGAGATGTTGCTTCAATATATCCACATAATTTTCCTTCCTCATGAAGCCATCTATTTTGTGAAGTGCACCAGTCCCTCCTGCAGCAAAGCACCCCCACAACATGATGCTGCTACCCCCATGCTTCACGGTTGTGATGGTGTTTTTTGACTTGCAGGCCTCCCCCTTTTTCCTCCAAACATAACGATGGTCATTATGGTCAAACAGTTCTATTTTTGTTCCAACAGACCAGAGGACATTTCTCCAAAAAGTACAACCTTTGTCCCCATGTGTAGTTGCAAACTGTAGTCTGGCTTTTTTTATGGTGGTTTTGGACCAGTGGCTTCTTCCTTGCTGAGAGGCCTTGCAGCTTATGTCGATATAGGACTCGTTTTACTGTGGATACAGATACTTTTGCACCGGTTTCCTCCAGCGTCTTCACAAGGTCCTTTGCTGTTGTTCTGGGATTGATTTGCACTTTTCGCACCAAAGTATGTTCATCTCTGAGAGACAGAACACGTCTCTTTCCTGAGCGGTATGACGGCTGCGTGGTCCCATGTTTATAGTTGCATACTATTGTTTGTACAGATGAACGTGGTACCTTCAGGCATTTGGAAATTGCTCCCAAGGGTGAACCAGACTGGTGAAGGTCTACAATTCTTTTCCTGAGGTCTTGGCTGATTTCTTTTGATTTTCCCATGATGTCAAGCGAAGAGGCACTGAGTTTGAAGGTTGGCCTTGAAATACATCCACAGGTACACCTCCAATTGACTCAAATGATGTCAATTAGCCTATCAGAAGCTTCTAAAGCCATGACATCCTTTTCTAGAATTTTCCAAGCTGTTTAAAGGCACAGTCAACTTAGTGTATGTAAACGTCTGACCCACTGGAATTGTGATACAGTGAATTATAAGTGAAATAATCTGTCTGTAATTGTTGGAAAAATGACTTGTGTCATGCACAAACTAGATGTCCTAACCAACTTGCCAAAACTATAGTTTGTTAACAAGAAATTTGTGAAGTGGTTGAAAAACAAGTTTTAATGACTCCAACCTAAGTGTATGTAAACTTTCGACTTAAACTGTTTAGTGAGCTCTAAAAGTATTGGGACAGTGACACAGTTTTTGTTGTTTCGGCTCTGTACTCCGGCACTTTGGATTTTAAATTATACAATGACTATGAGGTTAAAGTGCAGACTGTCAGCTTTAATTTGAGGATGTTTCCATCCATATTGGGTGAACCATTTATGAATTACAGCACTTTGCGTACATAGTTCCCCACATTTTATGGGACCAAAAGTATTGAGACCAATTCACGTATATGTAAACAACAAAACATGTGTCATTGTCCCAATACTTTTGGAGCTCTTCATTGAACACTGGTAACTTCAATAACATTTAAATACTGCTTTACCACTTCATATACTGTATTCTAGTCATGGCTCATCCTATGTAGCTAATGCTGCATACACCTTTTCTATTAATATACTTTCCATGCACACTATTCACATTCATATAGAGTGCATTCGGAAAGTATTCAGACCCCTGCCCTTTATCAACATGTTGTTATGTTACAGCCTTATTCTAAAATTGATAAAATAAATATTTTCATCATCAATCTACACAAAATACCCCATAATGACAAAGCAAAAACAGGTTTGGAAAATTTAGCTGTACAGAAACCCAGCCTAAAACCTAAACAGTGAGCAATGCAGATGTAGAAGCACGGTGGCTTGGTAAAAACTCCCTAAAAAGGCCAGAACCTAGGAAGAAACCTAGAGAGGGACCAGGCTCTGAGGACTGGCCACCTGATTAAAACAGAATATGGCCAAGATGTTCAAACGTTAATAGATGACCTGCAGGGTCAGATAATAATAATCACAGTGGTTGTAGAGGGTGCAACAGGTCAACACCTCAGGAGTAAATGTCAGTTGGCTTTTCAGTTGTCAGTTGGCTAACTCATTTAGAGTTAGAGACAGCAGGTGCGGTAGAGAGAGGGTCCAAAACAGTAGGTCCGGGACAAAGTATCATGTCCTGTCACGACTTCTACCGAAGGTAGCGCCAACCACCGATCCCTTTTTCCTTTTCTGTTTGTTTTGTCTTTGATTCTTTTCACACCTGGTTTAATTTGTGTTTATTTCTGTGTGTATATAGGGTACCTGTTGCCTGCTTTAGTTCGTGCGGGATTAGACTTGTGTGTATTGCGCTCGATTGTATTTTGATGTTTGTTGTTTTCACGGTTACGCACATGTATGTAAAGTGTCGGAACTGTGTTTGCACGAGTTCTGAGTATCAAGAGCATAGTTTTTGTATTTTCGTCTGTACCATTTTTGTATTGGTGGACTATATGATTAAACACGCTTCTCAGACATCCCTGCTCTCCTGCGCCTGACTCCTACACCTCTCACCGAGATGCATGTTATCACAGAATCCCGCACCAAATCTATGGAGTCAGCAGGAGCGGACGCACTCCCAGGGTCCGTGGAGGAGCAAGTTCAACACCACAAGGCAGTGTTACACCGGCTGGGGACCACCATGGATCAGATGATGGCGACGATGGAAAGATGGGAGAGAGGTGGCCTTCCCACACCTCCATCAGCCACACCCCAACCAGTACCACTACCCTCTCCTTCATTGCCTGGGCACAGTGGGATTCGACTCGCAATCCCGAGGGAGTACGATGGGACGGCAGCCGGGTGCCAGGGGTTCTTACTCCAGATGTACTTATACCTGGCGACCGCTCATCCGGCTCCTTCGGGAGGTGAGAGCGTGAACGCCCTCGTCTCCTGCCTCTCATGTAAAGCCCTGGAGTGGGCCAACGCGGTATGGAATGATCCTGACTCGGCGAGGGACCACTACTTAGAGTTCACCTGCCGCTTTCGGGCCGTGTTCGATCACCCACCTGAGGACCGAGTGGCGGGTGAACGGCTGTTCCATCTGAGGCAGGAGAAGAGGAGTGCTCAGGACTTTGCTGGCGCGGGATGGAACGACAGGGCCTTGATCGATCACTATAGGTGTAGTTTGCGTGAGGACGTCCGTAGGGAGCGGGCCTGTAGAGACACCACCCTCTCCTTGGACCAGTTGATCGACATGTCCATTCGGTTGGACAACTTGCTGGCGACCCGCGGACGTTCTGTCAGTTCCATCCCCCAGCTCCTCCCCTCCAACGCCCATGGAGCTCGGAGGTGCTGCAGCGAGGGCAACAGGAGGAGGGGGGCCTTTCCTGTGCCAGCTGTGGTCGCAGAGGGCACACTGCTGACCGGTGCTGGGGGAGTCGTGACCCCAGGCCGAGCACTGCTCGGACACCTCAGGTGAGTCGACACCAGGCTCACCCAGAGCCCCCTGTTGGTCATATGTATGTATTGATTGTTTTTCCTGAATTTTCCCCTCTTTCCCGGCATAAGGAGCTAGTAGATTCAGGCGCGGCGGGGAATTTTATTGACCGCGGTTTAGCGCACAGGTTAGGGATCACCCTTGTTCAGCTTGACAAACCCTTCCCAGTACACGCCTTAGATAGCCGACCATTAGGGGCAGGGCTAGTCAGGGAAGCCACGGCTCCACTGGGCATGGTCACTGAGGAGGATCATGAGGAGAGAATTAGTCTCTTCCTAATTGATTCTCCTGCATTTCCGGTGGTGCTGGGGATCCCCTGGTTGGCCCATCACAACCCCAGGATTTGGTGGCAACAGAGGGCTCTACAGGGGTGGTCGGAGGAGTGCTCAGGCAGGTGTGTAGGAGTTTCCATCGGTGCTACGATGGTGGAGAGTCCAGACCAAGTCTCCACCGTGCGCATTCCCTCAGAATATGCCGATTTGGCTATCGCCTTCTGTAAAAAGAGGGTGACCCAATTACCACCTCATCGACGAGGGGATTGTGCGATAAATCTCCTGGTAGGCGCTGCACTTCCCAGGAGTCACGTGTATCGGTGTCTATGGAGACATAAATATCTAAATCTCTGGGGCAGGGGTACATTCGGCCCTCCATCTCACCTGCCTCCTTGAGTTTCTTTTTTGTGAAGAAAAAGGGGAGAGTGCTGCATCCGTGCATTGACTATAGAGGTCTAAATTCCATCACGGTGGGGTATAGTTACCCGCTACCTCTCATTGCCATGGCGATTGAGTTATTTCACAGAGCACGTTTTTTCACAAAACTGGATCTCAGGAGTGCATATAACTTGGTGCGTATCCGGAAGGGAGATGAGTGGAAGACAGCGTTTAGTACCACATCCGGACATTATGAGTTCCTCGTCATGCCGTACGGGTTGAAGAATGCTCCTGCAGTCTTCTAATCTTTTGTAGTCGAGATTCTCAGGAACCTGCACGGGCAGGGTGTGGTGGTTTACATCGATGATATTCTGGTCTATTCCGCTACAAGCATGCGCATGTTTCTCTGGTGCGCAAGGTACTTGGGCGACTGTTGGAGCATGACCTGTACGTCAAGGCTGAGAAATGTTTGTTCTTCCAACAGGCCGTCTCCTTCCTTGGGTATGGTAAAGGAGGTGCAGCGGTTTTTAGGGTTTGCCAATTACTACCGGAGGTTGATCCGGGGTTTTGGGCAGGTGGCTGCTCCCATTATGTCACTGTTGAAGGGGGAGCCGTTGCGTCTGGGATGGTCGGCTGATGGTATTCATAGTGGAGGTGGACGCATCCGAGGCTGGGGTTGGAGCTGTGCTCTCACAGCGCTCGGGCACGCCACCGAAGCTCCGCCCCTGTGCTTTATGTTCTCCTAAGCTCAGCCCGGCAGAGCGAAACTATGATGTGGAGATCGGGAGCTGCTGGCTGTTGTCAGGGCCCTGAAGGTGTGGAGACATTGGCTTGATGAGGCTCAACACCCTTTTCTCATCTGGACTGACCATCGTAATCTAGAGTACATTCGGGCAGCGAGGAGACTGAACCCTCGTCAGGCAAGGTGGGACATGTTTTTCACCCAATTTAGGTTTATCATCTCCTATAGACCAGGCTCCTAGAACACTAAGGCAGACGCACTGTCCCGACTATGTGATACAGAGGAGCGGGCCATCGATCCTGCGCCCATCCTCCCGGCCTCTTGTCTAGTGGCACCTGTGAAGTGGGAGGTGGACGCAGACATCGAACGAGCATTGCGTGTTGAGCCTACTCCACCACAGTGTCCAGCTGGATGGGTGTAGAGACAGGCTAATTTGGTGGGCTCACACGTTCCCCTCCTCTGGTCACCCGGGGATCGGTAGGACGGTGTGATGTCTTAGTGGGAAGTACTGGTGGTCCACTTTAGCCAAGGACGTGAGGGATTATGTGGCCTCCTGCTCGGTGTGCGCTCAGTGCAAGGCTCCTAGGCACCTGCCCAGAGGGAAGCTACAACCCCTTCCCTTTCCACAGCGGCCTTGGTCACACCTGTCGGTTGACTTCTTGACCGATCTGCCACCGTCACAGGGCAACACCACGATCCTGGTCATTGTGGGTCGGTTTTCTAAGTCCTGTCATCTCCTCCCTTTGCCCGGTCTCCCTACGGCCCTACAGACTGCGGAGGCCCTGTTTACTCACGTCTTCCGGCACCACGGGGTGCCTGAGGACATTGTTTCTGATCGAGGTCCCCAGTTCACGTCCAGGGTGTGGAAGGCGTTCATGGAACGTTTGGGGGTCTCGGTCAGCCTTACTCTCGGTCACCCCGAGAGTAATGGGCAGGTGGAGAGAGTGAACCAGGATGTGGGTAGGTTTCTGCGGTCGTATTGCCAGGATTGGCCAGGGGACTGGACGAAGTACATCCCCTGGGCAGAGATGGCCCAGAAGTCCCTCCGCCACTCCTCTACGAACCTGTCGCCCTTCCAATGTGTGTTGGGTTATCAGCCGGGTCTGGTACCATGGCATCAGAGCCAGACCGAGGCTCCTGTGGTGGACGATTGGGTGAGACTCTCAAGGGAGACCTGGGAGGCCGCCCACGGGTACCTTAAACGGGCCGAAGGGCAGCAGGCCAGTGCTGACCGCCACCGCAGCGAGGCCCCGGTGTTCGGACCGGGGGGCCGGGTCTGGCTCTCGACCCGAAACTTGCCCCTCCACCTGCCCTGCCGGAAGCTGGGTCCGCGGTTTGTGGGACCGTTTAAAGCCCTGAGGAGAATAAACGAGGTGTGTTATAGGTTACAGCTACCCCCTTATTACCGTATTAATCCCTCGTTTCATGTATCTCTCCTCAGGCCGGTGGTGGCTGGTCCGCTTCAAGAAGATGAGGTGTGGGAGGTCCCTCCGCCCCCACTGGACATCAGGGGGGCACCGGCATATGCAGTTCGGTCCTTACTGGACTCGAGGCGTCGGGTGGGGGGCCTTCAGTACCTTGTGGATTGGGAGGGGTACGGTCCGGAGGAGAGATGCTGGGTGCCGGTGGAGGACGTACTGGATCCACCTATGCTAAGGGAGTTTCACCGCCTCCATCCGGGTCCGCTGCGGGAGCCGCTCGTTAGGGGGGGTACTGTCACGACTTCTACCGAAGGTAACTCCTCTCCCTGTTCGGGTGGTGCTCGGCGGTCGGCGTCGCCGGTTTACTAGCCACCACCGATCCCTTTTTCCTTTTCTGTTTGTTTTGTCTGTGATTCTTTTCACACCTGGTTTAATTTGTGTTTATTTCTGTGTGTATATAGGGTACCTGTTGCCTGCTTTAGTTCGTGCGGGATTAGACTTGTGTGTATTGCGCTCGATTGTATTTTGATGTTTGTTGTTTTCACGGATACACTCCATGCGTTTGCACGGAGGAACGTCTGAATATCGAGAGCGTAGTTTTTGTATTTTCGTCTGTGCCATTTTTGTATTGGGGGACTATATGATTAAACACGCTTCTCAGACATCCCTGCTCTCCTGCGCCTGACTCCTACACCTCTCGCCGAGACGCACGTTATCACATGTCCAGTGAACAGGTCAGGGTTCCATAGCCGCAGGCAGAATAGTTGAAGCTGTTGAAGTCTGCACAACGCATCACCAGGGACAAACTACCTGCCCTCCAGGACACCCTACACCACCCGATGTCACAGGAAGGCCATAAAGATCATTAAGGACAACAACCACTCGAGCACTGCCTGTTCACCCCGCTATCATCCAGAAGGCGAGGTCAGTACAGGTGCATCAAAGCAGGGACCGAGAGACTGAAAAACAGATTATATCTCAAGGCCATCAGACTGTTAAACAGCCACCACTAACATTGAGTGGCTGCTGCCAACATACTGACTCAACTCCAGCCACTTTAATAATGGAAATTGATGGGAATCTGCTAACCATGTGTATGTGACAAATATAATTTGATTTGATTTGATTTGATTTGATTTGCACTGGAGCAACATCACAGCCAGGTGGACTGGGGACATCAAGGCTCTGAGAGAAGAGATAAAGAGAGAGAAAGAGAGAGAGGGGAAAGAGAAAAGGAGAGAGAATAAGAGGGAGCATACTTCAATTCACACAGGACACCGGATAAGACGGGAGAAATACTCCAGATATAACAGACTGATCCTAGCCCCCCGACACAAACTATTGCAGCATAAATACTGGAGGCTGAGACAGGAGGGTTCGGGAGACACTGTGGCCCTGTCCAAACAGGCAGGATATAACCCCACCCACTTTGCCAAAGCACAGCCCCCACTCCCCTAGAGGGATATCTTCAACCACCAACCTACTACCCTGAGACAAGGCCCACAAAGATCTCCCCCATGGCAAGAACCTGAGGTGGGCACCAACCTGGACAGGAAGGTCACATCAGTGACTCAACCCACTCAAGTGACACACCCCTCCTAAGGACGGCATGGAAGAGCACCAGTAAGCCAGTGACTCAGCCCCTGTAATAGGGTTAGAGGCAGAGAATCCCAGTGGAGAGAGGGGAACCGGCCAGGCAGAGACAGCAAGGGCGGTTCGTTGCTCCAGAGCCTTTCCGTTCACCCTCCCACTCCTGGGCCAGACTACACTCAATCATATGACCCACTGAAGAGATGAGTCTTCAGTAGAGACTTAAAGGTTGAGACCGAGTTTGCGTCTCTGACATGGGTAGGCAGACTGTTCCATAAAAATGGAGCTCTATAGGAGAAAGCCCTGCCTCCAGCTGTTTGCTTAGAAATTCTAGGGACAATTAGGAGCCCTGCGTCTTGTGACCGTAGCGCACGTGTAGGTATGTACGGCAGGACCAAATCAGAGAGATAGGTAGGAGCAAGCCCATGTAATGCTTTGTAGGTTAGCAGTAAAACCTTGAAATCAGCCCTTGCTTTGACAGGAAGCCAGTGTAGAGAGGCTAGCACTGGAGTAATATGATCACATTTTTTGGTTCTAGTCAGGATTCTAGCAGCCGTATTTAGCACTAACTGAAGTTTATTTAGTGCTTTATCCGGGTAGCCGGAAAGTAGAGCATTGCAATAGTCTAACCTAGAAGTGACAAAAGCATGGATTAATTTTTCTGCATCATTTTTGGACAGAAAGTTTCTGATTTTTGCAATGTTACGTAGATGGAAAAAAGCTGTCCTTGAAATGGTCTTGATATGTTCTTCAAAAGAGAGATCAGGGTCCAGAGTAACGCCGAGGTCCTTCACAGTTTTATTTGAGACGACTGTACAACCATTAAGATTGATTGTCAGGTTCAACAGAAGATCTCTTTGTTTCTTGGGACCTAGAACAAGCATCTCTGTTTTGTCCGAGTTTAAAAGTAGAAAGTTTGCAGCCATCCACTTCCTTATGTCTGAAACACATTCTTCTAGCAAGGGCAATTTTGGGGCTTCACCATGTTTCATTGAAATGTACAGCTGTGTGTCATCCGCATAGCAGTGAAAGTTAACATTATGTTTTCGAATAACATCCCCAAGAGGTAAAATATATAGTGAAAACAATAGTGGTCCTAAAACGGAACCTTGAGGAACACCGAAATGTACAATTGATTTGTCAGAGGACAAACCATTCACAGAGACAAACTGATATCTTTCCGACAGATAAGATCTAAACCAGGCCAGAACTTGTCCGTCTAGACCAATTTGGGTTTCCAATCTCTCCAAAAGAATGTGGTGATCGATGGTATCAAAAGCAGCACTAAGGTCTAGGAGCACGAGGACAGATGCAGAGCCTCGGTCCGATGCCATTAAAATGTCATTTACCACCTTCACAAGTGCCGTCTCAGTGCTATGATGGGGTCTAAAACCAGACTGAAGCATTTCGTATACAGTGTTTGTCTTCAGGAAGGCAGTGAGTTGTTGCGCAACAGCCTTTTCTAAAATTTTTGAGAAGAATGGAAGATTCGATATAGGCCGATAGTTTTTTATATTTTCTGGGTTAAGGTTTGGCTTTTTCAAGAGAGGCTTTATTACTGCCACTTTTAGTGAGTTTGGTACACATCCGGTGGATAGAGAGCCGTTTATTATGTTCAACATAGGAGGGCCAAGCACAGGAAGCAGCTCTTTCAGTAGTTTAGTTGGAATAGGGTCCAGTATGCAGCTTGAAGGTTTAGAGGCCATGATTATTTTCATCATTGTGTCAAGAGATATAGTACTAAAACACTTGAGCGTCTCTCTTGATCCTAGGTCCTGGCAGAGTTGTGCAGACTCAGGACAACTGAGCTTTGAAGGAATACGCAGATTTAAGGAGGAGTCCGTAATTTGCTTTCTAATAATCATAATCTTTTCCTCAAAGAAGTTCATGAATATATCACTGCTAAAGTGAAAGTCATCCTCTCTTGGGGAATGCTGCTTTTTAGTTAGCTTTGCGACAGTATCAAAAAGGAATTTCGGATTGTTCTTATTTTCCTCAATTAAGTTAGAAAAATAGGATGATCGAGCAGCAGTAAGGGCTCTTCGGTACTGCACAGTACTGTCTTTCCAAGCTAGTCGGAAGACTTCCAGTTTGGTGTGGCGCCATTTCCGTTCCAATTGTCTGGAAGCTTGCTTCAGAGCTCGGGTTTTTTCTGTGTACCAGGGAGCTAGTTTCTTATGAGAAATGTTTTTAGTTTTTAGGGGTGCAACTGCATCTAGGGTATTGCGGAAGGTTAAATTGAGTTCCTCAGTTAGGTGGTTAACTGATTTTTGTCCTCTGGCGTCCTTGGGTAGACAGAGGGAATCTGGAAGGACATCAAGGAATCTTTGTGTTGTCTGTGAATCTATAGCACGACTTTTGATGATCCTTGGTTGGGGTCTGAGCAGATTATTTGTTGCAATTGCAAACGTAATAAAATGGTGGTCCGATAGTCCAGGATTATGAGGAAAAACATTAAGATCCACAACATTTATTCCATGGGACAAAACTAGGTCCAGCGTATGACTGTGACAGTGAGTGGGTCCAGAGACATGTTGGACAAAACCCACTGAGTCGATGATGGCTCCGAAAGCCTTTTGGAGTGGGTCTGTGGACTTTTCCATGTGAATATTAAAGTCACCAAAGATTAGAATATTATCCACTATGACTACAAGGTCCGATAGGAATTCAGGGAACTCAGTGAGGAACGCTGTATATGGCCCCGGAGGCTTGTAAAACAGTAGCTATAAAGAGTGATTGAGTAGGCTGTATACATTTCATGACTAGAAGCTCAAAAGATGAAAACGCAGTCATTTTTGGGGGGTAAATTGAAATTTGCTATCGGGATGCCTAGGGGATACGGTCACACGTATAACCTGGAGGAGAGGCCTCATTTAACACAGTAAATTCATCAGGCTTAAGCCATGTTTCAGTCAGGCCAATCACATCAAGATTACCCCTAAGTGAAAATGTCCAAATTGGGCCCAATTAGCCATTTTCCCTCCCCGGTGTCATGTGACTCGTTAGTGTTACAAGGTCTCAGGTGTGAATGGGGAGCAGGTGTGTTAAATTTGGTGTCATCGCTCTCACACTCCCTCATACTGACTGGTCACTGGAAGTTCAACTTGGCACCTCATGGCAAAGAACTCTCTGAGGATCTGAAAAAAAGAATTGTTGCTCTACATAAAGATGGCCTGGGCTATAAGAAGATTGCCAAGACCCTGAAACTGAGCTGCAGCACAGTGGCCAAGACCATTCAGCGGTTTAACTGGACAGGTTCCACTCAGAACAGGCCTCGCCATGGTCGACCAAAGAAGTTGAGTGCACGTGCTTAGCGTCATATCCAGAGGTTGTCTTTGGGAAATAGACGTATGAGTGCTGCCAGCATTGCTGCAGAGGTTGAAGGGGTGGGGGGTCAGCCTGTCAGTGCTCAGACCATACTCTGTACACTGCATCAAATTGGTCTGCATGGCTGTCGTCCCAGAAGGATGCCTCTTCAAAAGATGATGCACAAGAACGCCTGCAAACAGTTTGCTGAAGACAAGCAGACTAAGGACATGGATTACTGGAACCATGTCCTGTGGTCTGATGAGACCAAGAAACTTATTTGGTTCAGATGGTGCCAAGCGTGTGTGGCGGAAACCAGGTGAGGAGTACAAAGACAAGTGTGTCTTGCCTACAGTCAAGCATGGTGGTGGGAGTGTCATGGTCTGGGGCTGCATGAGTGCTGCCGGCACTGGGGAGCTACAGTTCATTGAGGGAACCATGAATGCCAACATGTACTGTGACATACTGAAGCAGAGCATGATCCCCTCCCTTCAGAGACTGGGCCGCGGGGCAGTATTCCAACATGATAACGACCCCAAACACACCTCCAAGACGACCACTGCCTTGCTAAAGAATCTAAGGGTAAAGGTGATGGACTGGCCAAGCATGTCTCCAGACCTAAACCCTATTGAGCATCTGTGGGGCATCCTCAAACGGAAGGTGGAGGAGTGCAAGGTCTCTAACATCCTTCAGCTCCGCGATGTCGTCATGGAGGAGTGGAAGAGGACTCCAGTGGCAACCTGTGAAGCTCTGGTGACTCCATGCCCAAGAGGGTTAAGGCAGTGCTGGAAAATGGTGGCCACACAAAATATTGACAGTTTGGGCCCAATTTGGACATTTTCACTTAGGGGTGTACTCACTTTTGTTGCCAGCGGTTTAGACATTAATGGCTGTGTGTTGAGTTATTTTGAGGGGACAGCAAATTTACACTGTTATACAAGCTGTACACTCACTACTTTACATTTTAGCAAAGTGTCATTTCTTCAGTGTTGTCACATGAAAAGATACAATCAAATATTTACAAAAATGTGAGGGGTGTACTCACTTTTGTGATATACTGTGTGTGTGTATATATATTTTTTAATTGTTTAACCAATTTTGATCTGTTCTATGTTGAATTGCTGACCAAAATAAAGATTCTTAAATTAAATCCAAGTGTTCAGTTTCTGTTTAAAACACAATGGTATATGTGCCAAACGTATCAAAACATCAATCAATCAAAGCAATCATTTCAAAACAGTCCATAGGCTGGAGAAACTAGCGATCCTGAGAGGCTGCTTTGCTCCAAATTACTGCACATATTTGGTGCCATGCCATATTACACCACTAGAGGCTGCTGTTGCCTAAGAGTAGGCAGTGCGTTTCAGTTGCATGAGTTTACGCATCAACCACACTTGGCCCATGTAGCTAAACTATTGTTTTTCTCCTGTACAACTAACACCCACAAAGACACATTAGGATAGGACTCCACAGTTGTTTGAAATACATAATGCTTACAAAAGTCGTATTGTGTAAGTATTAATATGACAGCTCCTCACTAAACACTCTTTCTCTCCGATACAGAGACAAATGAAACACAACAGGCCATGGGTTAAGCAAACATACATTTTCTACAGTCAATGACACCAAATATGCTTGTCATCTCAGTCAACACTCCCCTTGTCACCTTGTCCCCTTACAGTACACATATCCCATCTCTACATCCCTCTCCCCCTCATTTCCCTCTACAAGAGCCGGTGGGGTGGGGGTGACTAAACAGGAATTAGCACTGCTTGTCACTGAATACAGAGGGGGAGATCATGTAGCAGACTTTTATTTATAATTCACTTCTCCCCTTTCAATTTGTAAAGTTATATCACAGGCAACACACACACACAGACACACACTTGCAAATCAACAAATTCAGAGAGCGCAAACAAATGAAAATGCTTTCACAATGGTAAAACTATGTCTGTTACCATTGAGTGAAGACTGATATCCCCTAGGGCAGGCCAACTGACCTATGTACTGTAACTCTAGTGAAACCAAACCAGAAGCGTCACTCTCATCTCTCGCCCCTGTCCCCCTGTCCCTGTGTGACCTTGTGCCACATTCTAGCACCGGGCAGTGCAAGAGCAGTAAACTAGACCAGCACCCCTCCCAACATGTCCCCTCATCATCCTAAATCTATTATTTTTTTTGCCAGGATCGGAATCTATCAAAACTAAGTATGGGGAAAGTGTTCCAGGACTATCTGTGCCCATCCCCCCGCCCATCATTCCTAGTCTGTCTTCATTTTTCCAATGGGCTGTCAATCGATCTCTTGCTCTTTCTATTTGAAACCATCGCCTCTGTCTCCCACCGTCCTCTTCCTCACTGAAGGAGAGTTGGGGGCAGTCTGTTATTCCTCTCTGACTCTGCCTTCTTTTAACCCAACACGCAGATGCAGACACACACCCATGAAAACTAGCACACACACACACACACACACACACACACACACACACACACACACACACACACACACACACACACACACACACACACACACACACACACACACACACACACACACACACACACACACACAGGCGCGGTCTGGGACCAGACTCCGCCCCTCCATTTTTAACACACCAGCCCATTTTTTTTCCCTTGAGGAACTAATTATGAGCCATATAATGACAATTTTGTGCAAAACAAAACAAGTTAAACAAGCGCACTGAGCTAAAAATGGTCCAGCCCGAAATGCCCTCTGCTCACACACACACACACACACACACACACACACACACACACACACACACACACACACACACACACACACACACACACACACACACACACACACACACACACACACACACACATCCAAAATTGAGCCCACCCCCTCTTGCTCTCTCTGCCCTGTTTCCAGCTCCACGTGTGAGGAGTTGGTCTTGCTCTGCTCTGGGTGGTGGGGATCGGAAGTCCTTCCTCATTTTTAAGAAATTATTTACATTTTTACTCACTGAAACTACAATTAATTTCCAAATAAGCAAAGAAACATGAATTGGAGCTGGGTGCTTATGGCAGTCCTTCTGTCTTGCGGGGGACTGTCATGGGGTGAGCAGGGTTTGGACTTCCCTGAGTATGATGGGATGGACCGGGTCATCGAGCTGACTAACAAGAACTACAAGTCTGTGATGAAGACGCATGATGTGATGGTTCTGTACTACCATGAGCATCCCGGATCCGATGCCGTTGCCCAGAAACAGTTTGAAATCGAGGAACTGGCCCTGGAGGTGGGTCACGGGGCAAGGAGGACTTGGTCAGGGGACTAGGAGGTCTGGGCCAGGTGACAGGAGGCTGGGTGGACTGGGTCAGGGGACTAGGAGGACTGGGTCAGGGGACTGGGAGGACTGGGTCAGGGGGGTGGGAGGACTGGGTCATGGGTCTAGGAAGTTAAGGGGTTCTTGGAGGACTTGGTCAGGGGGCTGGGAGGACTGGGTCAGGGGACTAGGAGGACTGGGTCAGGGGACTGGGAGGACTGGGTCAGGGGACTGGGAGGACGGTCAAGGGACTGGGAGGACCAGTGGAGGCTGCTGAGGGGAAAACGGCTCATAATAATGGCTGGAACAGAGCGGCTAGAATGGCATCAAACCATGTGTTTGATGTATTTGATACCGTTCTACTGATTCCGCTCCAGCCATTACCACCAACCTGTCCTCCCCAATTAAGGTGTCACCAACCTCTTGTGGGGAGGACTTGGGACTGAGAGGACTGGGTCAGGGGACTGGGACTGGTCAGGGGACTGGCAGGACTGGGTCAGGGGACTGAGTGGACTGGGTCAGGGGACTGGCAGGACTGGGTCAGGGGGCTGGGAGGACTGGGTCAGGGGACTGAGAGGACTGGGTCAGGGGACTGAGAGGACTGGGTCAGGGGAGTGAGAGGACTGGGTCAGGGGACTGAGAGGACTGGGTCAGGGGAGTGAGAGGACTGGGTCAGGGGAGTGAGAGGACTGGGTCAGGGGACTGAGAGGACTGGGTCAGGGGAGTGAGAGGACTGGGTCAGGGGACTGAGAGGACTGGGTCAGGCGACTGGAAGGACTCGGGCAACTGAGTGGGGGATGGTGAGGAGAGGGGATGGGTAACTGGGAGTTAGAAGTGGGACACACAGTGCCTGGGTAGGGATGCACCATCACTGCTATAATTAATCAACTGGATGAGGCATGATAGTGTGTATTAAGGGGCTACGTGGATACAGACAGTATTTACAGGTAACTAAGTGTTGTTGTTAAGGGTAAGGCAACTCAAATGTGGCCTTTGAAACATGCCACAACAGAGACAATGATTAAATTAAGATGTTCAAGGCAATATATAAGAAGCAAAAGCTGCAAGGGTCCCACTATTGCATGGATTGGACAGTTTACTGAATTTGAAAGGCTTTTTAGTGAATGAATGTGGTCATCAGGGTAAATGGGTAGAGGCAGACATGAGATAGTAACATAAATTAATAATCAGCTGATAAATTGCCAAATAAGCGCTAGTGCCTGGAGGGGACTGTAGGGGTACTGTGTTGACTCACCTGCTGTTCCAGAAATCTCTGGGTTGCTGGAAATATCCCTGGGGTGTATTGTTTTAAGACTGACTCATGATTTTGTGGTCTTAGATGAAATGGGAGATGGCAGGGATGGGTCTGTCTTTAAGGAATGGCGTGGGGCAGGAATTAGTGCAGAGACATAAGAAATACTGACAACTGAGACAAAAACATTTGTCACGTGCCTGTGGCATGGAGGGGGTGTGAGACAGCATTCTTCACATGCAAAGTGCTGAGTCGTGAGGACACGGGATCCCATCACCAGTCCTGGCAAATGGTTGACAGTACAGATAGCAGGTGTTCGACCTGCTATCTGTACTGTCGACCATTTATGACTCAAACATGACATGGACAGAAGTAGCAGGACCCCAAGTCATCAGCTCGTTGACTGATCTAATTTTACAATCCATAAGGATAATCTTTTCTAACTTTCTAACTTCTATCAGAAATGTCCTACATTTCTTGTATTGATTGTAATAGGGTGTGCGGAGTAAATCCATATGTGTGTGTAAATGGTCATATGTCCATGTTGATATGTGTGTGTCACCATGGGTGTGTTGTGTGTGTCTGTTTATGTAACCCTGTTCTTTGAAGTACGCCCCTCGCTACATCCATCACACACTCAACTGCCCTTTTTCTTCTCCCTGATTTCCAACTGGCCTTCCTACCAGCCAACATGCCATCCCAATAACCCCTCACGATAGGCTAAAGGTCAAAGGTTAAAGCTCCATCCTGTCACTCAAGACGTTCAGCTGCAGAACAGTCCCGTTCAGCCTGGTGAGAGGGTTACATCCATAGCATGATCATTTAGACGCGTCATCACCTCATTTCAACAGTGTCTGACAGAGTTACACCGTAGGTCTGCTTCAGACTACAGCTCCGTACATAGAAGAAAAATTCACCCATAGAAATAAAATGTGTACATTCTATTTCAATGGCTACACCACTCCATTGTAAATCTGTTACTTAGAGAACTCCACATAGGCCTACTGTCAACACAATTCCATACGTTCAGTGAGAGATGTGCAGCTGTTCCTCATTCATTCACAATATGGATGTCAAGAATGTGTACATTGTGTGATTTCAATCTTAAACCCCTGCACTCTCTCACCCTTGAAAGGGGATACCGGTTCTTGATCTCCAGTGAAATCAGTAGCCCTCTCAGGAGGCACAAAGGCTATCTCATTCAGCAGTGAAACCCATAGGTACCCCTGGATGGCCTGAAATTGAAGACAAATGGGTGTGAATGACTGGTGGTTTATAAAGAAATATAAATGCTCTTCAGATGGCCAATGAGCTAATCCTCTCAAATCCAGCTCTGCCAGGACTGGCCCAAATTCTTAGGACTACAATTTAACCACTTTGGACTACAACTTCCAGGATTCCCTGAAGAGAAACACAACACAGCTCTGAAAGCCTGAAGAGCTATTTTGGGACTGGTGCCTCTTAAGGAGTTGTATGGTTTTCTTTTACTCATTTAATCACCTGGAAAACGAATCACGAACAAATATACCAAAGTCTACTGTAGAATTTGGCCATGACCAGGTTCCCAGGTTGGAAACAAACGCTTCAGGAAACGAACACATCCACTTGTGTGTGTGCATGTGGGTGTATAGGAGTACATGTGTGCATGTATGTATGTATGTATGTATGTATGTAGGTCCGACATGTGTGCATGTATGTAGGGCCGTGTGTGTGCATGTATGTAGGTCCGTGTGTGTGCATGTATGTAGGTCCGACATGTGTGCATGTATGTAGGTCCGTGTGTGTGAGAGACATATGTCTACTCAGCAGGGTGTTTTGATTAATGATATATTAATCATCATCTGAGAATGCTTGCCTGCCCCCTCCTCTGTATGTTATGGGACATCGAGGCCTAGACCAGGAGGTTCAGGCCCCAGTACTGCGGTGTCGGCTGACTGGACTGGGATGACTGACAGACGGCTGCAGTACTGTACCTGTCAGCGGATCCTAGAGACTTGAGCGTCACCAGCACCTTGCCAAAATAGTCCTTGGCTGGTGTGGCTCTGGGTCTATATTTATCGAGTGCTGCTGTTGTGGATGTTTGTGTATCCTAAAGTGCTGTGTTGCTATTTGAAAGGTAGTAGTGCCATGACATTATGTGAAATTAATGTGCACTCTGCACTCTGTTTTGGTCTGAGAGAGAGAGAGAGAGAGAGAGAGAGAGAGAGAGAGAGAGAGAGAGAGAGAGAGAGAGAGAGAGAGAGAGAGAGAGAGAGAGAGAGAGAGAGAGAGAGAGAGAGAGAGAGAGAGAGAGAGAGAGAGAGAGAGAGAGAGAGAGAGAGAGAGAGAGAGAGAGAGAGAGAGAGAGAGAGAGAGAGAGAGAGAGAGAGAGAGAGAGAGAGAGAGAGAGAGAGAGAGAGAGAGAGAGAGAGAGAGAGATGTTATGCAGCAAAAACTGCCAAATATATCCAAATCGGACTTAAGTAAGCACATAGTGTGCCTATTCAATACCACCTTACACTCTTGCCTGCATCTAGCTGATCTAGGGTGTAATCATTCGTCCAAACAGTTGCAAACAAGAGTTTCTATTGGACAAGTTCAGGTATGTTTATCAGCACTCTGTTCCGTTTGCTTCCGTTTAAGATAAATTTTTACAGAATCGGTGAAAGGAAAACACCCATGATCACCCCCAACCACAGCTCACTTTCATAACAGCCACATACAAACAGCATGATCTCTTTGCTCATTGTATAATTCCTTCTCGCAGCTATACGCTATTCTGTGACCAGGCAAAAAAAATAATTCTAAGCCAAACCTTCATACCGTAACCGCTACACACAGCTTACATCAGGGTTTCCCAAACTCAGTCCTCGGGACCCCAAGGGGTGCACGTTTTGGTTTTTACTCTAGCACTACACAGTTGATTCAAATAATCAACTAATCATCAAGCCTTGGTCATTTGAATCAGCTGTGCAGTGCTAGGGGAAAAAAACAAACATGCAACCCTTTGGGAAATGCTGGCCTACATCATTGTCACCATAGCTACTAAAACTAACGTGTTAGTAAACCCGATACAATCATGCAGTACAGTGTACAGCAAGCGATACAGGCCCCTGTGGGAATAGATTAATAAAACCAAAAGTTTACCTTGACTTGGAAGAGTTCCAGTGTTGGAAAGCCATAGCTAGTTAACATAGCATCCCTCTGTTTGAGCCGTGTGTCTCAGTAGACGAAACTAGCTAGCTAGCTAACTATTTCACAGCAGTTTAGATGGTACAATGATTATCTACACTATACTTGTTTTGTTACAAACTGAAATTAAGTGAACTATTAGAATTTTAGCAAGAAGGAAATGGCGACTTCTACATAGTGCATCTTGAAGTGGAAAAATGTATACAACAAAATATAGCTAGCTCTCTCTCTATCTCTTGTGTCTCCTTCATTTTGAATATTTATTTATTCAAAACTGTTCAACTATTGTCACTCTCTATTTGAGTCACCTACTCATCCCATTTTATGCACTGCAGTGCTAGGTAGCTGTAGCTTATGCTTTCAGATTTGTTCTCTGATCATTTGATTGGGTGGACAACATGTCAGTTCATGCTGCAAGAACTCTGATATGTTGGAGGACGTCCTCTGGAAGTTGTCATAATTACTGTGTTAGTCTATGGAAGATGGTGAGAACCATGAGCCTCCTAGGTTTTGTATTGAAGTCAATGTACCCAGAGGAGGAAGGAAACTAGTTGTCCTCCAGCTACACCATGGAGCTACCCCAGAGAGTACTGTTGAGGCTACTGTAGACCTTAATTGCAAAACAGTGTGTTTAATCAATTATTTGGTGACATGCATATGGTTTTATCTAAAAATGTTAACTTTTTTTAATGTTTCACTATTTTTATGAAATTCACTGAGGAGGATGGTCCTCCTCTTCTTCATCTGAGGAGCCTCCACTGCATTCAAATGATGCTAACTGATGTGGCTCATGGAATGGAATACATTTTTTTGTAGTGTCAGTTGAGTTGATTCAACAAATCGCAGCACAGATTGATGGGTACACTTCGTGCTTTTTCTTCCTGCTTTGCTGCTCTCAATGGCTAATCAAAAGAGAACCATCGCGCTCTCCCAGAAGCTTGGTAAAAAAGGTGTAATGGGTCTGCACTCAAAAAGATGTCTCATAAAACTTACTTCATTTTGAGAGAAACAATTCACTACATCAGGGATAGCGTACACAGACGTTCCGGCTTTGCAGCCTTCTTCAGTGTGTAGGTAGAATTTATTTTGAATTCAAAACAGCATTTGTAGGGAACAACCGATGAGACTGTTATACAACACTGTCCATATCAGATTTTACATATCGTTTATGAGTCAGTCCCACATATTTATGAAAGGCTGGGCCTCATGTCCTTTGCAGTGGGCTAGCTCATGAATTGATGCCAGTCCACCCATTATGCCATCATCGACTTGAATGGAGACACCCATTCTATTCATTCTATTTCTATGGTATAATCTAGGTCAGGCAATGAGATAGATGAGGATAGCATGTCATCTCATTTAGATGTACAGTATGTGCTCCTCCCTCCTCCCTTCCCTGATTTGTCACGAAGCGAACTCTCCCCTTGCACTCAGGCAACAAACCTGCCCGCTTCACAACTCATGCCCCCAAACAGCAACCTTATATAGCTGTAGTAGTCTGTTTGGCTAAAAGCCTTTAGCTGAGTTTAGCCCTCAATCTATTTAACAGGCCGATCTAGATCCTGACCCCCTTAGAACCTCTTCATATGAATACCACTCCCCCCATGACAAATATGGACACATAGCTCACTGGGCACAGATGTCAGTTCAGCGTGTAGTTTTGATTCATATTTGATTGAGTTGTCATCTAACATGAATTCAAAGCGAAAACACCAAAAAGTCAAACCATGTCATTGAATTTAGGTTGGGTGAAAAAAAATACAAAAAGTCCCTAAATTCATGCAATTTTCCACGTTGATTCAACGTCATCAGATTGAATTTTTTGTTGTTGAAATGACATGGAAACAAATTTGTTTAAACCAGTTTGTACACAGTGGGAAGTGTCTACGAGGAAAAACCTATTAATCTGACAAGTAAATAGTGGGGACTTTAGCTGAAAATCAGCTTTCCTGGGACAGCCTGCTATTATAATACAGTATAATAATTCACCTCTGACATTTGGGCCGCTGTTTTACAGTTAATCACAAATAAACATTCCCTCAAAAGGTACATAATATCAAACTGCACACCAAGACATAAAGCAAGGGCCACTTTTGCTTGCATCCTGTGGTTTCTGGCTAGGATCTTTAGGCCTACCATCAGTGCCAGCTATCATCATTACCATGGTGTGGAACATGACAGCCTGGTTATGGGATTTTGCTATGCAATAAAATTAACTGCACAGAAGCACTGATAACTTATCCTTCATGTCAGTCTGTGTGTCTCTGTGTATGTATGTTTGGGTGCCTGCACCTCCTTGATGAAGTGCTAGAAGAGATATGTGAAAGCAGGGTTGCACCTGTTGCTATCCAAGCACCCAGTTACCCCAACGCAGTCAGCAGAACTGTTATCCCACCCCCTCCATAAGCAGGCCACGGATGTGGCAACATCGTTGGTTGAGCCGGTTGTCAGTTATAAGGGTCAAGTTTCACACAGATTTAGAAAGTGCATGGACAGCGCTCTGAGTCCCAAGCTTTTATGGTGGAGGAACTGAATGAAAATGTGTGAAATAAAACAACAACATTTCTGTTTGCTTTAGTGCGTACACATTGCACTGAGAATGACACCTGTCAGCAAACCCACAAAGCTGAGGGTGAAGTGAATGCACATCAATTTCCTTACAGAATACTCATAAATAAACTTAAAAACAAACTCCCCAAAAGTCCTTATAAGTTCTTCGTACATTATACAGAAGATATTCCTGCTCAGGCATAAGACTGCCACTGTGTTTTCAGTTATGTGAAAGTGTTTTTTTTCTTCACAGCTTGCAGCTCAGGTACTTGATGACCTTGACGATGAGGATATTGGATTTGGCCTTGTTGATGAGAAGAAGGGCAGTGTTGTTGCTAAGAAACTAGGTAAATACGCACAGAAATAGACACTATTACAGATATTCAAGATTCACAGGATTATTTATAGTTCTGAGGCCAGTTATGGTGAAATTGTCACCATCTTTAAACATGATCCATTTGTCAAAGTGTCACAATCTAATCTAGACATCACCACTGACCAGGTATGTGCTCAGTGGAGTAAATTGCTTGACCGGTCTCAATGGATGCATCTCAATAGTCATACATGGATTCCTCTCCTTGTCTTGCCTCCTTCCTCTGCAACTATCAATGTAGATAATTTCCCCTGTGGAGAGCGCTGCAGAACACTATTTCCCATTTCTACTTGTTTATGTGCACGAGCTGCTGTGCGGGTCACACTTCGACAGGCTGCTGACTAAGATACCTCACTCTTACGATGACAGTTTTGCAGAGTACTGTTTTTCAAAAAGGTTATTTTGAAGGAAGGGGTCACTGAGACTTACACTCTCCCAGAATTAGGAAATATATTATAGGAGAAAGCAATATGCTGGACGCCCATTGCCCACTGAGACATCACCTTTTTAATTATCTCACCTCAGTGATGATGAAGTAAAGGAAACAAGGAGAAGCCACTACACTTTTGAGATGCACATCTTGTGTCACTGTGCTCAGGCAACCTATGAGCAAGCCTGACCTCTAGTGGATTCCCGGGTATGACTGGATATGTAAGCCCCGAGTTGAAATTCTGTTGTCTCCTCAGGACTTGAGGAGGCCGACAGCATCTACATTTTCACCGAGAACGAGATCATTGAGTACGATGGGGAGCTTGCTGCAGACACAATTGTGGAGTTCATCTATGATGTATGTGAGAGTAATGTAATCTATTTATGCTCTCTTTTACCTGGCTGCAATTTGTAGGAAACAGACTATTTATCCACTACTAATATATTCTGTACATCCATCCTTCTTTTACTCTGTTCAAGGTTCTTGAAGACCCAGTTGAGATCATTGAGAACGATTCGGAGGTTAAAGGTTTCCATAACATTGAGGAGGATATCAAACTGGTTGGCTACTTTAAGAGCGAAAAGTCTGAACGTAAGAATATATCATGTATTATTTATTTTATTTTTATTTTATTTCACCTTTATTTAACCAGGTAGGCTAGTTGAGAACAAGATCCCATTTACAACTGCGACCTGGCCAAGATAAAGCATAGCAGTGTGAACAGACAACAACACAGAGTTAGACATGGAGTAAACAATAAACAAGTCAATAACACAGTAGAAAAAAAGAAAAAAATAATCTATATACATTGTGTGCAAAAGGCATGAGGAGGTAGGCGAATAATTACAATTTTGCAGATTAACACTGGAGTGATAAATGATCAGATGGTCATGTGCAGGTAGAGATACTGGTGTGCAAAAGAGCAGAAAAGTAAATAAATAAAAACAGTATGGGGATAAGGTAGGTAAATTGGGTGGGCTATTTACCGATGGACTATGTACAGCTGCAGTGATCGGTTAGCTGCTCAGATAGCAGATGTTTGAAGTTGGTGAGGGAGATAAAAGTCTCCAACTTCAGCGATTTTTGCAATTCATTCCAGTCACAGGCAGCAGAGAACTGGAAGGAAAGGCGGTCAAATGAGGTGTTGGCTTTAGGGATGATCAGTGAGATACACTTGCTGGAGCGCGTGCTACGGGTGGGTGTTGCCATCGTGACCAGTGAACTGAGATAAGGCGGAGCTTTACCTAGCATGGACTTGTAGATGACCTGGAGCCAGTGGGTCTGTATATTTAGCGAGGGCCAGCCGACTAGAGCATACAGGTCGCAGTGGTGGGTGGTATAAGGTGCTTTAGTAACAAAACGGATGGCACTGTGATAAACTGCATCCAGTTTGCTGAGTAGGGTATTGGAAGCTATTTTGTAGATGACATCACCAAAGTCGAGGATCGGTAGGATAGTCAGTTTTACTAGGGTAAGTTTGGAGGCGTGAGTGAAGGAGGCTTTGTTGCGGAATAGAAAGCCGACTCTAGATTTGATTTTAGATTGGATATGTTTGATATGAGTCTGGAAGGAGAGATTACAGTCTAGCCAGACACCTAGGTACTTATAGATGTCCACATATTGTAGGTCGGAACCATCCAGGGTGGTGATGCTAGTCGGGCGTGCGGGTGCAGGCAGCGAACGGTTGAAAAGCATGCATTTGGTTTTACTATCGTTTAAGAGCAGTTGGAGGCCACGGAAGGAGTGTTGTATGGCATTGAAGCTCGTTTGGAGGTTAGATAGCACAGTGTCCAAGGAAGGGCCAGAAATATACAGAATGGTGTCGTCTGCATAGAGGTGGATCAGGGAATCGCCCGCAGCAAGAGCAACATCATTGATATATACAGAGAAAAGAGTCGGCCCGAGAATTGAACCCTGTGGCACCCCCATAGAGCCTGCCAGAGGACCGGACAACATGCCCTCCGATTTGACACACTGAACTCTGTCTGCAAAGTAGTTGGTGAACCAGGCAAGGCAGTCATTAGAAAAACCGAGGCTACTGAGTTTGCCAATAAGAATATGGTGATTGACAGAGTCGAAAGCCTTGGCCAGGTCGATGAAGAAGGCTGCACAGTAATGTCTTTTATCGATGGCGGTTATGATATCGTTTAGTACCTTGAGCGTGGCTGAGGTGCACCCGTGACCGGCTCGGAAACCAGATTGCACAAGTGGAGAAGGTACGTGCGATTCGAGATGGTCAGTGATCTGTTTGTTGACTTGGCTTTCGAAGACCTTAGATATGCAGGGCAGGATGGATATAGATCTGTAACAATTTGGGTCCAGGGTGTCTCCCCCTTTGAAGAGGGGGATGACTGCGGACTGCGGCAGCTTTCCAATCCTTGGGGATCTCAGACGATATGAAAGAGAGGTTGAACTGGCTGGTAATAGGGGTTGCGACAATGGCGGCGGATAGTTTCAGAAATAGAGGGTCCAGATTGTCAAGCCCAGCTGATTTGTACGGGTCCAGGTTTTGCAGCTCTTTCAGAACATCTGCTATCTGGATTTGGGTAAAGGAGAAGCTGGGGAGGCTTGGGCGAGTAGCTGGGGGGTGGAGCTGTTGGCCGGGGTTGGAGTGGCCAGGAGGAAGGCATGGCCAGCCATTTCGAAATGCTTGTTGAAGTTTTCGATTATCATGGATTTATCAGTGGTGACCGTGTTACCTAGCCTCAGTGCAGTGGGCAGCTGGGAGGAGGTGCTCTTGTTCTCCATGGACTTTACAGTGTCCCAGAACTTTTTGGAGTTAGAGCTACAGGATGCAAATTTCTGCTTGAAGAAGCTGGCCTTTGCTTTCCTGACTGACTGCGTGTATTGGTTCCTGACTTCCCTGAACAGTTGCATATTCTGGGGACTATTCGATGCTATTGCAGTCCGCCACAGGATGTTTTTGTGCTGGTCGAGGGCAGTCAGGTCTGGAGTGAACCAAGGGCTATATCTGTTCTTAGTTCTGCAATTTTTGAACGGAGCATGCTTATCTAAGATGGTGAGGAAGTTACTTTTAAAGAATGACCAGGCATCCTCAACTGACGGGATGAGGTCAATATCCTTCCAGGATACCCGGGCCAGGTCGATTAGAAAGGCCTGCTCACAGAAGTGTTTTAGGGAGCGTTTGACAGTGATGAAGGGTGGTCGTTTGACTGTGGACCCGTAGCGGATACAGGCAATGAGGCAGTGATTGCTGAGATCCTGGTTGAAGACAGCAGAGTTGTATTTGGAGGGCCAGTTGGTCAGGATAACGTCTATGAGGGTGCTCTTGTTTACAGATTTAGGGTTGTACCTGGTGGGTTCTTTGATGATTTGTGTGAGATTGAGGGCATATAGCTCAGATTGTAGGACTGCCGGGGTGTTAAGCATATCCCAGTTTATTTAAAACATTTTATTTCTGTGTTTTTATTGTATATTATAAGTTATGTGTACCTTTTATGGATAAAATAGTGTATTAACAGTGTATTTGTCAACAAAAAAATCTAGATTTTACTAAGGTCTTAACAGATGCCTGTAACATTTCAGATTATTTGGCCTATGTGGACGCGGCTGAGGAGTTCCATCCACACATCAAGTTCTTCGCTACATTCACTCCCAAGGTGAAGAACCGTACCCACTAACAACTACATCCTCAAAATTACACTGGAGCTCTACTCTCCTTTAAAAGTATCCCATTGTTCCTTCAATTCAATCCTCTGTATTCCAGGTTGCCAAGGATCTGGGCCTGAAGGTGAATGAGGTGGACTTCTATGAACCCTTTATAGATGAACCCATAGTTATCCCCGGAAAGCCCTACACAGAGGAGGAGCTTGTCGAGTACATCGAGGATCACGACAGGTGAGATTCATGGCCACAGTGGCCAGAATGGCAATATACATAATGAGATGGGTCAGGTGTTCTTTCCTGGCTTTGTGATTTGACTTGTAAAAACCCTATAACTAGGTGTAAAGGGAATTTTCAGGGGAACCAAAAGGAGGGCAGTTGTTGATAATATTAATCAAAATCAACAGTTGCAACTGGGAGACACCTCCAGAAAAAATGTATAATCGGGACTGTTGGAGACGGGTCCCTTTACATTCTAATCGAAGAGTACTAAATGTTCTTTAAACATCAGCCCAAGAGGCTTGTACAAAGTCAAAACAAAAGACAGTAACTTTTCTGCTACAGAATCACAGTGTTCATAATGTCATCAATACAATACTAATCAGTGTGTCCTTGTTCCTTGTACCTTGAGTAGCTCCGGCGTCAATCCCTATCAAACAATATGAGAACAATCCATAACAGTCAGTAACAAGTCTAGTGACCATCAACCCGTACACAAATGAGTGTTGCAAACAGGTCTCTGGAAGTCATGTGTATTACAGAAAGGGAAAACATATAAATATGCTAAGTATTGTGTTAATTACTCTTAACTGGCTATTCCCATTAAAGTAAGACACAAAGTTTAAAAAGTGTAACCTTGCTCAATGAACAATAAATAAATATCTGACGTCCTATTTCTTTATAGACCTACCCTGAGGAAGATGGAGCCTGATAACATGTATGAGATCTGGGTAAGCTGTACCAACTATTACCATAAAAATCACCCTACAAAACAAAATGGATGATGTCTTCTTAGTAAGCATGCCTCCCCAATTTTTATTAAGTATACTGAACAAAAATATAAATGCAACATGCTGAACAAAAATGTAAACGCAACATGCTGAACAAAAATATAAACGCAACATGCTGAACATAAATATAAACGCAACATGCTGAACAAAAATATAAACGCAACATGCTGAACAAAAATATAAATGCAACATGCTGAACAAAAATGTAAACGCAACATGCTGAACAAAAATATAAACGCAACATGCTGAACAAAAATATAAACGCAACATGCTGAACAAAAATATAAACGCAACATGCTGAACAAAAATATAAACGCAACATGCTGAACAAAAATATAAACGCAACATGCTGAACAAAAATATAAACGCAACATGCTGAACAAAAATGTAAACGCAACATGCTGAACAAAAATATAAACGCAACATGCTGAACAAAAATATAAACGCAACATGCTGAACAAAAATATAAACGCAACATGCTGAACAAAAATATAAACGCAACATGCTGAACAAAAATGTAAACGCAACATGCTGAACAAAAATATAAACGCAACATGCTGAACAAAAATATAAACGCAACATGCTGAACAAAAATATAAATGCAACATGCTGAACATAAATATAAATGCAACATGCTGAACATAAATATAAACGCAACATGCTGAACAAAAATATAAACGCAACATGCTGAACAAAAATATAAATGCAACATGCTGAACAAAAATATAAACGCAACATGCTGAACAAAAATATAAACGCAACATGCTGAACAAAAATATAAACGCAACATGCTGAACAAAAATATAAATGCAACATGCTGAACAAAAATATAAACGCAACATGCTGAACATAAATATAAATGCAACATGCTGAACAAAAATATAAATGCAACATGCTGAACAAAAATATAAACGCAACATGCTGAACAAAAATATAAACGCAACATGCTGAACAAAAATATAAACGCAACATGCTGAACAAAAATATAAATGCAACATGCTGAACAAAAATATAAACGCAACATGCTGAACAAAAATATAAACGCAACATGCTGAACAAAAATATAAACGCAACATGCTGAACAAAAATATAAACGCAACATGCTGAACAAAAATATAAACGCAACATGCTGAACAAAAATATAAATGCAACATGCTGAACAAAAATATAAACGCAACATGCTGAACAAAAATATAAACGCAACATGCTGAACAAAAATATAAACGCAACATGCTGAACAAAAATATAAATGCAACATGCTGAACAAAAATATAAATGCAACATGCTGAACAAAAATATAAATGCAACATGCTGAACATAAATATAAATGCAACATGCTGAACAAAAATATAAATGCAACATGGAACAATTTCAAATATTTTACTGAGTTACAGTTCATATAAGGAAATCAGTCAATTGAAATAAATTCATTAGGCCCTAATCTATGTATTTCACATGACTGGATAGGGGTGCAGCCATGGGGCGGCCTCGGATGGCATAGGGATCCAGGCTCAAACAATCATAATATGTTTTTCCCCACAAAAGAGCTTTATTACAGACAAGCCAGATGTGGAGCTCCTGGGCTGGCGTGGTTACACGTGGTCTGCAGTTTTGAGGCCGGTTGGACGTAGTGCCAAATTCTCTAAAACGACGTTGGAGGCAGTGTATGGTAGATAAATTAACATTACATTCTCTGGCAACAGCTCTGGTGGATATTCCTGCAGTCAGCATGCCAATTGCATGCTCCCTCAAAACTTGAGACATCTGTGGCATTGTTTTGTGTGACAAAACTGCACATTCTAAAGTTACCTTTTATTGTCCCCAGCACATTACCTGTGTAATGATCCTGCTGTTTAATCAGCTTCATGATATGCCACATCTGTCAAGTGGATGGATTATCTTGGCAAAGGAGAAATTATCACTAATAGGGATGTAGACAAATTTGTGCACAACATTTGAGAGAAATACGCTTTTTGTGCGTATGAAACATTTCTGGGATTTTTTTTCAGCTCATGAAACATGGGACCAACATTTTACATGTTGTGCTTATATTTTTGATCAGTGTATTTATGTGGCCTAAATGTGCAAACAAGGATGGAAATAGACTTGTAGGTAGTCTATATTCCCCATCCCAGTTTTCTTACCTGGTGTTAGTACGTTTAAGGAGTCTGTCTTTTCTTAGGAGGATGACATCGATGGTGAGCACATCATTGCATTCGCAGAAGAGGATGATCCAGGTACAGAACCAAAGGGGAGGCTAATGAGTCAATAGGGCTGGGTGGGGGAGGAGGGAACCATTGTCAGCAAGAGGGGTTTCATAAGGCTTTATGTACATTTGACACTTGACCTTTGACTTCCAAGATGGTTTTGAGTTCCTGGAAATCCTAAAGGAAGTAGCAGAGGAGCACAATGATAATCCCAACCTCAGCATTGTCTGGATTGATCCAGATGACTTCCCGCTGGTAAAATCATGGTCACTTATCAATACAATATAATCCATCTATCCAATTTCCCACATGAAATATGGGGGATAGTGATATGAGATTCTGATTGCTGTTGATTTCTTCCTGGAATATTATCCATCCTCTTTAGCTTGTCCCATACTGGGAGAAGACCTTTGGAATTGACCTGGGCTCTCCCCAGATTGGTGTTGTGGATGTTGAAGATGTGAGTAATGTTTCTGTCATGTATGAGGAGTCATGAGGTTCTACACATAGAAATAGAATGAATAGAACAGGCTTGGAACCTCTAACGCTGGCAATTTAACTGGTAAACTCATGCGTACACTCTGAATGTATTTTTTTGTAATGTCAATGTGTTGTTCAGTAGATTCAACAAATTACAGCACAGATTGATGGGTACATTTCCTGCTTTGCTGCTATGGGTACACTCGCAATGGCCGGCAGTGCACCCATTATGCTTTCACTGACTTGAATGGGGACGCCCATTCTATTAATTCTATTTCTATGGTTCCACTAGCATTAAAAAACATTCAATAGTCTATCTTTGGCACTGAATTGCTTTTTGTCTCTCTATAGGCTGACAGTGTATGGATGGAGATCGACAATGATGACGACCTACCAAGCGCAGATGAGCTTGAGGAATGGATTGAAGATGTTCTTTCAGATGAAATTGATCCAGATGACGATGATGATGATGACGACGATGATGATGACGACGACGACGACGACGATGACGACGACGACGACGACGACGACGACGACGACGACGATGATGATGATGATGAGTAAATTGTTGATCTCATCATTTCACTGGCCTATGTCTAAATCTGGCCAATATAATAGAATTGTCCAATCACATCATCCCCTTCCTCAACTTGTCCTTGTCCTCTGTTGTAACACTTCATTAAGTTAAATATGTCCGCTCATATGGACATCCTCATGTTTTCAACATCCTTGCTCAGAGCATCTTGTCAAAATATTGTTTCATTTTTTTCACTTTGCTTTGAATCCATAAAAGACAGTACTTTCTCAGAGCCCCATTTTTTTATTCACACCACACCTGTAACTTTGCCATCCATACAATATGAAAAGGATACAAAGAATAAATTGTGAAAATAATCCTTTCAAAATACAACTATTGGATATTCATTAGCACTAAATCTTAAAACACCTGATGCTTCTGATTTTTATATTTCAAACAAATAGAGGGGTTACTTTGTGGATGCATTTTAAGTCTGAGTCCATCTGTAAACTTGTCGTCTGAATGTATTTTATTTTTGTTTTATTTTCTCTAGATTAAATGTTCACCCCTCTCCTAACCTTGTCAAATCCAAGGGTGCAAGCAGGCTTTTCCTACATACAGGTCATGGGTCATACCAACCTACTCTGTTGAATTATTGTAACTTTAGTTGGTAAGCTTTTTTTCTTCTTGTGCACTGAAATGTGCTGTAAATCACATGGATGTTTTCTACTGACAAAGAAATATAACAACAGTATTCATTTTTTTTAAACAAGAAAACTTAAACATACTGTAAAGGCTTAAAATAAATGACAGCTTGGAAAAAGATCTGAAAACGACTTGTGATCTGGATTATTGTGTGTGTGTGGACATGTTTAACTATTCTTGTGGGGACCAGAAGTCCCCACAAGAATAGTAAACAAACATACATTGAAACAACTGGGGACATTTTGTTAGTTCCCACAAGGTCAAATGCTATTTCTAGGGTTTAGGGTTAAGGTTAGAATTAGTGTTAGGAGCCAGGGTTCGTTTTAGAGTTAGGTTTATGGGTTATGGTTAGGTTAAGAGTATGGGTTAGGTTTAGGAGTTAGGGAAAATAGGATTTAGTTAGTTGTACAATACTGTGTGTGTGTACCATACAACTCAGATAAGATAATAACAACAATTATCTCTCACTGTTAGCATTATTTTATTTTCCCCCATATTACATAATGAGATATTACCATATTACGCACCACGCTTTCCCCGGAAATAGAATGTATTTGGCACAAGACGCTAAGCGTACGTGTGGTCGTCACTAGTTAGCACAGCCACCAAATACTAAACCCCGCCCATTTCTACAATTTATCTTCTTAAAATGTGATTTTAAACCTAACCTTAACCACACTGCTAACCTTATGCCTAACCTTAAATGAAAAGTTCATTTATTTTTACGATATACTTTGTGGCTGTGGTAACTTGTGGAAACACGTACTTTTTTTTCATTCAACGTCAGAGACACGCCCCCGGTTTCTCAGACCATGTGGTTGATGATAAACACAGTTTAATATCTCGCCATGTTAAGCTTTTTGGTTTTAACATTTGTTCGATTTTAGTTAGATTTCTTACCGCGCGCTCACTATTAGCTGTCACCATGTCTGTTTCCGACGATGTGAATTTTGAAACCCAGATTGCGTCTGTTTTGGATTCACTTGCAAAGGTGGCCGTGGTGGAAATAACGAAACTGTTCGAGAGTCGCTTCCTTGCTTCGGGAACCACTATTCTCATTGAAGGGCGGAGTGAACAAAATGAAACCTTGCAAACAGTGGACGCTGTAAAAAAGTCTGGCAAAAAATGTCTTCGCAGTATCGGAGTTCAAGTGGATGAGGAAACAACAACGTCCTTAGAGCTACATGAAAGTATGTCAGCTAAACGTTAGTAGTACTTCATTACACTGGTAAATCCATGGTAACGGATTTACGCAGAAATTCTATGTTTTCCAGATTAACATGTATACCAAACAAAAAACATTGATTTCAAAGTTTAGCAAACCATACAACTCAATGCACAAATACTAATTTTAACAATTTCCACTGACAATTTTACAAAAACACATTTACAGGAAGAACTTGTGCAGATAAAGTTGGGTAACAGAATGAAAACGGACATTTTACCATAATTCTGTTACCAGACTGCATCTGCACAGTTGATGTATTTACTGTGTAAATTGTTCAAAGTAGCCATTGTGCATAGAGTTGTATGGTTTGAAGTCAATGGTTTTTGTTTGGCATACATTTTTTAAATTAAAACATCGGGTCTCATTGTCCTGTAGCAAACATTGTTGCTCTGCAGAGAGTGCAGTGAAACGTTGTTCACAATCTCAACAAAACAATTCTTCTGGATACTTTGAAGCAAGTATACAATCGTGTTCTCACGAGAGCCATATGTTAAACTTTCCAAATTTGAGTAAATACACACGGTTTAGTATGTATTATGACTCTTATCATCTTTCTCTCTGAATGTGACTGTTGAAATCCTTAAAAAATGAATAATTGTATGACTTTTTATGACTTATGTCAACAAACAACATTTTGGAGGCAAAAAATAACAAAGAAATACACAATTACTGATTTGTTTAATCTCTTTATTTTTATTATTGTCAGTACTGATCTGCACCATGCTGTCTAACAAATGGAATGTTTGTGTGCTTTGCTTTCTACCCCTCGCCTTTCCCATGCATTCTCCAGACCCAAAACAGTGCTTGTCCTTGAAGGGAGGCAGTGGTTCTTTGAATGGGAGCAATGAGGAGGAGGGTCCTGCACATCGTATCCCCCTGCTGAAGGCTAATCAGCCTGCTGAACTCAAGTGCTCTGTTCTAGAAGAGAAGGTCAGTGAGTTGTTTGGGTTAAAGGGATACATTGTGATTTTGGCAATGAAGTCCTTTATCTACTTCCTACGAGTCAGATGAACTCGTATAATTTATGTCTTTATGTGCATTTTGAAGGAAGTTGCTAACTAGCATGCTAGCTGTTACCATAGACTTCCAGTCATTGTGCTAATGCTGATTAGCATTGGCTCACAAAACTACCTCAAACCTCCTTCATGCTGGATGTAGAGACATAAAAATAGTATCCACGAGTTCATCTGACTGTGGGTAAGTAGATAAAGGGCTTCATTGTGAACCATAAGATGTGTTTGTTGTTTGTTACTAGGACTAATGCCCTTTTGACTTGTAGGCTTCAAGCTAATTTGATTAGCTGACACCTGTATTACAGAACCTAAGTAGTTGTCTTTTTGGCTTGTCATCTGTCATCAGGTTGTGGAGATGGTGGAGGGGATTAGTCTGGAAACAAAATCTTCAACAACCACTGAGCCAGAAGAAGAACAAGTGATCTATTCTGGTAAAAAAAAACACATTTATTCTAGGAGGTATTAGTGAAGCTATAGACACTGAAATATATTTGCTATAAACTCTTTGTATATAAAGGGTTGAGGGTACTATTTAACAACTATTTTATTTTCTGTCCTCCAGCCACTGTGGATCCAATCCACCTTTATGTTCCTGTTCAAAGCTCCCCAACTAAGAAGAAACCCCAGCCCCTCAAGACAGAAACTGAGAATGGAATCAACATAGAATGTGAGACTAAAGTCATCTGCCAAATGGTCCCAAAGGCAGAGGAGGACATAACACGACAGCCTACATGTAAAGAAAAGCCTACCCAGATGGAGCCCCAGCAGGCCAGTTACAGCACCGCCAAAGGAACAGCCTACAGCCCATCCTCCTCAGATGGGGCTTTGGTTCCTGTACAGGCTAAGAGTAAGTTGAAATTTATGGGTGTAACAAACGCTCCCTCTGCTCTAATGAAGAAAAAGGTGGATGTCAAGCTGGACCAGAAAAAGAAGGTGGATTTCAAGCTGGACCAGACAAAGAAGAAGAAGGTGAACTTCAAGCTGGACCAGACAAAGAAGAAAAAGGTGAACTTCAAGCTGGACCAGACAAAGAAGAAGAAGGTGGACTTCAAGCTGGACCAGACAAAGAAGAAGAAGGTGGACTTCAAGCTGGACCAGACAAAGAAGAAGAAGGTGGACTTCAAGCTGGACCAGTCAAAGAAGAAGATGGTGGACTTCAAGCTGGACCAGACAAAGAAGAAGGTGGACTTCAAGCTGGACCAGACCTCCTTGGAGCAGAAGTTGACGAGGCCTTGCTCTGTCCAGCTGGTGAACCTGCTTTTGGTGCCCGGAAGAAAGAACTCTGGAGGGAAGAAGGCTAATGGTAGCAAATGTCATGACAACAAGAGGTTCCCCATGCCAAAGGACCTCAAGACCCACCAAGGCCTCCACACGGGCCGACGCCTCTGCTGCTTCACTCAGTGTGGGAACGGTGTCTGGCGGCTGCAAGGGGTCCTCTCCTCAAGCCGCGCCCATGGCTGCAAGATCTGTGGGAAGCGCTTCAAGCGCAGGAAGATCCTGAGGAGGCATGAGCGCTTCCACACCGGTGAGAAGCCCTACTCCTGCTCCCAGTGCTCCAAAACATTCGCCCTGCGGAAAAGCCTCCGCAGGCACGAACGGTTCCATACAGGGCAGAGACCTCACAGCTGCCCCCAGTGTGGGAAGAGCTTTCGTCTCAGGGACAATCTGAAGGCTCATCTGCGCTTTCACACTGGTGAGAGACCTTTCACCTGCTCCTTCTGCTCCAAGAGCTTCAGAATCTTCCGGAATCTTGAGAAACACAGCATTGATCACTTGGGAGCGACAGCGAAATAGCACATTTTCCGGCGAAAGACAACTGTGCTAAAAGCATGAGCAGCCTTTTGTAGGCCACCTTACAAAACTGTCCTACCTCTAACTGAAACTACTGAATGTCCATTCCTCATTATAACCAACCATGTTGGTTATTTTTGATAAGGTGCTATGATGGTAAATTGCAAACAGGTTTGGATTGTCCAGAATGATCATCAGAGTGTAAGCTTCAGTGGACACTGATGTTGTTGACAGCCATAATGTTCTAATACGGTAAGGGCCTGTTTTCCAGACACAGATTATGCTTAATTTTAAACCAAAAAGTTATTTCAATGGAGTTTTTCTATTGCGCATGCTGGACTAGGCTTAAAGAGACTCTTCGGGATTTTGGCAATGAAGCCCTTTATCTACTTCCAGAGAGTCAGATGAACTCATGGATACCATTTTTATGACTCTGCATTCAGTTTGAAGGAAGTTGCTAACTAGCACAATGACTGGAAGTCTATAGTAACTGCTAGTATGCTAGTAGATAACATAGATTTCCAGTCATTGCTCTAACGCTAGTTAGAATTGGCTTGCGAAACTACACTACATGACCAAAAGTATGTGGACACCTGCTCGTTGATATCGGAATGAGATGGTCAAACTTTACAGTTGGCACTATGCATTGGGGCAGGTAGCGTTCTCCTGGCATCCGCCAAACCCACATTCGTCTGTCGGACTGCCAGATGGTGAAGCGTGATTCATCACTACAGAGAACGCGTTTCCACAGCTCCAGAGTCCAATGGTGGCGAGCTTTACACCACTCCAGCCAACGCTTGGCATTGCGCATGGTGATCTTAGGCTTGTGTGCGGCTGCTCGGCCATGGAAACCCATTGTGCTGACGTTGCTTCCAGATGCAGTTTGGAACTCTGTAGTGAGTGTTGCAACTGAGAACAGGCGATTTTTACGTGCTTCGGCGGTCCCATTCTGTGAGCTTGTGTGGCCTACCACTTCGCGGCTGAGCCGTTGTTGCTCCTAGATGTTTCCTTCATAATATAAGAACATATAGTTGACCGGGGCAGCTCTAGTACGGCAGAAATTTGACAAGTTGACTTGCTGGAAAGGTGGCATCCTATGACGGTACCATGTTGAAAGTCACTGAGCTCTTCAGTAAGGCCATTCTACTGCCAATGTTTGTCTATTGAGATTGCATGGCGGTGTTCTTGATTTTATACACGTGTGGCTGAAATAGCCAAATCCACTGATTTGAAGGGATGTCCACATTTTGTATACACAGTTGAAGTCAGAAGTTGACACTTAGGTTGGAGTCATTAAAACTAGTTTGTCAACCACTCCACAAATGTATTGTTAACAAACTATAGTCAGTTAGGATATATACTTTGTGCATGACAAGTAATTTTTCCAAAAATTGTTTTCAGACAGATGATTTCACTTATAATTCACTGTATCACAATTCCAGTGGGTCAGAAATTTACATATACTAAGTTGACTGTGCATTTAAACAGCTTGGAAAATTCCAGAAAATGTCATGACTTTAGACGTTTCTGATAGGCTAATTGACATAATTTGAGTCAATTAGAGGTGTACATGTGAATGTATTCAAGGCCTACCTTCAAACTCAGTGCCTCTTTGCTTGACATCATGGGAAAATCAAAAGAAATCAGCCAAGACCTCAAGAAAAAATTGTAGACCTCCACAAGTCTGGTTCATCCTTGGGAGCAACTTCTAGACGCCTGAAGGTACCACGTTCATCTGTACAAACGATAGTACTCAAGTATAAACACCATGGATCCACGCAGCTGTCATACCGCTCAGGAAGGAGATGAACGTACATTGGTGCGAAAGTGCAAATCAATCCCAGAACAACAGCAAAGGACCTTGTGAAGATGCTAGAGGAAACGGGTACAAAAGTATCTATATCCACAGTAAAACGAGTCCTATATCAACATAACCTGAAAGGCCGCGCAGCAAGGAAGAAGCCACTGCTCCTAAATCGCCATAAAAAAGCCAGACTACTGTTTGCAACTTCACATGGGGACTTTTTGGAGAAATGTCCTCTGGTCTGATGAAACAAAAATAGAACTGTTTGGCCATAATGACTATCATTATGTTTGGAGGAAAAAGGGGATGCCTGCAAGCTGAAGAACGCCATCCCAACCGTGAAGCACAGGGGGTGGCAGCAACATGTTGTGGGGGTTCTTTGCTGCAGGAGGGACTGGTGCACTTCGCAGAATAGATGGCATCGTGAGGAAGGAAAATTATGTGGATATATTGAAGCAACATCTCAAGACATCAGTCAGGAAGTTAAAGCTTGGTCGCAAATGGGTCTTCCAAACGGACAATGAACCCAAGCATACTTCCAAAGTTGTGGCAAAATGGCTTAAAGACAACGAAGTCAAGGTATTGGAGTGGCCATCACAAAGCCTTGACCTCAATCCTATAGAAAATTTGTGGGCAGAACTGAAAAAGTGTGTGCGATCAAGGAAGCCAACAATCCTGACTCGGTTACACCAGCTCTGTCAGGAGGAATGGGCCAAAATTTACCCAACTTATTGTAGGAAGCTTGTGGAAGGCTACCTGAAACGTTTGACAGAAGTTAAACAATTTAAAAGCAATGCTCCCAAATAGTAATTGAGTGTATGTAAACTTCTGACCCACTGGGAATGTGATGAAAGAAATCAAATCTGAAAGAAATAGTTTTCTCTACTATTATCCTGACATTTCACATTCTTAAAATGAAGTGTTGATCCTAACTGACCTAAGATTTTTACTAGGATTTAATGTCAGGAGTTGTGATAAACTGAGTTTAAATGTATTTGGCTATGGTGTATGTAAACTTCTGACTTCAACTGTATATGCAGAGACGTAAAAATGGTATCCATCAGTTCATCTAACTCTGGGGAAGTAGATGAGACTTCAATGCCAAAATGATTCCTTTAATCTGGGTCTGGAAAACTGTCTCTAGGTCTTTACACTGTATTTCGTTGGACAAAACACAAGGGATCTGGGCTGAGATTAGTTTGAGATTATTTTCAGACCACGATCTGTGTTCATGATACATATCATCACTTTGTTGTAAATACCAACAGATTGTTCCTTTGTATCTTTGTTTATAAATTGTTTTAGAGATGGGTGTGAAGTTTGATACTTTTATCTCTAACTCTTACTAAACCATTATGCCAAATACTTTAGTAATGCAGCAACTTTCTCTCATTCTTTTTTATCTGTACTGCTGTGTTTGTCAGGTAAACATCCTCCTTACTTTTTCCTTTATAGAAGTAGGGAAGTTTCTCTAAAAACACATGACTTAGTTCAAAATGGGAAGTATGATGTTTCCTTTTAATGTGTAGTGAGAAGTTATTTCATATGTATTATGCAATTATAGCTGATGTCTCTGGTTTATTTTCTGAAGATATACAAAATATATTACTTCATAGCTTTCTTTGTCAACTAATTGTATTCAATTCTAACCCAAAATGCTGTAATCTGTGATCCAATTAAAAAAAAACATGTTTTACTAGAAAATAGTTTTTGTAATCTGCGTGAAAATACTAATCAAAGGTCTGTGTTTTATTATATGGATTTTGGTAAGTACTGTAGTAATCTTGTGGGAATTCCTAATTGTTACACAATCACAGCCACAAGTTGGCCCTTTGTCTGGCAATAAAAGACATCACCTGTATTTTTGGTTTGACTAATGACTTTTAAACATTCACACAACCAGACACTTCTGATGTGTCAGTCTCTGTTCCCTTTGTTCCAAAAGTTAATGTATGTTACAGTAGCATATTCTATTTTATAGCATATTAAAAAATTCCAGCCGCAAAGATGTCATAACTGGTCCTTGCTATCCGGTTTCCTTGGGACATCCCTACCCGGTTGAAGTTTAAAATAGTAAGGGTTAAAGGAAAATTCCACCCAAAAACGATCTTTAGGTATTTGTTTCATTAGTTCATTGTTGATATAGTCCCAATGTTTTGTATGTCAGCGATAAGTTTTCAAGATGTATTACTTTCGAAATACAGAAATACAGCCAGTGTCATGCATTTTGCAACATATGAGTGAGCTTTGCTTTCAGTTTTGAATGCTTGAATTGCACACAATCTCAATTTCACACTCCTTGCGTCCTCTCTCCCCGCCTCTTCAAAACTCATTGGATGAGAAAGGCAGAGGTCGCTCCACTCGGACCTTCTCCAATTGGTTTTTAGAAGGAGGCAAGGACAGAGGATGTGAGGAGTATCCAACTGAGACTCTCCCAGAGAAATACACACAGGCAAGGACTCACGGACGACCTTATAGGGAGGTTATTTTGTTTGATTTAGTTGCACAGACCTTCCCAGCACTCATTACCTACTGTGTTAACATGCCATTCACTTCAGCATGTGGCTACCATTGAAACAGGCAACTTTGAACTCCACCCACAGCAGACTGCAGAGAGACTTCCTTTCCTTAAACCCTCTGGGATTACACTCCACATTTCTGCCTTCTGCTCCAATCGTCTTTGAACAACAGGAAGGGAGCAAGATGGACAATAAATGTACCATTCCTCCCTCAAGGAGAACCCAGCTGGAGGTGATGCTGATATGCCCAGTGTGCCAGGACATAAGGACTGGCGCCAGCTGCCCTGTGGGCACAGCTACTGTATGGTGTGTCTGGAGGGCGTGATAGACTTCGCCTCGGATATGCCCTTCCACTGCTCATACTGCGGGGCCATCATTGGGGTCCAGGAATGCTATGCTACCACTGGCTAACATCACAGAGGGCTAAAGAGAAAACCTGAAGGTGCTCCTCTCTTTGTTCACTGTTCTGGTTTATTACTTTTGCCAATACTTCTGTCTTGTGTCTTGATATATCTGTCACTGGATTGGTTTGGTTGCCTTGGTATGACTGTGTCATGACTATCCATTTGATTAAAGATGCACTATGTAGAAATCGCTCCGCCATTTCCTGGTTGCTAAAATTGTAATAGTTTGCCAAATTTCAGTTTGTGTGACAAAATAAGCAAGTAAAGTGTAGACAATCATTGTACCATCTAAACTGCTGTGAAATATATTTTACATAACCAAAAATATTGTATTGTCAGCTCGTTGATGTACATAAACCGAAAGTAAAAGACGCAAAAACGAAGCTTCAGAACGGGAATCATAGAAATAGTGCACATCGGAAAGTATTAAGACCCCTTTCAGACCACATTTTGTTAGGTTACAGCCTTATCCTAAAATTGATAACATTGCTTTCCCCCCCACTCATCAATCTACACACAATTCCCCATAATGACAAAGCAAAAACAGTATTTTAGAAAATGTTGCTAATTTATATTTAAAAAAATACCATACACTGATAGTACATTTACATAAGTATTCAGACCCTTTACTCAGTACTTTGTTGAAGCACCTTTGTCAGCGATTACAGCCTCAAGTCACCTGTATTTGGGGAGTTTTTCACATTCTTCTCTGCAGATCCTCTCAAGCTCTGTTGGGTTGGATGGGGAGCGTAGCTGCACAGCTATTTTCAGGTCTATCCAGAGATGTTTGATCTGGTTCAAATCTGGGCTCTGGCTGGGCCATTCAAGGACATTCAGAGACTTGTCGTTGTCCTGTTGGAAGGTGAACCTATGCCCCAGTCTGAGGTCCTGAGCGCTCTGGATCATGGTTTCATCAAGGATCTCTTTGTGCTTTGCTCCGTTCATCTTTGCCTCGATCCTGACAAGTCTCCCAGTCCTTGCCGCTGAAAAACATCCCCACAGCATGATGCTGCCACCACCATGCTTCACTGTAGGGATGGTACCAGGTTTCCTCCAGAAGTGACACTTGGCATACAGGCCCAAGAGTTCCATCTTGGTTTCATGAGACCAGAGAATCTTGTTTCTCATGGTCTGAGAGTCTTTAGATGCCTTTTTCTGAGGAGTGGCTTCCATCTGGCCACTCTACCATAAAGGCCTGATTGGTGGAGTGCTGCAGAGATGGTTGTCCTTCTGGAAGGTTCTCTCATCTCTACAGAGGAACTCTAGAGCTCTGTCAGAGTGACCATCGGATTCTTAGTCACCTCCCTGACCAAGGTCCTTCTCCCCGATTGCTCAGTTTGGCCGGGCAGCCAGCCCTAGGAAGAGTCTTGGTGGTTCCAAATTTCTTATATTAAAAATGATGGAGGCCCCTGTGTTCTTGGGGACCTTAAATAATGCAGACATTTTTTGGTAACCTTCCTCAGATCTGTGCCTCGACACAATCCTGTCTCAGAGCTCTACAGAGAATTTATTCGACCTCATTGCTTGGTTTTGCTCTGACATGCACTGTCAACTTATTTAAACAGGTGTGTCAAATCATGTCCAATCAATTGAATTTACCACAGGTGGACTCCAAGTTGTAGAAGCATCTCAAGGATGATCAATGGAAACAGAATGCACCTGAGCTCAATTTCGAGTCTCATAGCAAAGGGTCTGAATACTTGTGTAAATAAGGTTTTTCTATTTTATTTTTATTTGCAAAAAAAACTGTTTTCGCTTTGTCATTATGGGGTATTGTGTGTAGAAAGCCGAGGATTTTTTCATTTATTTAGAATAAGGCTGTAATGTAACAAAATGTGGAAAAAGTCAAGGATCTGAATAATTTCCAAAGCCACTGTAGAACAGCTCTACAGCTTCTTAGACTTGCTTTCAATGCGAATGACATATCTATAACCCGTATTTCTATGTGAAATTGGTTGGGTTGCCCAAAAAATTACATATTGCAGGTTTAATTGATTGATTTCTGATTTCATTGAAGGCTAAGAGGACTAAGTGTGTATTGTGACTGTTGTCCGGAGAAACAGAGCCTGGCATTGAAGACGTGTCTAAAGTGTGAGGTGTCGCTGTGGCAGGAGCATGTCCAGCATCACCTGCAGCTCCCTGCCTACTTGGGACATCATCTGGTCAAACCCCTAGGAGACCTGAGCAAGAGGAGGTACCCTGAGCATGAGGATGAGGTGCTGAGATACTACTGCTCCATGTCTGGACAAGAATCAGATGAACCTCATCGTCTTGACGTCCAATGTTCTGGGGAGAAAACTGACTGTGTGTTAACAAAACAAATTCTGTTACCATATTTCAACAAGAATAAATGTGGTGTGGTGGAGTAAGGGGCGGTGACTTTCTCATAAAAGGAGTACACTTCCAGGCAGGTATGCACGGTAGAAATCCCTGGGTTTGGCCTCAGGATCTCCTCACGCTATCACTGTGCATTCAAATTGCCATCAATAAAATACAATTGTGTTCATTGTCAATAGCTTATGCCTGCCCATACCATAACTCCACCGTCACCATGGGGCACTCTGTTCACAACATTGACATCAGCAAATTGCTCACCCACATGACCCCACACACATGGTCTGCGGTTTTGAGGCCAGTTGGACAGACTGCCAAATTCTCTAAAGCAACGTTGGAGGTGGCTTATGATAGAGAAATGAACATTCAATTTTCTGGCAACAGCTCCGGTGGACATTCCTGCAGTCAGCATGTCAATTGCACACTCTCTCAAAACTTGAGATGTCTGTGGCATAGTATTGTGTGACAAAACTGCACATTTTAGTGGCCTTTTATTGTCCCCAGCACAAGGTGCACCTGTGTAATGATGATGCTGTTTAATCAGCTTCTTGGTGGATGGATTATCTTAGAAATTGAGAAATGCTCACTAACAGGGATGTAAACAAATTTGTGCACAACATTTGAGAACGAATATGCTTTTTGTTAGAATGGAACATTTCTGGGATCTTTTATTTCAGCTCATGAAACATGGAGCCAACACTACATGTTGCATTTCTACTTTTGTTCAGTGTATACTCCCTCTAATGCTTTTAGTGTTTTTGATTTATTTTGAGATTCATAGTTTTCTTTTTTTGTGCACAAGAGGCGGACCTCTAATACCAACGACTCCAGCATGAACAGTTACTGTGGTGCTGCTGTGCCTCTGGTTCATTGTTCTCTATTATGGTCTTGAATTTGAATATAGCATTCTTGCATCATCAGGAGTCTCTTACCTACCTTAAATAACATTGTCAATCATTGACCTGCATACACTTGGACTTCGGCTAGGTGTATGTGTGAGCGTGTGCCTGTATGCCTGAGTGTGTGCACAGATGTGTGTGCAGCTATGTGTAGGTGTTTGTGTCTGTCTGATGAATTTTTTTTCCTACATCGTAGCCTATAGTTCCTCTGTTTAAAATCAGAATTTCACAGATACACTGAAGAAACGGCAGACTCTCTTCCACAATGTCTACTCCTCCATGGCAGGTGAAAATGTTGCTCTTTGTAGATAATCAAGCTTTAATATTCTGGTACTGTAGTCATAAGTAGGTAATTACATATTTATTACTTGTTTAAGATTATTTGTTTAAGATTAAGATCACTTTACTGGTCAATTAAGGTCCAACCAAAATTTGACTTCCAACCCCCCATGAAAGACACACACAGGGTTTTTTTGGCAGTGAGGGGGGTTGCCACACTGGGCACCCAGGGAGCTGTTGTTGTGGGGGATTAAGTGCCTTGCTCAAGGGCACAATGGCAGGAAATGGCATCTAGGATTTTATACCAGCAATCCTCAGTTTGCCAGCTCACTTCCCACCAAATCTTTCCTGTCCGTCCCAGGATTCAAACTAGCAACCCTCCCGTTCCAGGCTCACCTCTCTAACCACTAGGCTACCTGCCACATTACTGTATGGTAATAAGAGATGTGATGTAGTTATTTACAGAATTCATGGTTTAAAATTCACCAAAGGGCCACAGAAATGCAGACATCAGAGGAGCCCAACGTAATCAGTGTTTGTCACTGATCTGTGTCCATTTGTCTTCTTAGGTGCCTTGAATCTGGACATAGACTCAGCCAGTCATTTTCTCAATGTGCCCCTGGACCGCCAGCAGTAAAAATACTTTAAAGTACTACTTAAGTAATTTTTGGGGGTATCTGTACTTCACTATTTATATTTTGACAACTTTTACTTCACTACATTCCTAAAGAAAATGATGTACTTTTTACTCCATACATTTTCCCTGACACCCAAAAGTACTCATTTTGAATGCTTAGCAGGACAGAAAATGGTCCAATTCACACACTTATCAAGAAAACATCCCTGGTAATCCCTATTGCCTATGATCTGGCGGACCCACTAAACACAAATGCTTTGTTTTTAAATGTCTGAGTGTTGGAGTGACCCTGGCTATCTGTATATTTTTTTTTAAACCAAGAAAATGGGGCCATCAGGTTTGCTTAATATAAGGAATTTTCAATTATTCTTACTTTTACTTTTGATACTTAGGTATATTTTAGCAACATTTACTTTTGATACTTAAATATATTTAAAACCAAATACTTCTAGACTTTTACTCAAGTAGTATTTTCCTGGGTGACTTTCACCTCTACTTGAGTCATTTTCTATTCAGGTAACTTTACTTTTACTCAAGTATGAGAATTGGGTACCTTTTCCTCCACTGACCTCCAGTCTGTGGAGAGTGGGGTTAGAAACTGTCCCTCCCCCACTTTGACAAAGCACCTGAGGTTCTCACCACCCAGTGCTACTCCTCTGGGAGACATTACTGGGAGGTGGAGGCCGTGAGCTACTGGGATATAGTTGTGTCCTACCAGAGCATTTAATGCTAGGCGACTGAGGGCCTCACTTTTGGCCTAAAAAAATGAATCCTGGAACATCACACACAAGGGCAATCGGTTTGCCTACCACAACATGAAGAGGGAGATCGCCAATTCCCTGAAGAGCAACAGATTGACAGTGGTGGTAGACTTTGGGAAGGGAACCATCACTTTTTCTCAAGTGGGTATGAAACTGACCCAGCTACACCAGTTCAAGGCTCAGCTCAGCCAGACTGTGACTTGGATTCGGCCTCTACCGCATAGATCCTCCCAGTAGAGTCACAATTATAGAGACCCGGTAGTGGTCCTACTTTAGCCCTGCCACTTGGTGCTAACATGTGCCCTTTGTCCTGATCTTGCCCACATTCTGATTGTGTTCACAATTTTAGAGCGGTGTAGATAAGACACATTGTGATCTGATCTTCCTGACAATCTCCAGAGGTAGTCAAGAACCCATTGTCTGGATATTTTATTTAACCTTCATTTTAACTAGCCTAGTCAGTTAAGAACAAATTCTTATTTACAATGAATGCCTACCCTGGCCAAATGTGCGCCGCCCTATGGGACTCCCAATCACTGCCAGATGTGATTCAGCCTGGAACTGTAATGACGCCTCTTGCACTGAGATGCAGTGCCTTAGACCGCTACGCCAGTCGGGAGCCCATCGATATCAAGTGTAAACATATCATGATTGTCAAACCATTTAAATCATTATACAGGCCTTTAAAATTGGTGACAGGAAGCACCATTGACTAACGCAGTGTTCCCCAAACTCAGTCCTGGGGACCCCAATGAGCTTTTTGCCCTAGCACTACACAGCTGATTCAAATAATCAAAACTTGATTATTTGAATCAGTTGTGTAGTGCTAGGGCAAAAAGCTAATTGTGCACCCATTGGGGTCCCCGGGACTGAGTTTGGGAAGCGCTGGACTAATGGCATACTGTAAGCGATTGTCTTAAAAGAAATGCACGATTTTTAAAGAATATCTGTAAAATATTTTGCATACAGGGATGCACCAGCTAATCTGGTCACAATGTGGACACAGCGGAAGGATAAGAGACACATTTTAATAATAATAATAATAATACAAGCGACAAACCTTGATCAGATCACAGAACACGTTAGCTAGCACAAGGTGTAAATGAGGTTTATGACACTATTCACCAAGCACTGAACCAAATGTACCGTTGTCTCAGGTTTCTTGTATTTTACAATGTTGACATGACTCCATAGTATTTTGATTTAATGTTTTGTTTATGTACAAATAAATCGGTGTATTTAACTATTGCTTATTGTCTATTGTAAAGGATGTATTAAGGAAATGCATTATACAGTGAGGCTCAGAAATGACTTACTGAAATGCTGTCTGATTTGATTGAAGCATCCCTTTAGCACTGAAACACACTTCACCACTACTCACAATAAATGAGACCAGAGTTTGAGCTCCATATCTTCATCGCTCTTTTATTAAAAATGTAATAACAAATTGACCTTGATTTCTGCTGATGTTTACTCACCACGGACACAGTGAACATTTCCTTCACAGTAATGAAAAAGTAAGAGTATTGGCCCTAGAGGCCACTAAATTAAATGTAAAAAGAAAACAAGAGAATTGTATGATACACTACTCCAAATCACATTTTCAGTTTCACTGAAATGTTTTGTATTTTCCTGATTCTGTTTCTCTAAAAAGAGATACTGACAAATGTTTTTCAAGGACCTAAAGGCAACCCAAAAAAAAAAAAGGTGGGTATCAAATATATGTTTATCCAAATAGTTAAGATAGCACACTTCATTAAGCTTTCGGCTGCCATGGATCACAAAAAAATCTTGTATCCTAATTTCTCTCTGTCAAACCTGATTTCAATGAACCTATCAAATGGAGCTTTGTCACAACTAGTGGCACTATGTTCCAATGTACCCTCTGGAATAGAACCCTTTGGAATACCACTGACTTTAGGTCCCTTCAAATGGGCTACATCCTCTTCTAACACTATCAGTGTGACTAGACCTGTTAAAAGGTATGCACGTCCAAACAATAAAACATAAAAACATCTCGGCCACTGTCTCAACTATCCATGAATTTGTAAATGAATCCCATGTGTAATGTTCATAAATGATTTCCAATGGATCGCTTCGTGGTACACTGTGCTTTTCTTTTCCCCTCCGAACATCTTTTCCTCTCGCCCCAATTGGTCTACCGTAGGCCTGTTATCCCCCAACCCAACAAGACATATTCCTCCCTTTGTCTGGGTAATGCTGGTCTTTACTTGACAACCATGGTGTTGTGATTCCTGATGGAGCACCAGGCCATGAAGATATCCCTGAAGGAGAGAAAGGAGACAAGTGTTAAAGTCAGTTAACATGTTCCCTTTTCTACTCCAACACCACTTTCATTTAAATGTCCTAAAAACAACATCAACCTTCCTCACAGAAATAAAGGAACACATACATTTAAATACAAACCCACACACCTGCAGTGAGTGGCGACACATTCATTGCTGCAGTACTCTTTGTCCCAGTCCGTGCTCTCTATTGCAGGATTGGTGCATCCTGCACGCACACACATAGTCAGAGGGCCAGAAGCCACATCAGTGGCACCTGGAGACACATTGAACTCCATTTCCATCTGAAGAAAAATAGGGAAAAGTTGATGATTGAAACAACAAGCATATTTAACATGCACATTGGGTCAATTTACAAAGAAAAACCTCAGCCTACCTCTCCTGACGTGAACTCTTCCGTAACCGCATCCTCATCTGCACTTTGCGTCAAGTCAGTGGACTTTGCCAATTGCAGAGCCACTGTAGGGGTGGAGTAAGCAGATGTAGGTACAGTGGAATTGGTGACACAAATTGAGTTGGCGGTTGCGGTTGTCGTAACAATAATGGGCAAGGATGCGTCTGCTTGCAAAGAAGCAGGGACTATCGTGATCTGTAGTGGAGGGGGAGGTGTCGCGGTGATGGACACAGGAATCCCAGGTCCAGCACTTCCTCTGGGCTTGGCCTGGAGGGGAGGCGGGGCTGGGGAGTGTACCATCTGCTGGAGCCGCGGGGGAGGAGGGGCATGCTGCATCTGCTGCAGAGGTGGGGGCTGGCGTGGGGCTGAGGGCAGCAGGGTGCGCACACCGCCAGGGAGCACAGTCACCATGGAGGTGGGGATCTGGTGGAGCTGAGCCCCGGCCTGGAGCATCTGTTTGGAGATGATGATCTTGGTGATGGTGGGGGTCAGGGTGGCTGTGATGTTTGGGATCAGGGTCGGGATGGCTGTGGGGCCCAGGGTGAGGGGCTTGTGAGCCCCTGTGCGGGAGCGTGTGGTGACCTGGGGGACATCCAGAATGATGTTGGAGGTGCAGATGTTGGTGATGGTATTCTGGTCAGGGTTGTGCTGGGGGAGGCGGGAGGGGCGGGTGGGAGCCAGGAGGGCCACATTCACTGGCTCAGGCACTGGAGGTGGTGGTGAAGAGGCCGTGTCCATCATCTCAATAGAGGGCTAAAGAGAACACAGGAAAAAAAAATATATATATATATATATATATATCAAATTAATTGAATTGGTGAGATTAGAGTATATTACATTTGAGAAATGACATTTTCAATATAACATTGTCATGGCTACAGTCACACGATTTCTAAGCAAAGACAGGCCTAGAGATTTTACCTGTGAGAGCTGATTGGCTCTGTAAGCTGCTAATGCCTTCAAATAGTCATTTTTCGCGGCTTCCGTCTTCCTCTTATACACCTAATAGTGATGGAGGGTATAATTATGTAGATGAAGACAAGAGTAAACACCAATCCTGTTTACATGAATTACAGTATATCCTTTTATCCACAATGTCCTTTAATTGTTTTAAGTGTCCCGTAAAACTTCAATGAAACGCAGTCTCAAATAGCCGCCTGTCCCTTTTAATAGCCGGGCATCAGCCCCGTCATTTCAACAAATAAATTCCTGTTTCAAATAAACATCGGGTTCAAATGAATTGTTTTACGAGTTTCCTGCAGTGTGTAACGTAAAGATTGGCAAAAGATGATAAAGGAAAGCAACATCATTGCCATGGATCAGACAGCTGTGTGGTTTGACATGCTCGGCTCAACTACAGGGGGCACAAAGCGCAACGAATAAGCTGTGTGCATTTAGAAAATAGACTAATACATTTTACATTTTTGTTATTTAACCTTTATTTAATTAGGCAAGTCAGTTAAGAATTTTTATTTTATTTACAATGACGGCCTACTGGGGAACAGTGGGTTAACAGCCTTGTTCAGGGGCAGAATGTGTGTCAGCTCGAGATTCGATCCAGCAACCTTTCAGTTACTGGCCCAACGCTCTAACCACTAGGCTACCTGCCACCCCTGTAAATAAGCACCTGGGCTATTCATTGAAGTTTTACAGTATATCTTTTAGTAAAAGTGTGTATTGTATACCTGTTTCTGCTCTTCCCCAAGGCTGTCCCACATGGAGGCTACGATCTTGGACACCTCTCCAAATGTGGCATTGGGGTTCTGGCCCTTGATGGCAGCCTGGGTGTCCCTGAAGAACAGGGCGTACGCAGAGACGGGTTTCTGGGGCTCGTTGGGGTCTTTCTTCTTCTTTCCCTTCTTCCCTCCTCCAGGCCCTGCCGTAGCGGCCACCATGGCCGGCTTTCCCCCGCCGCGCCTCACTAATGCAGGGGAGATGGAGGAGGAGAGCATGGGGGCAGAGCCTGGCATGGTGGAGAGGTGGGAGAGAATTGCAGGGGAGACCGACAGGGACATTGGAGAGTCAACCAGCACACTCTTCTGGGTGACAGTGGGACCAGTGGACAGAGAGACAGGGAAAGATACAAGGCCAGATCAGTTGACTTAGCAAGACTTCAGCAACACATGACAAACCAACAAGTCCTATACATATAAATAAACATACAAACAGACACTCACCCTGAAGTCATCCATGTCATCATCCTGGAGGGAGCCTGCTGGAGAAGGCGTGGCAGACAGCTGGTCAGGGGACTTGGAACGGGACAGAATGTTCCCGCCATGAAGACCAAGCCCAAGCTGGGCACTCAACTCTGATTGATCAATAGTGGTTAGCTGATTGTGTCCCAATAGGCCATGATTCATGTCACCAAGAGGAACATCAATGGTCATTGGAGAGGAGCTGCTGAAATGGGAGCCAATGGAGTGGCCAAGTTCCTAGAGAGACAAAGACAGGAGTTTTCACAAGTCTTAAAGGATTACAATTTGAAAAATACATTATTGATGCAGAAAGTCTTCTAGTAGTATTCATAAGTACACCACTTACCACCCCCAGTGTTGAGCTGAGTAGGGCCCCCCCTCCAGACTGGCTCATCACCCTAAGACTCAGGTGCTCCAGGCCCTGAGAGTTTGGGTTCACATAGGTGGAGGCAAAGGAGGGGTCATTGCCCCCCACCACAGCATTCCTCGCCAGGCTTCCAACCCCAGAAGGACCCCCTGCTCCCCCCGATAGTTCCCCAAAATGGGACACCTCGTCCCCCACACTGAGGGCCGAGTCCTGGTCCAGGGAGATGGGAGGGATCTCAAACACTTCATCTCCAAGACTGGGGGTATGGAATGTCTGCTAAACAGAGAGAAGGAGAAGGACAACTGTTAATGGGACAAATCGATTACATGAACATTTTCGGTGTGAATACACTGCACAATGTGAATAATACGCATTGCGGAATGTGTGCAGGCTTTGAGGATCATGACACCCACCTCAGAGGAGAGAAAAGGATGACCTGCCCCAGAGATGGTGAGGTAAGTATCACTGCCTCCCGGAAACTGCAAAACACACATTGTTTTCATGTTGTGTGAATAGTCTCTCTTTTTTGTTTAGAAATAGGCCCCATACCTTGTTAACTGGGTCGTATCCATTATAACCCTGTGCTTCCAAGAACTCCTGGTCAGCATTCTGATCGGTGCCATCAGAGAGGTCAGAGTAAAAATGAAGATCCATCGTGACAGACCAATCAAAATTGTGCAATTTAACAACCAAGAGTGGTGAGCTCTTTGTGATGCAGTCTCCTAGCCACTGAGCTATAATAAGAACTCCAAACTAGCTAGAGAGCACCATCATGCCAAAGGAGACGAATCAATCGCCTCACTTTAATTGGTGTGCTAGATTGCTAACCACTAGCTGTACATCAATATATGTAAGCTGATAAATGTTAGCTAGGTAACTTTGATTTACAAAATTACATTGCAAGTAAAGGATTTGTTCAGCATTATCAGAGAGCTAATTAAGTATTTGACAAAATTAATTTAAAGTACTTAACTAGCTGGCAGGCTAGCCAACAATGCTAATGATACCTTCCAGGGTATCATTCCGATTTAGCTCACGTTTGCTGTTATTTTTAACTAATTATGGGAACAATCTTTGTTCCCCATAAAAACCTAAATGTGCCCGTATGATATTTAGCTAGCTATAAGCAATGTGTCAAAATCACGTTGATAGGGTTCATTCGGTCCCTACTCAGCAAGCTCGACCACTAATTTTAGGCAGATATATTAGAAAAGGAGGAGAAAGGAATCCCATTGGTCAATGAATTGAACGTATAACGCATCACCAAGCAGCCTGTAGACCAATCGCGTTCACGTTGTCATGCTGCGTCAACACGGTTGCAAAACTAATCGCCACGCCATCGCTTCTCAAAATCAGGGTTTCGAGAAACCTGCTTATTTTCCTCGAACGTACGTAAATGTTACGATTCCAAAGCTATACGATATCACAGAAAACAAGTTATTTATATGACGGAAAAGATTTGCATTGTTGTACTTCTTGACGAAATTATTGCTAATGTTTGGTTTTTGAGCTAATGCCCAATTGACTGCTATTCACTAATTGAAGGAGAGCTCTCCTTGTTCCAGAATGCTCGGCACACTGCCGACGCATACATTTCCCATCTCCTCAAAAGTATACATTTAAATTCAAAAGGGCCACATTGCAAAAGCAAGTGAAATAAACAAAAATGTACAGTAAACATTACGCTCACAAGTTACAAAATAAAAATATTTCAAATGTCATGTGTCTATAGTGTTGTAATGATGTGCAAATAGTTAAAGTACAAAAGGGGGAAATAAACAAGTATTTAGGTAAAGATGAAATAATTGCCCTTTTCTTGTGGCAACAGGTCACCAATCTTGCTGTTGCGATTGTACACTGTGTCCAGTGAGTAAGTGACTCGACGCTCTTGATAGCAGACAGGACTCTCATTAAATAGTTTGATGAAATATCGCTGGAACGTCTATCGACAAATCTCACTCTACTTGACGTCGATATATAACTCTGCTGAGACCTATCCAACATGTCTAGGAAGTTGGGATAGAGGTCAATTTGGAATTATGTCACCATTGTCCTAAGAAAGGGCTGTACACCCCCTCGTGGATTATCAAGGAATGGATTGGTGTGATGGTGTAAATTAGGTGGTTTCCAGTTTCCACTAACAGACTGAATAGGTTTCGAAAAAGTTTTGCCTAAGTATAGGCGTAATGAATACACCCTTGTTTACAGGGAGGCTATAACTACGGTACTTAGCTAAATATTGTCATAGTAAAAACGTGGTGTGATAATAGCTGTGATAGTTTATCAGCTTTACAAATGACAACCAGCATGATGGACGTGTCAAATTAGTGTTGGGGAAGTTTTGGTTAACAAGCTACCTGGCGTGGCTAATTCTTAGCATAGACTGAAGGCTATTAAAAGTGGAAAGACGGTAAAAAATATCAAGGCGTTCAGTAGACTTAACCACACTCAATCTTCAGTAAAAACATTTTTACAAATTCCTACGCTTCTTATCCTCTCTCTTACCTCCATCCTCGCACTACATCGGTCCACTTATTTTCTAATTAATTGTTTTAGTTGATACACTTGGTTTCCGGGTTTCCTTGATTCGGGGAAATGACGTCACTTAGATTCCGTTGGCCTTATTTACTGGTTATCATCGGTAATAATGTATTTGATAACAAAACATACCATAAGAATGCTATTTACAACACACAACTCACAATCAAATTACGTAAAATATAACAATAAGGGGGTTGTTCAAAAATATATATACTTTATTGAAGAACGAGTTGCCCATTTAAAGTAACCCCAACAAATATTGCCCAACATAATTCAATATAACATTAATGGGTGGGTGAATATTCAGTAGAGCTAATACATACCAGTACTTGCAACTATAGCACATGAATTGGAGCCCGAAGCATATCAGTGTCACTCGGTGCCGCGATAACTAGTCGTCCGGGGGAAGAACCGTGCCGGATGGCCCGAGCTGGTGGGCTGGCCCGCGAGGGCCACCTTCTGAGATGGAGAGATAGTGGGTTTGTTATAAAGCCATATAGAACGAAAACCAGTTATGCAATCAATGCCGGTCGCGGGTAATTGATCGAATTTTCGTTGATAGAATTGAAGAAACATGGCAGCGCGCTCACACTAAAAACATCTCTAAAAGTCTCATTGGCGCTTGAAAGGCAGGAGAAAATTCACTCCAGTATAGGCACCAGATAAGGTACGCCAGATTCAACTCGTCGCTTTAGACTGCTTTCCGGTGACCACTTATAAACGTAAATAGATTGTGACCAGCGCCATGCTTGTTTATGTCAGAGCACATGTCCACTTGATGGATATCTGGTATTGCAACTTTACACTGTTCGTGTCCCCTGAAAAACGCCTGTGACTAGAAGGAGTAGGTTAACAAAGCACCAACCTTAACCGAAGTCTCAACCTGCCACCTTAATTATTCTAACCTGCTGCATAAATTCTCCTTACCTGTATACGAAACAGTTGCTTCCGGTCAGAACCCTGAAAACCAGCGACCTGGGGCATTGGTTTCTGCCTTCACAAACATGGGATTTTCCCGAATATACATCTTCATTTAATCCTTTTTAAAACTCAAGATTGTAAGTGAACAGGGAAAATGCCTGAAAAAAACAGCTTTTTCTTGACAGCATGTGTTCAGCTATTTCACACAAATACACAAGGACAAGAGGACTTGGCTGCTTTCACTGTAGATTGTTATTCATATCACAGATACATTCAGGTCATAAAACAAGAATATTAACTCATCGTGGTCATCTTTGCACCATAGCACACAACTGACCAGTTCTACATTGTACAATACACCCATCTTCATAGCACTGGATCAGTAACTTATATACCGATACCCCCCCCACCACCACCTTTACCCTACCAGAAAAAATGTACATCACAAATTGGACCCCTTCAAGTTCACTGACTCAACAGGGAGCAGAAATGGCCTATGACATCAGACTCAGGCATCATGGGAGCAAAGTTCTGGTCTGCTCAGTACGCATGTCCTCTCGTCCAGTTATACTGGAGGACTAGCTAGGAGGTTCTTTGATCAAATGCCTTCACAGCAGGGCTCCCCTTAAAGCTGAGACTGGGAATGGGTTTGAGGGAGAAGAGGAGCAGTGGGTTGAGAAACAGAGTTGGGTGTGGACTCACTGTGTGGTAGAGGGTGCCAAGGGGATGGTCATGGAGGGAGAGGGAATATCATGAATGAAGGGAATGGAAAGAGTTGGGTGCAAACCTGGTCCTTTCCAAAAATCTACATAAACCAAGTGAGTAAGAAGAACAAAAACCAAATTCATCCAAAATTCAATATATATATCATGATAAAAATAAACAATGAGCAATAACATGAAAGGGAAAATAACATGATTTTTCTGGGACTATATCAGACTAAATGGGCTTGGTCAATCCTCTGAGCTGGAGGAAGAGTCTGAGTCCTTCTGAGCCATGATGACGTCGTCCAAAAGGGCCTCCCTGTCAGAACTCTCGTATCCGCCTTGTGACAAGCTGTCGCCACCTTCCATCTTAACATCAAAGGCTTGAGTCAGGAAAGGGGAATTCTCCAAGTCTTCGTCCTCCATCATGTAGGCCCCGTCTGAGACCAGGGTCTCTTCTACACCTCCGCCCAGGACTGGGTCCTCCAGCGGGGCAGGCTGAGGGGCATGGTGGTGGTGGCGGCGGCGGACTCTCTTGGGGATGACAGAGCGTGCAGAGAGGAGCCGGTGGAAGAGGCTGTCTGGCAGAAAGCCCTGGAAGGACAAAATGGAGTGAACCAGGATCAGTTTTTGGAAATATTTTACAATGTGAAGCAGAACTGATTCACTGAACTTGATGTGTGTGCTAGGGCTGGGCGATATGACGATATATATCGTGTGACTATAGATGTTTTCTATCGTTTCATATTATGCTCTATCGTTTATTTCATTGTGTTGCAAATCACTCTTTACGGCAATATTTTTGGTCAATTGGACAACACTTTGTGTTCATGTGTGGAAGGAAATTCGCAACACAAACATGGAGGAGAGTGAATGTGACACAGAGCACGGAGACAGAGCTCGTACCTAAAAGAGGGGCTACTTCGGTTGTATGGACGTGGTTTGGGTACGAAGTCTGGCACGGACCAGAAAACCGTCCTCTGCAAAATATGCCTCAGGCCAGTCCCAACAACAGGCTCAAACCACTAACATCTTTTACCACCTACGCAATAATCATGTGAAACAGTACAGAGAGTCTACGGACGAGACCCAAAAAAGTATAGTCGAGTGCTCAAAACAAACCCCCAACTCAAACGTTGCAAGAGGGTTTTGCCTGCGGCACACCATATGGCAAAGAATCACGAAGCTGGAAGGAGAGAACATCTGCAAAGACACAGCCCCAATATACACGGCTGAGAAACGGGGGTTTCGTGAGTTGGTGCTAACACTCGACCCACGGTACCAAATGCAAATTGATAAGACTAATTAATGCCAAAATAACATGCAAAACAGGCAAGCCCCCCAAAAAATAAATAAATAAATAAATATATATATATATATAACATTAATATTTCATATTTTGTTACATGCTTAATTGAATATTTGCACAAAGGTTCTAAATAAAAGGAGAAATAATCAAATGAGTAAGTACCTTTTATTTATAATAATAAAAAATGTAATAAGAAATAGGCCTTTACATGTGGTCATTTCATATAAACTATTTATTCATTGAATTTACAGAAAATGTGCTCTATCGTGATATGTATCGTTATCAGGATTTGAAATGACCTATATCAGGATAGGAGATTTTGGCCATATCACCCAGCCCTAACGTGTACTGTAAATAAGTCAAGGGTACTCACAGAGCTCTGGACCATCTCAGCCCATTCTGGTGCCACTGCACAGTCAGGGTTCTCCTCCAGAAACTCCCTCAGATCCTGCAGCATAGGTCCATACGTAGCCCCAACCTGAATAAAAGGGAAAGAAAATCCACCCTTAAGCAATCAACATCCACAAATAAATATTTGACCGAGGATCCCAATGCACCCATGTAATTCATCCTTTGCCATTTCTCACCTTCTTTCCTGTCCTCATATCAATGATCTTAACCTTCTCACTGCCCAACAGTGCTGCGGTCTTCTCAGTTCTCTTCTTCCTCCTCCTCCTCCTCTTCTGGTTCACAAGGAGCTAGGGGGGGGGGGGACGACGACACACTGTGAAAATCTCAAATGATACTGTATTTCTCACAAAGTGCAGCACTTCTGGCCAGAGCCACAATTGAGACATGGACATACTCCTTCCAGGTAAATCTACCTCCAACATGTCTCCCTCCACCTCATAGTCTGGGTTCTCTTTCAGCCAGTTGGGCAGGTCTCTGCGGCGAGGGGCTCGCTCCCCACTCAGCACTGTGCCCGTCATGGCATCGACCACCGGGACCGCTCCGTCTGGCTCTGACAACTAGGTTGAAGATTATGAATGAGGCATGATAAATGCAAACATTACATGAATGTTTGAGTACGTAGATTTCAGAGTTTGTTTAGTCAGTTTTTGCGGGTTTGTTTCTTTGTCTGCACATCTGTGTATTATGAGCAGTCTTAACCTCTGACTATGACAATGTGCACTAGTATTGTATATGTGTACTTCTTGGTCCCTACGCGTCCTGCGTCCGCTCCCCTCTCCCCCTGACCCATTGGACATCAAGGCATGCTTAGAGAAGGTCAGCTTCAGCCCCTCCTCCTAAGAGAGTAGGAAGTTAAAAAAAAAGGGGATGGAGAAAGACAGACAATTTAGTCATTCCATCTGTACCTCAGTCAAAGAAGCTTTATCCCAATGTACTTCAATGGCCTAAAAAGCTGAATCAGGTGTTATTACTGGGCTAGAACAAAATACTGACCACTCTGTGGGTCCCCCAGCACCAGAATTTATTAAACTTTTCTGTGTTCCTCTCATCTCACCTTCAGGAGTTTGACGGTGAACTCAGATTCCTGTCCGTCTGCTCTTTCTCTACCGGGCGTGCTGTTGCCTTTCCGCATGAGCCGTGCAAAGCTGAGCTCATCCCCTGCCCCTAGGTCGTCAGAGCCTGGGTTGAGCTGGGCATCAGAGGCATAGCGCCGCCCTGTTGGCCACTGCCCAGACAGCACCAGGATACAGAGGCTGTCCAGCCGGTTTATCAACACACGGTCCTGAGGGAGAAACCAGCCAATCACTCCACCAAAACAACAATCCCTTCTACTGTACAGTTCATATTCAACTTCCTGTTAATACTGTATTTGAAGTACTATTGTGCAAGCAACCAGAACATCATCCACATATCTGGATCCATCCATACTCTATAGTTGCAGACTGTACATGTCCCCAACCTACATACCTTGGGCCAATCAACCCTGAATGGGTCGGTAAGGGACTCTGGTGGCGCACCATCTTGAGATGGAGTCATTGAGAGCAAGCTGTTCTCCCCATCTTCCTCCATCTTCAAAGCAGCTGAAAACAGAATAAAAAAAACCCATCAATGTGTGTTGTCTTATCTCAATCCTCACACTTCAATATCACTCAGTCCCCACTCACCTCTTTCCCTCTCTGTTTCACTGTCGCCACTGTCGTCAGAGCTGCCTGATCGCTGGGAGGAGGTAGACGAGCCAGAATCAGAGTCAGAATCGGAATCGGAAATCCCTCCTACACTTCTTTCTCCTTTATTTCCTCCACTTCTCGGCCCTCTCCCCCTGCTCTTCTTCCATCCCAAGCCGGTCCGGGCTCGGCCCTTCCCATCAGGACGGGAGAGGTGTGTGATCTGGGTATCTGAGTGGCCGAGAGCCTCAGCGGCTCCAAGGATGCGGGACTCCTTGTCCAGACCCTCCTCTTCTTTGACGACTGAGCCCTCCTCTGCCTGTGGTTGGAGGAGGGGAGTGGCGGGGGCGGGCTGGTTCTGCTGGTTCTCGAGGTAGTCGTGGCGGGCCTGGCTGAATGAGAACTGCGGGTCGAGGAAGACCGAGAGCTCAGTGCGGCTGACGCCGTGGAGGGCGGAACCCAGCATGAGCTCCCGGTCATGGGCTGGAGTGCTCCACCAGGCAGGCAGCTCGGAGCTGGGCGGGGCCAGCAGGAGGAGCTCCTCCAGGGAAGGGTGAGGCAGGACGTGCTCACGGAGACGGCGCAGCAGGCTGATGCGGTACAGGGTGCGAGAGGCTCGCTCCTCAGTGATTGGGGCCAGAGACTGGCCCAGCTCTGAAGGGTCTGGGGACAGAGAGAGGGGTTAGGGACCTGTCTCTCTTCAGATCTACCAAAATATTAAACACCATACACTGAACAAAAATATAAAAACGCAACATGCAATAATTTCAAAGATTTTACTGAGTTACAGTTCATACAAGGAAATTAGCCAATTGAAATCAATTCATTAGGCCTTAATCTATGGATTTCACATGACTCGGAATACTAATATGCATCTGTTGGTCACAGGAAAAAAACAAGAAGTGCATGGATCAGAAAACCAGTCAGTATCTGGTGTGACCACCATTTGCTTCATGCAGCGCGACATCTCCTTCACACAGAGTTGAGCAGGCTGTTGATTGTAGCCTGTGGAATGCTGTCCCACTTAGGGATGTGGCGATCATGACATTTTGTCAGCCGGTGATTGTCAAGCAAATAACTGCCGTTTTCACGGTAATTGACCGTTAATTAACAAACACATTTAGCATCTCCTGGCTTCCACACACAGCCTACAAGCCACTGATGCAGACCTTTGGAACATCTACATTTTAAAAAGTCGAATAGATCCATGTAATATAGTCTACACCTTCACAATAAATCCATTATTTTAGACAGGTCTAAAGAAACATGATATGAAGAAAATGTAGTCTATTTCAGAAGAACAGAATACTCAGTTCTAATGTTATGCTCCGATCTGGCTATGCCATATGGCTGTAGGCTACACTCGTTCATTTAGCAGAAAAGATTTGCATAGAATTCTGTGGCATTATTTTATAATATGAAGAATACAATTGAACATAGCATAATAAAATACAATTATATTTTCTCCAAACGATTTTTGCAATATGCAGCTATTGCGTGTTGAACGGAAACAAAGAAACAGGTCCTCCTATATGCTTAATTTAGAGTTATTTATGCAACTTTAGTTGTGATACAAACGTTGGGCTATATGTTTAGATTTCTATTACATTCAAAGGCTGCATGAAGCAACTAACAATGATTTGAAAAAAGTCACATGAAAAAGGCTTGAGCTCTGCTTTTGTTTTTCCTCGTGCTGCACACACTTCAGTTTCTAATTCACAATTTGACAAGCAATTGATAATGCCTTGAATTTCCCGGCAGCATCAACCTTTGTGTGGACGTAATGCCCCTTAAAAAAAAACATGCCTTTTGCAGCCAGTGGCCGTTGTGTCCTTGGGATGAATATACATTAGAATTCCTTTCTCCTGGCTGCATGCGCCGAAGCACCTCTCACTCACATGGCTCTCTCAAATAGCTAAATTCTCATTAGACAATGCCCGTCACATGATAGGGTATTTCTCAAATGCTACAAGTGAAGACAGATACATCAGGGATGCAACTGCGTGCGTCCTTATTCAATTCCGAGGTGCATAATATTAAAGATATTGGAAGAATGGTCCACATTTACTTTGTCAGCCAACAAGATGAGTAGGCCAAAAGAACAGCAAAAGCACTAGCCTATGTCAATCTAATATTCACCATAGTACCAAGAGCAACCAGGATGCCTGATTGCTCTTTAAACATGCTTTCCATCTTTCCTCTCCTCTGAAAAGATGTAGAACTAAGAACAGATATAGCCCTTGGTTCATCCCAGACTTGACTGCCCTTGACTAACACAAAAACATCCTGTGGCGTTCTGAATTAGCATCGAATAGCCCCCGCGATATGCAACTTTTCAGGGAAGTCAGGAACCAATACACTCAGTCAGTTAGAAAAGCTAAGGCTAGCTTTTTCAAGCAGAAATGTGCATCCTGTAGCACTGATTCCAAAAAGTTTTGGGACATTAAAGTCCATGGAGAATAAGAGTACCTCCTCCCAGCTGCCCACTGCACTGAGGGTAGAAAACATTGTCACCACTGATAAAACTACGATAATTGATCATTTCAATAACCATTTTTCTACAGCTGGCCATGCTTTCCACCTGGCTACCCCTACCAACATCTCAGCACCCCCTGCATCAACTTGCAATCTGGTTTCTGAACTGGTCATGGGTGCACCTCAGCCACGCTCAAGGTCCTAAACGATATCATAACCGCCATCATCGACCTGGCCAAAGCTTTCGACTCTGTCAATCACCGTATTCTTATCGGCAGACTCAACAGCCTTGATTTTTCTAATGACTGCCTTGCCTGGTTGACTAACTACTTCTCAGATACAGTTCAGTGTGTCAAATCGGAGGGCCTGTTGTCCGGACCTCTGGCAGGCTCTATGGGGGTGCCACAGGGCTAAATTTTCGGGGCGACTCTTTTTTCTGTATATATCAATGATGTCGCTCTTGCTGCTGGTGATTCTCTGATCCACCTCTACGCAGACGACACCATTCTGTATACATCTGGCCCTTCTTTGGACATTGTGTTAACAAACCTCCAAATGAGCTTCAATGCCATACAACACTCATTCCGAGGCCTCCAACTGCTTTTAATTGCAATAAACACTAAGTGCATGCTCTTCAACCGATTGCTGCCTGCAACCTCCTGCCCGACTAGCATCACTACGCTGGACGGTTCTGACTTAGAATATGTGGACAACTACAAATACCTAGGTGTCTGGTTAGACTGTAAACTCTCCTTCCAGACACATTAAGCATCTCCAATCCAAAATTAAATATAGAAATTGTCTTCCTATTTCGCTGCCAACATACCCTCCTAAAACTGACTATCCTACCGATCCTTGACTTCGGCGATGTCATTTACAAAATAGCCTCCAACAGTCTACTCAGCAAATTGGATGTAGTCCATCACAGTGCCATCCGTTTTGTCACCAAAGCCCCATATACTACCCACCACTGCGACCTATACGCTCTCTTTGGCTGGCCCTCACTACATATTCGTCACCAAACCCACTGGCTCCAGGTCATCTATAGGTCTCTGCTAGGTAAAGCCCTGCCTTCTCAGCTCACTGGTCACCATAGCAACACCCACCCGTAGCACACGCGCCAGCAGGTATATTTCACTGGTCACCCCCAAAGCCAACATTTCCTTTGGCCACCTTTCCTTCCAGTTCTCTGCTGCCATTGACTGGAACAAATTGCAAAAACCACTGAAGCTGGAGTCTTAGATCTCCATCTCTAACTTTAATCATCAGCTGTCAGAGCAGCTTAATGTAACTGTACACAACCCATCTGTAAATAGCACACCCAACTACCTCATCCCCATTTTGTTACTTATCCTCTTGCTCTTTTGCACCCCAGTATCTCTATTCTCTACTTGCACATCATCATCATCATCATCATCATCTGCACATCTGTCATTCCAGTGTTAATGCTAAATTGTACCTCCCTACTCTTCTACATTTGCACACACACTGTCGTCATGGCCAAAAGTTTTGAGAATTAAAATTAATATTTGTGTCAATGTCTGTTGCCTCAGTTTGTATGATGGCAATTTGCATATACTCCAGAAGGTTATGAAGAGTGAATTGCAATTAATTGCAAAGTCCCTCTTTGTCATGCAAATGAACTGAATCCCAAAAATACATTTCCACTGCATTTCAGCACTGCCACAAAAGGACCAGCTGACATCATGTCAGTGATTCTCTCATTAAGTGTTGACGAGGACAAGGCCGGAGATCACTCTGTCATGCTGATTGAGTTCAAATAACAGACTGGAAGCTTCAAAAGGACGGTGGTGCTTGGAATCATTGTTCTTCCTCTGTGTTCCATGGTTACCTGCAAGGAAACATGTGCTGTCATAATTGCTTTGCACAATAAGGGCTTCACAGGCAAGGATATTGCTGCCAGTATGATTGCACCTAAATCAACCATTAATCGGATCATCAAGAACCTCAAGGAGAGCAGTTCAAATGTTGTGAAGGCGGCTTCAGGGCACCCAAGAAAGTCCAGCAAGCGCCAGAACCGTCTCCTAAAGTTGATTCAGCTGCGGGATCGGGGCACCACCAGTACAGAGCTTGCTCAGGAATGGCAGCAGTCAGGTGTGAGTGCATCTGCACGCACAGTGAGGCAAAGACTTCTGGAGGATGGCCTGGTGTCAAGAAGGGCAGCAAAGAAGCCACTTCTCTCCAGGAAAAACATCAGGGACAGTCTGATATTCTGCAAAAGGTACAGGGATTGGACTGCTGAGGACTGGGCTAAAGTCATTTTCTCTGATGAATCCCCTTTCCGATTGTTTGGGGCATCCGGAAAAAAACTTGTCCGGAGAAGACAAGGTGAGCGCTGCCATCAGTACTGTGTCATGCCAACAGTAAAGCATCCTGAGACCATTCATGTGTGGGGTTGCTTCTCAGCCAAGGGAGTGGGCTCACTCACAATTTTACCTAAGAACACAGCCATGAATAAAGAATGGTACCAACACATCCTCCGAGAGTAACTTCTCCCAACCATCCAGGAACAGTTGTGACTAACAATGCCTTTTCCAGCATGAAGGAGCACCTTGCCATAAGGCAAAAGTGATAGCTAAGTGGCTCGTGGAACAAAACATCAATATTTTGGGTCCATGGCTAGGAAACTCCCCAGACCTTAATCCCATTGAGAACTTGTGGTCAATCCTCAAGAGGCTGGTGGAGAAACAAAAACCCACAAATTCTGACAAACTCCCAAGCATTGATTATGCAAGAATGGGCTGCCATCAGTCCATTCCAGGATGTGTAATTGACAGCATGCCAGGGCAGATTAGAGGCCTTGAAAAAGATGGGTCAACACTGCAAATATCGACTCTTTGCATCAACTTCATGTAATTGTCATTAAAAGCCTTTGACACTTATGAAATGCTTGTAATTATACTTCAGTATTCCATAGTAACATCTGACAAAATATCTAAAGACACTGAAGCCACAAACTTTGTGGAAATGAATGTGTCATTCTCAAAACTTTTGGCCACGACTGTACATAGATTATTCTATTGTGTTATTGACTGTACTTTTGTTTGTGTAACTCTGTTGTTGTTTTGTCACACTGCTTTGTTTTACCTTGGCCGGGTCGCAGTTGTAAATGAGAATCTCAACTGGCCTACCTGGTTGAATAAAGGTCAAATAAAATAAATAAATAGTACAATAGTTGACCTACTCTATCCTGTGCGAGAAATATATATTCCAAACATAGTCGGACAGTTATGGGATGCGATAGAGCCCAAATTAATACAACCACTAGCATAAAAAAACTTTTATACTCAATTAGGCTGACGCAACAGATCAGAACGTTTACTTGAACATTTTTGATAGCCTAATAGTTTATTTCTTCACATAAGCGCAGCAATGCGCAAACGGCAGTAGGCTATAAGCGCGAAAATTCCAAAATGTAATCAATTAGCCGGAAAACACTATTCTCAAAAGTGACTGGAAATGCGATTATGCATGTAATGCCTTTATTAAAAAAGGTGCCTTTTTATGGTGAAAATTCTCCCCCAAACTTGAAACTCACATGTATGTATGCCAATTAGGCTCTACACTCATTTTAAAGCAGATTAAATGTGCTTAATTTTAAAAGAAGTTATTTGGACACTTCAGTTGTGATACAAACCTTATAGGCATTTGGGCTAGGCTACATGAGGTGTGTGACTACGATTTGAAAAAGTCAAAAAATAAAAGGCATGCGCTGTCTCTTGCCGTACTGCACCCAAGCTGGTCATCATTCACAAGTGATAGGCTAATGTTATCACCCATCAGACTATTCCTGATTTCATCTGGTCTTTGTACTAAATCATATAAAAGTGTGAAATTTGTTTTGATTTAGAATGGATCATTATCATGCACCCGTCTCCAAACAGGGCAGGGGAAAACATTTATATAAAATGTCATCTATGCACTTACAGCGCCTTGCGAAAGTATTCGGCCCCCTTGAACTTTGCGACCTTTTGCCACATTTCAAGCTTCAAACATAAAGATATAAAACTGTATTTTTTTGTGAAGAATCAACAACAAGTGGGACACAATCATGAAGTGGAACGACATTTATTGGATATTTCTAACTTTTTTAACAAATCAAAAACTGAAAAATTGGGCGTGCAAAATTATTCAGCCCCCTTAAGTTAATACTTTGTAGCGCCACCTTTTGCTGCGATTACAGCTGTAAGTCGCTTGGGGTATGTCTCTATCAGTTTTGCACATCGAGAGACTGACATTTTTTCCCATTCCTCCTTGCAAAACAGCTCGAGCTCAGTGAGGTTGGATGGAGAGCATTTGTGAACAGCAGTTTTCAGTTCTTTCCACAGATTCTCGATTGGATTCAGGTCTGGACTTTGACTTGGCCATTCTAACACCTGGATATGTTTATTTTTGAACCATTCCATTGTAGATTTTGCTTTATGTTTTGGATCATTGTCTTGTTGGAAGACAAATCTCTGTCCCAGTCTCAGGTCTTTTGCAGACTCCATCAGGTTTTCTTCCAGAATGGTCCTGTATTTGGCTCCATCCATCTTCCCATCAATTTTAACCATCTTCCCTGTCCCTGCTGAAGAAAAGCAGGCCCAAACCATGATGCTGCCACCACCATGTTTGACAGTGGAGATGGTGTGTTCAGCTGTGTTGCTTTTACGCCAAACATAACGTTTTGCATTGTTGCCAAAAAGTTCAATTTTGGTTTCATCTGACCAGAGCACCTTCTTCCACATGTTTGGTATGTCTCCCAGGTGGCTTGTGGCAAACTTTAAACGACACTTTTTATGGATATCTTTAAGAAATGGCTTTCTTCTTGCCAGTCTTCCATAAAGGCCAGATTTGTGCAATATACGACTGATTGTTGTCCTATGGACAGAGTCTCCCACCTCAGCTGTAGATCTCTGCAGTTCATCCAGAGTGATCATGGGCCTCTTGGCTGTATCTCTGATCAGTCTTCTCCTTGTATGAGCTGAAAGTTTAGAGGGACGGCCAGGTCTTGGTAGATTTGCAGTGGTCTGATACTCCTTCCATTTCAATATTATCGCTTGCACAGTGCTCCTTGGGATGTTTAAAGCTTGGGAAATCTTTCTGTATCCAAATCCGGCTTTAAACTTCTTCACAACAGTATGTCGGACCTGCCTGGTGTGTTTCTTGTTCTTCATGATGCTCTCTGCGCTTTTAACGGACCTCTGAGACTATCACAGTGCAGGTGCATTTATACGGAGACTTGATTACACACAGGTGGATTGTATTTATCATCATTAGTCATTTAGGTCAACATTGGATCATTCAGAGATCCTCACTGAACTTCTGGAGAGAGTTTGCTGCACTGAAAGTAAAGGGGCTGAATAATTTTGCACGCCCAATTTTTCAGTTTTTGATTTGTTAAAAAAGTTTGAAATATCCAATAAATGTTGTTCCACTTCATGATTGTGTCCCACTTGTTGTTGATTCTTCACAAAAAAATACAGTTTTATACCTTTATGTTTGAAGCCTGAAATGTGGCAAAAGGTCGCAAAGTTCAATGGGGCCGAATACTTTCGCAAGGCACTGTAAATTGTGAATGGAGGACGCTTTTCCCGTGGTCAATTTTTATGCCAGCCAGGTAGGCTATATTCATATTGTAAAGAGAAGCAATGTGCTTAATATTAGAAAAGTTGAGATTTAAATATAGTAGGCATAGACTCTAAAAAGGTGATGGGATCCTTTTAATTGAGTGCACCACTGTTTTCTCAAGCAATTGCACAGCCTAGAGAAAATGTTATTAGCATTAGCTCTCATGAAGTGTTTGATTAGATTTTTGAAAAGATTTGCATTGATGTTAGAGTGATTAGAGATACAATAGAGTGCTAAGTACCAGGCAGTTAGCAAGTTTGGTGGGCTACTAATGACCATCAGCAGCATCAGAGCTTAATTAAGTCACGTGAAATTTGACTGCCGTCATGGCATTATTACAGTCACCTTAACAGCCCTAGTCCCACTCCTCTTCAATGGCCGTGCGGAATTGCTGGATATTGGCGGGAACTGGAACAGGCTGTCATACACGTCAATCCAAATGTGCTCAATCAAATCAAATTTTATTAGTCACATGCGCCGAATACAACAGTGAAATGCTTACAAGCCCCTAACCTACAGTGCAGTTTTAAAAAATATGGATAAGAAAGAGAGAAAAGTAACAAGTAATTAAAGAGCAGCAGTAAAAAATAACAACGGGTGACATGTCTGGTGAGTATTCAGTCCATGGAAGATCTGGAACATTTCAGCTTCCAGGAATTGTGTACAGACCCTTGCGACATGGGGCCGTGCATTATCATGCTGAAACATGAGGTGGAGGCGGATGAATGACAAGACAAGGTGTCTCCGGACCTCGTCACGGTATCTCTGTGCATTGAAATTGCCATTGATAAAAAGTGTTTGTTGTCAGTAGCTTATGCCTGCCCATACCATAACCCCAACGTTGACGTCAGCATACCACTCGCCCACACGACGCCATACACGCTGTCTGCCATCTGCCCGCGACAGTTGAAGCCGGGATTCATCTGTGAAGAGCACACTTCTCCAGCGTGCCAGTGGCCATAGAAAGTGAGCATTTGCCCATTCAGTTACGACAGCGAACTGCAGTCAGGTTAAGACCCTGGCACGCAGATGAGCTTCCCTGAGACGGTTTCTGACAGTTTGTGCAGAAATTATTTGGTTGTGCAAACCCAGTTTCATCAGCTGTCCAGGTGGCTGCCAATTGCCTCAAAACTTGAGACATCTGTGGCATTGTGTTTGACAAAGCTGCACATTTTAGAGTGGCCTTATATTGTCCCCAGCACAAGGTGCATCTGTGTAATCAGCTTCTTGATATGCCACACCTGTCAGGTGGATGGATTATCTTGGCAAAAGAAAAATGCTCACTAATAGGAATGTAAACACATTTGTGCACAACATTTCAGAGAAAGAAGCTTTTTGAAAAATGTCTGGGATCTTCTATTTCAGCTCATGAAACCAACACTTTACATGTTACGTTTATATTTTTGTTCAGTGTATTTGACTGATTTAAAAAGGTAGACTCAACGATATGACATTGATGCAGAAAGTAAACAGCACAGTGGCTGAATTTCCACAATAACTAAGAGCGTTGAAGCGTAAGGCTCAACTTCTCTGCTGTTTGGATCCCGTGGCTACCACGCCGTACAGAGTGAAGTGAACCCGTGCACATGCGCAGATACTGTTTGTGACGGTGTGAGAGCGAAGTCTTGCATCTCGCACATCTCAATATATGTGGTGCGGCTCGTGGCAACGTCATTTTGCTGAGTCTACCTTTTAGTGACTACACACTTTATCAACACCTTGACTGTAATAACATTTGATGTAGTTCTGACCTTCTCCGGAGGCGGGCCGCAGGTTGCACACCCTCCGGCACATAGCCATGAAGCAGCGGAAGTAGCGGCTCAGACTCTCGTCAGTCTTCTTTTCTAGACGGGCAAATGTCCGGAAGCGAGCCCATTCCAGTTCAGCCTCTTCCCCCTCTGGGGTATCTGCCTCTTTCTTTATTCGCTCCACACCGAATGTGGACACCACACGGTAGAAGTCACACTCCTCTCTACGGGTCCACCTAGCAAGGAGACAAAAGACTGATGGTTAAAGTAGTGAAACACTAAAAACTCTCTCAATCTTATACCAGAATGTACGGTTAGGGACAGTTCGAAATTCACATGACCCCCCCCCCCCCCTTTGTATTGTAAAAAAAAATATAATCTCACCCTCCTTGATTTAACACATTTTCCACCAACAGGTTGTGCCAATGCACCACACACAACCAATAGCCTTGTTGTTAGACCAGTAGCCTTGTGGTTAGAGCGTCGGACTAGTAATCGAAAGGTTGCAAGTTCGAATCCAAATACAAATCTGTCGTTCTGCCCCTGAACAAGGCAGTTAACCCACTGTTCCTAGGCCAGTCATTGAAAATAAGAATTTGTTCTTAACTGACCTGCCTAGTTAAATAAATAAAAATAAAACATTTTAGTAAACGGCAGTACATGGAGGTGAAACCGGGTCACTTCCTTACATCGTGCCAATAGAGTTAACCCACTTCGTAGGAACTGTATCATGGCTCATATAGCGAGGATTGTGATGGTTGATCGCACCATTGAAAGCATGTCCCAGCCACAGTACAGTGTTTCTGTACTGCACATGGCAGAGTATACCAAACAAATGTGCACCCGATTGATATAAATCATCATGATTTATCATGATTTGATCCGTATCATTCTGCCACTTTGCAGTCAACATTTAAATTGGGAAGGTTTTTGGGGAAAATCATTGAAAATGACTATAAGCACGCATTGCTGATTTTATAGAGCCGATAAACTATAGCTATCTTACCTTTAGAAATGTTTACTTCAGGCTGACTACAAGCATCTATTGAGTTGCAATGTCCCATAAATATAATATCCAAATCAACTTTAAGAATCTACAAAATCAGTATATATATATTTCAACTGACCTGAGCCCTAGGACCATGCCCCAGACTGACATGATGACTCCTTGCTGTCCCCAGTCCACCTGACCGCGCTGCTGCTCCAGTTTCAACTGTTCTGCCTTATTATTATTATTATTATTATTCGACCATGCTGGTCATTTATGAACATTTGAACATCTTGGCCATGTTCTGTTATAATCTCCACCCGGCACAGCCAGAAGAGGACTGGCTACCCCACATAGCCTGGTTCCTCTCTAGGTTTCTTCCTAGGTTTTGGCCTTTCTAGGGAGTTTTTCCTAGCCACCGTGCTTCTACACCTGCACTGCTTTCTGTTTGGGGTTTTAGGCTGGGTTTCTGTACAGCACTTTGAGATATCAGCTGATGTACGAAGGGCTATATAAATACATTTGAATTTATTTGATATATTACATTTGTATAACCTTAACAAGATCAATAGGAGACCTTTGAGCTGCATGTCACATCTGTTATTTCATGCACAATGGCTCTCCACTGCCCATCAACTTGTCCTCTATGTTCTTGTGGATTTATATTGAAAATTGGTTTTATGTTTGATATGATTGCTAGTTAACCTATTGCAGATTTGGACAAACAATCCACCTACCACTATTGTCACATTGGACAGAAGGCAGAATAGAGTTGACTGTATAGTAAGCATGCTGAGAAGTGTAGTACATAAGGGAAGTATTGATAGGGGAGGAGCATGCAAGCAGGTAACATTCAGCTATAAAACCTTCCGCTATTCTGGACCCCCAACCCAGTAAATTTCAAACTGTCCCTTACACCATACAGAGACATTAAACAAACATATCAACAACTGTACCTCAGTTTCAGGACACATATGCTTGCAGAGTTAATAGTTGAGGGTAGTAGTTGGTACCTCTGTTGGCGTTCCTGGCGTGCAATCTCCTTCAGTTTACTGGCCTGCTCACACCTCCTGCGCCTACGGTCGCCCTTCTCTGCTGCCTCCACCTTCAGCTGCTCTCTCCTGTAGCTGCGCTGGTATGCCGTGATTAGACGACGGAGCCGCGCGGTAAGTGATGAGCTGGTCGGCCACTCACAGGCTCCGGACTGGCCAGAGGGCGGCCCCTTGGGTTTAACAGGCAATGCCTTGTCCTCGACACAGATATCATCATCCATGTTCAAGGAGTCAGCCTGGGGGAGAGAGATTATCATTAATGTCAACAATATTCTACAACCAAAATCAAATCAATGAGAATAATAAGCACTGATTCACACCTCCTCGTATAGGTCTTTGGTGTGCCTTAACGCAGGCTTGAACTCTGGGTCTTCAGAATACTTGTCATCGTCTCCTCTGGGGGAATTGTTTTTTCAAGTTAATGGTGCCGAGGCCAGCTCTAAATAATTCTGTAATATATAGTTAGCGGGTTGTTTGGTGAGGTGCTAATAAGGTTAGCCAGTGTAGCTCACCCGTCTCCCAGCTCTGCGTCTGCAGAGTGCTGCTCAGCATCAATGGCCTGGTCGTCAGGGCGACCAGCTCTCTCCAGGAAACAGAGACAGTCGTCGGCACGCATAGTAGTGTACATCTCATACCCTGGAGCAACACACTGTGGAGTTACTACAAAACACACTCACTAAACACCACGTTCCTAAACAAACTCCTAAATACTTTTTCACATTCACCATGTTTGAAAACTCCGACGAGGAGGGAGCGGTCTGCCTCTGTATCCCACCAACCTGATGGCACCTCAAGCTGCTCCATCTCAGGCATCCAGATGTCAATATCCCTACGAGGACACAGACAGATGGATTCAGTATACACCTGAGAGTGTTTGTGCGTGTGTAGATGTATGTGTGTGGGCATGTGTATAGCAGATAACAAGGATTTTTAATAGGTTGAGACCTGGCATCAGCTCCTCTCAGCACAGAATCAGCATGTTCTCCAATAACTTCCTGTCTCAGGTAGTACAGCATACGTACTCTCAGCAACACCCTGATGACGAGGAAAGGGTTAATGCTCTGACACAGAGCACAAACACTTCAGTACTCTCTATAGAGGTTGAGGGTGAAAACACACTGACTTGTTGCACTGGTGCTTGAGATGTTTGCGGTAGCTGTCGTCCAGAAGCAGGGAGTCGGGGTTGTACTTGCGGATCCACTCCACCTTCTGAACATCAAAAGAGCTCTGAGCCTTCACTCTCTTCCCCTTCCTGCCCCGAGGAACAGGGATGGACAAACCTAGACATAGAAACACATTGAAACATATACGCAGGACCCTGGAAGGCAACGCTAAAGTGAGAGAAAATACATTAACAAAAGTTATCCAAAACAGCAAGAAATATTTAGACAATGGGTTCGGTCCATACCAGAGTGGTTGAGGAGTGTGTGGGGTTCAGTCCGTACCAGAGTGGTTGAGGAGTGTGTGGGGTTCAGTCCGTACCAGAGTGGTTGAGGAGTGTGTGGGGTTCAGTCCGTACCAGAGTGGTTGAGGAGTGTGTGGGGTTCAGTCCGTACCAGAGTGGTTGAGGAGTGTGTGGGGTTCAGTCCGTACCAGAGTGGTTGAGGAGTGTGTGGGGTTCAGTCCGTACCAGAGTGGTTGAGGAGTGTGTGGGGTTCAGTCCGTACCAGAGTGGTTGAGGAGTGTGTGGGGTTCAGTCCGTACCAGAGTGGTTGAGGAGTGTGTGGGGTTCAGTCCGTACCAGAGTGGTTGAGGAGTGTGTGGGGTTCAGTCCGTACCAGAGTGGTTGAGGAGTGTGTGGGGTTCAGTCCGTACCAGAGTGGTTGAGGAGTGTGTGGGGTTCAGTCCGTACCAGTGTGGTTGCAGTGTGTGTGGGGTTCAGTACGTACCAGAGTGGTTGAGGAGTGTGTGGGGTTCAGTCCGTACCAGAGTGGTTGAGGAGTGTGTGGGGTTCAGTCCGTACCAGAGTGGTTGAGGAGTGTGTGGGGTTCAGTCCGTACCAGAGTGGTTGAGGAGTGTGTGGGGTTCAGTCCGTACCAGAGTGGTTGAGGAGTGTGTGGGGTTCAGTCCGTACCAGAGTGGTTGAGGAGTGTGTGGGGTTCAGTCCGTACCAGAGTGGTTGAGGAGTGTGTGGGGTTCAGTCCGTACCAGAGTGGTTGAGGAGTGTGTGGGGTTCAGTACGTACCAGAGTGGTTGAGGAGTGTGTGGGGTTCAGTCCGTACCAGAGTGGTTGAGGAGTGTGTGGGGTTCAGTACGTACCAGAGTGGTTGAGGAGTGTGTGGGGTTCAGCACGTACCAGAGTGGTTGAGGAGTGTGTGGGGTTCAGTCCGTACCAGAGTGGTTGAGGAGTGTGTGGGGTTCAGTCCGTACCAGAGTGGTTGAGGAGTGTGTGGGGTTCAGTCCGTACCAGAGTGGTTGAGGAGTGTGTGGGGTTCAGTCCGTACCAGAGTGGTTGAGGAGTGTGTGGGTTTCAGTACGTACCAGAGTGGTTGAGGAGTGTGTGGGGTTCAGTCCGTACCAGAGTGGTTGAGGAGTGTGTGGGGTTCAGTCCGTACCAGAGTGGTTGAGGAGTGTGTGGGGTTCAGTCCGTACCAGAGTGGTTGAGGAGTGTGTGGGTTTCAGTACGTACCAGAGTGGTTGAGGAGTGTGTGGGGTTCAGTCCGTACCAGAGTGGTTGAGGAGTGTGTGGGGTTCAGTCCGTACCAGAGTGGTTGAGGAGTGTGTGGGGTTCAGTCCGTACCAGAGTGGTTGAGGAGTGTGTGGGGTTCAGTCCGTACCAGAGTGGTTGAGGAGTGTGTGGGTTTCAGTACGTACCAGAGTGGTTGAGGAGTGTGTGGGTTTCAGTCCGTACCAGAGTGGTTGAGGAGTGTGTGGGTTTCAGTCCGTACCAGAGCGGTTGAGGAGTGTGTGGGGTTCAGTACGTACCAGAGTGGTTGAGGAGTGTGTGGGGTTCAGTCCGTACCAGAGTGGTTGAGGAGTGTGTGGGGTTCGGTCCATACCAGAGTGGTTGAGGAGTGTGTGGGGTTCAGTACGTACCAGAGTGGTTGAGGAGTGTGTGGGGTTCAGTACGTACCAGAGTGGTTGAGGAGTGTGTGGGGTTCAGTACGTACCAGAGTGGTTGAGGAGTGTGTGGGGTTCAGTCCGTACCAGAGTGGTTGAGGAGTGTGTGGGGTTCAGTCCGTACCAGAGTGGTTGAGGAGTGTGTGGGGTTCAGTCCGTACCAGAGTGGTTGAGGAGTGTGTGGGGTTCAGTCCGTACCAGAGTGGTTGAGGAGTGTGTGGGGTTCAGTCCGTACCAGAGTGGTTGAGGAGTGTGTGGGGTTCAGTCCGTACCAGAGTGGTTGAGGAGTGTGTGGGGTTCAGTACGTACCAGAGTGGTTGAGGAGTGTGTGGGGTTCAGTACGTACCAGAGTGGTTGAGGAGTGTGTGGGGTTCAGTCCGTACCAGAGTGGTTGAGGAGTGTGTGGGGTTCAGTACGTACCAGAGTGGTTGAGGAGTGTGTGGGTTTCAGTCCGTACCAGAGTGGTTGAGGAGTGTGTGGGGTTCAGTACGTACCAGAGTGGTTGAGGAGTGTGTGGGGTTCAGTACGTACCAGAGTGGTTGAGGAGTGTGTGGGGTTCAGTACGTACCAGAGTGGTTGAGGAGTGTGTGGGGTTCAGTCCGTACCAGAGTGGTTGAGGAGTGTGTGGGGTTCAGTCCGTACCAGAGTGGTTGAGGAGTGTGTGGGTTTCAGTACGTACCAGAGTGGTTGAGGAGTGTGTGGGGTTCAGTCCGTACCAGAGTGGTTGAGGAGTGTGTGGGGTTCCCGGCCGTTCTCTGGCGGGGTGATGAGCTCCCAGATGAAGCTCTTAATGTTCTCGTCTCCACGGTAATGCAGCAGGCAGAAGACCAGGATGACCCTGCAGATAGTCTCCACGTCTCGCTCCCCGAGGCGCCGCTTACAGCGTGCATGAGACAGGATGTCCCTCCAGCGCCCCCACCTGGACAAACAGGTCACCGAGTGAGAAAGGAGGCTCAACACAATAGCATGGAGCTTACTTTATTAGAAACTCCGGTAACAACTTCACTATCATATGTATTATAACTACACCTGTCCAGAAAATGAAAAAAACTCCAGGCCCTAGCCAAATACCCCTACCCGTAAACAAGCAGATGTTTCTCCACACGGAAGCAGTCGGTGCGGCCGTAGCCGTTTCCAGTGTGGCGCTCGGAGCGCCTAGAGGACCGGGACTGCCGGGAATTGGCGGGCGGGTACTCGTCGTCGCTATCGGGGTCAGATATCTCCCCACCCTCGCCCCTCAGGGTGGCAAACTGACGGGTCTGCTTCCTCACCCTGGGCGTGTCAATCACCAGGGTGTTCTACAGGGATGGTGTGAGAAAACATAAGGAAAATGAGCTTCTCTCACAAAAAACAAGCACAGAGTAAACATACACCTGCCTGAGACGTCAGCATTACCTTCCTATTCATGGAATCAAAGTCTATGTCTGCCCTCTTGGCCCACTTCTGCCAGAACTCGGGGTCGTCCAGGGCGATGTCGGTCCTGTTCTCGGTAGCCACGAAGCTGGCCTTGGAGAAGGTGGAGCCCTTGCCCTCGCTCTCAATGGTGATGGTGGTGGCTCTCCTCTGTAGGATCTGGTCAATGTCCTCCTCACAGAACTTGGAGCCCTCGTCCTCCTCGTCCATAATGGCAGCGTACGCCCCCTTCCTCAGGAGGTCCTCGATCTCCTTCTTGGAGAACTGCTGGATTTGCTACGAAACAGGTGGAACAGGGTGGACATTAACCAGTTAGCATCTAAACAAACAGCAGACCAAAAAAAAACCTCCATATTAAGTAAACAACAGCTTGGACCTCCTTACTCCGTTGACATTGCTCTCCTTGTTACCGCTCATGCTCTGCAGTACAGCCCGGTCCAAACCCAGTTTGAGGCTGGCCTTGTCTAGCATCTCCCTCTCATAAGAGTTCCTGGTGATCAGACGGTACACCTTCACCGCCTTGGATTGGCCGATACGGTGACACCGCGCCTGAGCCTGTTGGGAGAAGGCAGGATTAGTACATCAATAGAATGCCATTTGTACAGTGTGGTAAGGGTACTAGGACAAAACATTGGAAGGAACCAGACACAAAAGCGGGAGATCAGACATTACCTGCAGGTCGTTTTGAGGGTTCCAGTCGGAGTCAAAGATGACGCAGGTGTCAGCAGCAGTTAGGTTGATGCCCAGACCTCCAGCCCGTGTACACAATAGGAAGACAAAACGGTCCGAGTCTGGTTTGCTGAAGCGGTCAATGGCTGCCTGACGCAGGTTCCCTCTCACTCTGCCATCAATACGCTCGTACAGGTATCTGGGCAGAACGTTAATAAAGACAACTTCTTACTCATCTAGATTACTCTTCACATCCAGTCTGTCTACTTTTAAAATGACCCACATCCTAGTCTACTACCACAGACTGATAATGTAGTAAAACAAAACTTACTAGCAAAACCTATTGTTTTCAACATGCCCAAACCCGTTGATGAGGCAGGCAGTCGATCTAGACCGTCATAAATCTAATTTTATTTGTCACCTAAGCCGAATACAACCTTATCATGAAATGCTTACTGAACAGTCTGACTTGGGTAACCAGAGTCTTTGACAATTTTTTGGGCCTTCCTCTGACACGCCTAGTATATAGGTCCTGGATGGCAGGAAGCTTGGCCCCAGTGATGTGTTGTGCTGTACTCATACCTCTTGTTGATGAGGTAGTCCTCCAGGATGTCCAGGCAGCGCACCATCTGGGAGAAGATGAGCACCTTGTGTCCCCCGGCCTTCAAGCGAGGCAGCAGTTTGTCCAGCAGGACCAGCTTGCCTGCGGATCTCACCAGCGCCTGCAGGTGAAAGTCTGGGGCCACGGGGTTGTAAACATCCCTCAGCTCAGCCACAATCTTCTCCTCTGCCCCTGGACAGAACAGACAGAAGGGGGGTTACTATCCCATTGCATCCTGGGAAAGGTATGAAGACAGTGGCGTATACAGAAGAACAGTTGGAGTGATGTTAGGTCAACAGATGCTGTGGTAAGCATCAAGTGACTGCAGGCTAGCTGCATTAAGAGTCGCTGTTGGGGTTATTGTTTTTGGAGGAGGAAGAGTATTGAAGTGTTGTTGTGGTGTAAGGTACCAGTAATAAGGTAGGGGTGGTTGCAGCACTTGCGTAGCTCCATCATGGTGTTGAGCAGATTGGGCACGTTGCTGTTGCTGGTGGCTCCCATGCTGAGGAAACTGAAGTTCCTCTCTAGGATGGCTCGGTAGTATTTCTTCTGCACATCTGTCAGCTCCACCTGTGTAAATAAAGTTGTATTAGCTTGATGGTTATGGTCCATTAAGAAAAACATTCTGCTACGCATATACAAGGTCACCTTGGTTATATGGTGCAATATTATTCATTTTGAGTGTCAAATCTTACCTCAATGATGGTCTCCTGTTTTGGCGCCAAGTTCTTCTCCACGTCCTCTTTGAGTCTGCGCAGCATCATAGGTTTCAGAATGGCCTGGAGCTTCTGGACCTGCTCCTCCGTTTTGAGGTCTCCAAAGTCACGAAGGAATTCAGACTCTGATGAAAACTGAGCTGGCTCCAGGAAGTGCAGCAGACTGAAGAGTTCCTCCACTGTGTTCTGGAGGGGAGTACCAGTTAGAAGCACCTTATGCTCCTGAGAACCAGGGAGGACAGGGGAGTGGAATAGAGAGTGGAGGAGGAAGACAAGGAGATGAACAGAGAGAAAAAGAGGTAGAGAGGGTGTTAATGCCTCTTTTTAAACAAGACCAAAATGTTGTCACATCACAATACATGTGTCACCCTGTCCCTTAGACTATCTATCCCCTGATTACTCACCAAGTCCAGCATCTTGAGACTGTCCAGCAGCTTGCAGTTGCGGTTCTTGAGGCGGTGAGCCTCGTCAATGATCACACAGCGCCAGGAGATCTCCCTCAGCTCAGGGCAGTCGGACAGAATCATCTCAAACGTGGTGATCAAGGCATCAAACTTATACGCCCCTGGGATCAGATGATCCTGTAATACAACACTCTAGTTAGAGGAACTAGATGTCGATGTACCAAGAATCAAATTATCTGAACACGAGACTCCCATTGTCTTCCGACAGTTCCTACTGCACAACAACACTAGCACTGCAACCACTGTAATCCATTCTTCTGTTCTAAGGTTACACAAACAGAATGCGACACACACACCTTGTCATCCTTGCAGTACATCTCGTACTGCTGGATCATCTGCCTGCTGGCCAGGCTGCCGTGGTAGACGATGGCGTTCATGTCAGTCCAGGTGGCAAACTCCCTCTCCCAGTTGGTGATGGTAGAGAGAGGAGCGATGACCAGGAAGGGGCCCTGGACCCCGGCACCAAACACCTCGGACAGCAGAGAGATGGACTGGATGGTCTTCCCTAGACCCATCTCATCTGCCAGGATACAGTTCTGTCTGTAGGGCGAGAGGATGTGTTAGTATGGATAGAATGGGATGTGAAATGCATTCAATAAAATAAACATTAGTACCTGTTGTACCAGTTGAAGAGCAGCCAGTTGACTCCTTCTAGCTGGTATTCTCGGAGTACGTTCCCACTCTTGTACTCTCTGAATTCCTCCAGCTTCTTCCATGCAGCTGCTTGGGGTCGGGGCTAATGAGAGGAGTGAATGGTTTAGACTGTGGAATGATGACATATTGGATTAAAGCAGTGGCACTACTCACATGGAACGTTGTGAACACACACAACCAGTGAATACCCACACGCACCGTTCTCTTGAGTTGAGGTTGGCGGTCTTGGATCTTCCTGAACTCCTCCACCTTGCCCTCGTCCACATCCTCTCTTAGCTCCCAGGTAGCATCTTCATAGGGCAGAGAGCACCACTTCACCAGGTAATACACCACCGGCTGGAAGATACAATACACACTTAGACAAATAATCCTAACCCAGAATTTTCACAATGAGATCAATTCATGGTTTTAATTCATGGTTTACAAGAACAGATTAAGACTTGTCCTTTAGAGATCAGAATTCAGTCATTGACTTCTCTCACCTCTCCATTGTCCACACTGTTGGACTCATCCAGGATCCGGTCCACCTCCACATAATCTGGGTTAAAGGGCTCCTCTTCCTAAAGACAGGAACAGAGAGGATAAGACACACAAAAAAACACAGCGAATCCCTAAAGTTACACCTCTATACACATACCCAGCTACTTCACAATCGGAGGGTTACCAAAATGTTTCTGTGAAAGAGGCCATATTATTCCCCTACCTCCTGTAAGAGGTGTCTCATCTGTGCATGTTTGGCCTTGAATCTCTTGAGCTTCTGATGGATCCTCTTGTCTCTCTCCAGCTGCTCCAGAGTGGCCCACTCACAGTGCATGTAGGAGCTGAGAGAGATAACAGGGGGGTCAGGGGTCAGCCATGGATGTAAAGGAAGACACTCCCCATGCACTGTTGATCTTGGATGCTCCACAAACAATTTCATGGATCTCAAACCGACATTTTAGTCAATAGACATCCTCAGGAAAGAGTGAGACTTACTAGTTCTTATATTTGACAAAAAATTCCTCAGCATTGATGTAATGTCCTGGAGACACCTTTACAATATGAAGAGAGGAACAAACATGATACATAATGATTTGCAACTTCTTAAATTAGCAAAATCCCCAAATACTAACAATCAACAGAAAAAAAGCACAGTAAGCACACTCACCTCCTTTTTAGTTAACCTCATGGACAAAACTTTGTCAACAATTGCTGCATCTTCCTCGTTGGGGTTTTCCTGTGATACATATACATGTGTTATACAACTGTCATGTACAGGTGATAAGATAACCAACCAACACTCACTCAACAGAACAGCTCAAACCTGATCAAAATCTCCCACTCACCACAAAGAACTGCATGCTGGAAAGGCTGTCCCCGTCCAACTGCAGCTCCTGTTTGAGCTGCTCTCCCATCAGCTGCCCCGTTGCTCCTCCGGTAATGGACGCCACCGCCGCCGTCGTGGTGGTTACGTCCACATCCTCCTCCGGTTCGTCCTCGTCGTCAGTGATTTTGATGTCCAGATCCTCAGTGTATTTCTTCCTCTTCACCTGACGGTTAGAACGTCTCTTCTGGTGGAAGAGGGAGATGACATGGAAAAAAGTCAAGACATCGGTCAGGAAGTCTTGACAAACATCCAGTGCAGTACTGTACGTATTATGGGAGGAGGGGGGGTTGTGTGTAAGTGTGTGTCAGTAGGAGGGACGTGACTCACAGCAAGCATGTCCTCATCCAGGGCCTTAGAGGGAGAGGCGGGGCTCAACTCCCCATCAGAATGGTCTGAGGAAGCATTCCTCTTCCTCTTCTTACCCCCCACTAGAGTGATTGTACTGGGGCGAGAGACAGGGGAGGATGAGAACGAGAATTAGTTGGAGAAATAGATACAACACCCCCCAAAAAAGACAGAATGAGAACATCACAACTTACTTGATCTTTGCCTTGCTTTTGCTCTTGCTGCAGCCGGTACCAGCCGCCCCTCCAGGTGTCCCACCAGCAGCCCCACCTGCTGCCTTGGCTTTGCCCTTCTTTTCTGCACCAGCCCCGCCCTTCCCTGCTGCCGCCGCTGGGCTCTTCTTCTTACTCCCTCCTCCCTTCTTCTTGGCTCCAGGTGTGCCAGTGGTCGTTGCAGCTGCCCCTTGGTCAGCAGCCTTTTGTCCGGCAGGCAGTTCGTCCTGGTTGAGGACTCGTGGAATGTTCCTCTCTCCCCGGGCCTTGGCCCTGGCAATGGCCTCAGCCACAATACGGTTGGCCTTCTCCTGCTTGCACAGGGTCTCCAAACGACGTACAGGCTCCTGGGCCTTGGCTAGCCGTATCCCTGGTGACGACATAGTGGTGGTGGTGGAAGGGGCGGAGCCAGCAGCTGAGGTGTTGATGACCTTCACTACGGAGACAGCTCTGCCTGCTGTCGAGGTGGCATTTGTCTGTGGAGATATATATATATATATATATATACCTCTTAAGTTGTTAAGAGGCTAAATAACCTGAACGTGTAAGGTCTGACAAGTGAGATTTGCAACTCGATACATCTATCATGTAGACGTGTGTGTGTATACAGTACCAGTCAAAAATTTGGATACACCTACTCATTCAAGGATTTTTCTCTATTTGTACAATTTTCTACATTGTAGAATAATATTGACGACATCAAAACTATGAAATAACACATGGAATCATATAGTAACCAAAAAAGTGTTACACAAATCAAAATATATTTTATATTTGAGATTCTTCAAAGTAGCCACCCTTTGCCTTGATGACAGCTTTGCACACGCTTGGCATTCTCTCAACCAGCTTCACCTAGAATGCATTTAAATTAACAGGTGTGCCTTGTTAAAAGTTAATTTGTGGAATTTCTTTCCTTTGTGTTTGAGCCAATCAGTTGTGTTGTGACAAGGTAGGGGTGGTATACAGAAGACGGCCCTGTTTGGTAAAAAAACAAGTCCATATTATGTCAAGAACAGCTCAAATAAGCAAAGAGAAACAACAATCTGTCATTACTTTAAGACACGAAGGTCAGTCAATCGGTTTCTTCAAGTACAGTAGCAAAAACCATCAAGTGCTATGATGAAACTGGCTCTCATGAGGACTGCCACAGGAAAGGAAGACCCAGAGTTACCTCTGCTGCAGAGGATACATTCATTAGAGTTAACAGTCTCAGAAACTGAAGCCCAAATAAATGCTCCACAGAGTTCAAGTAACAGACACATCTCAACATCAACTGTTCAGAGGATACTGTGTGAATCACACCTTCATGGTCAAATTGCTGAAGAAACCACTACTAAAAGAACACCAATAAGAAGAAACATGCTTGAGCCAAGAAACACAAGCAATGGACATTAAACAGGTGGAAATCTCTCCTTTGCTCTGTTGAGTCCAAATTTGAGATTTCTGCTTCCAACCGCTGTGTCTTTGTGAAACGCAGAGAGGGTGAACGGATGATCTCGGCATGTGTAGTTCCCACCGAGAAGCAGTAGGGTGGTGGCGTGATGGCGCTTTGCTGGTGACACTGTCAGTGATTTATTTAGAATTCAAGCCACACTTAACCAGCATGGTTACCACAGCATTCTGCAGCAATACTCCATCCCATCTGGTTTGCACTTAGAGGGACTATCATTTGTTTTTCAACAGGTCAATGACCCAACACACACCTCCAGGCTGTGTAAAGGCTATTTGACCAAGAAGGAGAGTGATGAGTGCTGCATCAGATGACCTGGCCTCCACAATCACCCAACCTCAACCCAATTGAGATGGTTTGGGATGAGTTGGACCACAGAGTGAAGGGAAAGCAACCAACAACTGCTCAATATATGTGGGAACTCCTTCAAGACTGTTGAAAAAGCCTTCCAAGTGAAGCTGGTTGAGAGAATGCCAAGAGTGAGCAAAGCTGTCAAGGCAAAGGGTGGCTACTTTGAAGATTCTCAAATATAAAATATATTTTGATTTGTGTAACACTTTTTTGGTTACTACATGATTCCATGTGTTATTTCATAGTTTTGATGTCTTCAATATTATTCTACAATGAAAATAGTAAACAATTGTAAAAAAATAAAGAAAAACCTTTGAATGAGCAGGTGTGTCCAAACTTTTGACTGGTATGTATGTATGTATGTATGTATACCTGTGGTTGCAGCAGCAGTTTGAGGGGCACGGCTAGTCTCTGTCCACCTTGACCCTGGGAGATCTGAACAACCTGTGGGCTACTACCTTGCCCTCCGGACACCAGCTGAAACTGCAGGACAGAGACCATTCTAGTTACAGATCAAAGTCTTCATAGAACAGGTCAGTATTTCTGATTAGTTAACTGAGAGTGGAGAATTTCCTAATGACTAATTCAAGCCACTCCTCCTCCTCCTTACCTTGGGTCCCCCCTGTTGGTTGGGTTGCTGCTGCACTTGCAGCTGGATGGTGAGCACTTTAGGCTGTGTCCCCGTCTGCCCTGCCCTTGCCTGGGTGAGAGCAGCCAGCTGACCCCCCTGGAGGACCAGCTTCCCTGGGAGATTACCCAACACCAGCCTCTGCTGCTGGCCCTGCTGCAGCTGACCCGACCCACCGACTGTCACAGCACCCCCCTGGGCCGCACCACCCTGAGGCTGCTGCAGCACCAGGGTGATCCTCTTGGCTTCACCCTGAGAGGAGAGAGAAATTATCAATTAGAAGATGCGAATTTAGTTAGAAATGTGCAAGCTTGAGACCTGAGGTGAAGAGCCCTGGTTAATGGAGGTTACTGACTACTGAAAACATAGTATTTGACAATCCTGATGGTTAGGCCAAGTTGAGCTCAGAGAGCAATCTTACCTGTTGTGGTACTGTAGTGAGGGTGACCCCTTGTGGTCGGACTGTAGTGGTGCCTGTAGCAGCAGCGGTGACCTGTGTCTGCATGGCAGACTGCAGCTGCACCTGTGTCTGGGGCTGTAGCTGGATTTGCGTTGCCTGTCCTTGGGTCTGGAGCTGCACTTGAGCCTGGGCTTGGGCAAGCTGGGCTTGCGGTATCTGCACCTGGACAGTCTGAGTCTGACTTTGGGACTGGCCCTGAGGAATGGAGATCAACTGTACCTGCTTCAGGGGTCCGTTGGGCGACTGAACCAGCCTCTGTACCCCAGTTCCCACCTTCACCTGTCCCTGCCCAGGAGACGCTTGGTTCAGGACTGTTCCTCCAGACAGTATCTGCATGCCGGGCCTGAGTTGGGTTCCAGACAGTACCCTGGCAAAGGTGACCTTCCCCGCTTGGGAGCCTGTCCCAGCAACAGTCTGCAGCAGCTGTGCTTGCCCCCCAGGTCCTTTCAGGATGACGATCTTGGCACCTCCCTGGCCTCCGGCCTGCTGGGTGATGGCAGCTAGCTGCTGAGGAGTAAGCTGCTGTGCAATCTGTGTAAGCTGCTGTGTGGTGAATTGTTGTGTGGTGATGTGTTGCGTGGTGCCAGTAGAGCTATTGACAGTCAGAGGTGAGCTCAGCAGGACTGTGGCAGCCCCACTGGTGTTACTGGCTACAGAGAGTGTTGTCTGAGGTACTGTTGTAGCTATTGAAACAGTCTGAGGGAGGGCAACCGGGACTGGGGCCGGCTGCTGCACAGGTACTGGGTCTGAGATGGTTGGAGTTGCCACTGGTATGCTGAGCGCTGGGGTGGAGAGGTCTGGGGTTGGTTCAGAGGGGGGGTCCACATGCCCCAGAGCCAGTTTCAGAGCCTCCTCCACGGGGTCTGTGAAGGCATCGTCTGGCAGGGCATCCAGGTTAAACAGTGGCGTGTCATCAAAGAGGTCCATGATGGGGTCTGCCATTTTTCCCAGTCCACAGAAGATATAGAGAACAAAACAGCCTTGCTCTCAGTCAGAAAGATAGGGAAACCGTAGATCTGACCAGTATGTCCTAAAAAAAAACTATTGGAAAAACAAAAAGATCATAAATATCCTTCTGTGATTAGATAACCAAAACACATTTCTATCAAAACATCAATCACTTACTAAAATGGATTCTGAGGTTTCAGGTCTGTGCAGACAATTTACGTGGGCTTTGTCTGTGTATCCTCTAATGACATATTTGGGTAGTGTAGATGGTGGGGGGGGGGGGGAAATCTACATTTAAGCTAGATACCAGAGAAAGAGGTTCGGGGAAGAGGAGAATCGCACTATTTTTTCCACCTCTTCCTCACCCCTTTCCTCTTCCTTGTTTTCAGTGCCTACTTCTCTCTGTGTGCAATGATCCCCATCTGAGAGATCATTCGCTGATGTCTCTTTCCTAAAGAAGACAGAGAGAAGATAAGGGGTTAGCTTAACCAGGGAAAATCACTATTCCAATATACCTACTGAAAGTAGCAGGCAAAGTGTGCCATGACTCTCGCTGCTCTTGGTGGGATGAAATTGTCTGAGTTGTCATGTGGTGTCTAGTTAGCTAGTAACGTAAGCTAGTTCGTAATGTAGTTAGTAAGCTAACTAGCGTATCAGGGGCCCTGTTGCTGACGTATTTTCATGATTTTGGTGAAAATAGTATAACATAAAAGCTTTGTTTCAATAATACGAAAACAATCGATGCATGCAGCTTCAAGTAGGGGTTCTGAAAAGCTATCTATATCGTCATTCCCGTATTGTTTACCGTTTCCCGGAATCATAAGTTGATCCATCGATGCTAGCTAGCTATAACAACAACAAACACTAACTAGTAGTTTGTTTTTCCTTCAATCAAACATGCCTTCATTGTGATCATAGACTATTTTACGAGCAGTGTTTGTATGGAAAGTAATAGTTTATATGGCAAGTGGGCGAAAAACATCCGTCTAGGATAACATGGATTCTTTCCGACCGTGTTGCTCTCCGCAAACCCGCTTCAGTACAGATATAACGTTAGCATTAAATTGCTATTTGCATTGGATGAGGCTGTTTTGGGATATATCTATTTTAAATGGTATAGAAAAACGGTACTATATAATAGGTCAGTCAATAGGTAGCAGCATCTCCATAATTTACTGCATAACGTTACCATCCACTATTTCAATCTCATCAACAAACCGGACCAAACCAAAGGCAACGTGCCACAATAACCATAGTCTGTCTACGATCAGACACGGGTAAGGCCGCAATACTATTTGGGTTGGACTGCGTCTGTTCATCAGAAAAATTATCCCCTAATAACCATACTATCCACTGCCCCGACTCTCAGTTATAATTTAGGGGTGCTAAATGTACCTTTCCATCGACACACATGGCTTTCTCCGTCTCACAACACTGTACGATTACAGGAAACGGCCAGCAAAGAGCAGGAACTAACGTTCTTGCCAGCGAAAACGTTGAACGTGTGCCCATCGAATCCCATCCGCTTAACTATCATTGGTCTGAATTTACACAAACCGGCAGGATTCTAACATACCATTGGCTTAATACTGCTGTCCATCATATAATGAACGGAATACTGGGCGGGAGACAGTAATAGACATAGTTAGGTTGAGAAAACAATAAATGCGGCCTAGTTGGGACAATTTGGCTCAGAGGTCCAACACGTTGGATTTTGCTGTCAAACATCCAAACAAACGCGTAACCACCAGTTTACTGAAAGTATAACTTGAATAAGAAGTAAATATATGTCTTATTACCTGCATAATGTATATAATAATGGGGAATGTTTTGCTAACCATCCAGGCAATAATACAATTTCACCTCTTATATTTTCAGTCTCTTCAAAAGGTGACCATGTTGATTCAATTATATAACTATTCACTCAAAATTTTAGCTGTGCCCAGACCAGAGATGCAGTGCTTATTTTAAAATGTTCTTAATTATATTATTTCTGTACACTAAATCAAAACTGAAATGAACCTTGAGGCTTATGTGGTGATGGTCTCTAGAAGGTGCATCCATCAAATACATTATTATTAGCACTGGATTCACTAACAAAATCACTGGCAGCAGAGGAATATATGACACCTCACCTCAATTCTTTCAAATGCCCAGTTGTCCATTAACTGCCACCTGATGAGATGCCCTCATCTCACCTTTGCCCCATTATGCTCCAAATAGATGATTTTCTGTATGGTGCTCTCTATTTAAATTGAAACTGGGTATTGTCTTGTGTTTTTATTTTCCTGGTACACACAAACTGAACTGGTACATTATAGTAAAAATGGCCTGCTAAATGAAAGATAGCTTGCCAACAGTTACTGTATTTTTACAGCCCTAGTATCCAGTAACGGATTTTCAGTGTTCCTACATGGCTTTGGAGACCTCCAAACAGAGGAACAGGTTCACACTCACAGTACACACACACTCAACATTGCCACCTAGAGGTGATAGTGTGTGTAAACTGTGAGTGTGAACCTGTTCCTCTGTTTGGAGGTCTCCAAAGCCATGTAGGAGCACAGAAAATCAGTTACTGGATACTGGAGTTGCAAAAATCCAGCAACTTTGCCCAAATGCCATTGTTTTCCAGAAATCCTGGTTGGAATCAGGAAGGAATAACAGGATATCTGTAATCCTCAAACCAGGATTTCTGGAAAACCTGTGAATTTTGTCAAATTTACTGGAGTTTTGCCACCCTACTTGATACAAATTACATGACATCTTTTAAAATATTTAAGGTACCCCCATGTTTAATAAAAGCACAAATAAACACGTTACATTTCATTTTTGTTACTCATTTTCAAATGTACTCATGTAAAAAGTAGGCTATTAGCCTTGAGTACATTTTTTTTAAGCAAAGTAGTAAAGAAAAGTAGATTGTCACGTTTAACAACTAGTAAATAACACTCAATGTTCTGACAAGTATAATTAAGTAAACATTCACGTTTAACAACTAGTAAACTATGTTCACATTTAACAACTAGTACATAACTCAATATTCAGAATATATACATACATACATATATACACTGAACAAAAAAATAAACGCAACATGCAACAATTTCAAAGATTTTACTGAGTTACAGTTCATAGAAGGATATCAGTCAATTGAAATCAATTCATTAGGCCCTAATCTATGGATTTCACATTACTGGGCAGGAGCACAGCCATGAACATTCTATTAAATGGTAACAGCTCTGTTGGGCATTCCTGCAGTCAGCATGCCAATTGCACGCTCTCTCAAAACCTGCAACATTGTGTTGTGTGACAAAACTGCACATTTTAGAGGCCTTTTACTCTCCCCAGCAAAATGTGCACCTGTGTAATGATTATGCTATTTCATTAGCTTATTGATGTGCCACACCTGTCAGGTGGCTGGATTATCTTGGCAAAGGAGAAATGCGCACTAACAGGGATGTAAACCAATCTATGCACAAAATTTGAGAGAAATAAGCTTTTTGTGTTTATGGAACATTTCTGGGATTTTATTTCAGCTCAAGAAAAATGGGACCAACACTTTACATGTTGCATTTATATTTTGGTTGAGTATAATAATATGTCACGCAGACAAACATTTTTCAAACGTAAATCTCTGTTTAAACCTCAGTGCGCACGGCCTTTGATTAGTTTTAAACAGCTTAACAAACATAACCAAGAATACACCTCTAATACATAATCTGTGAGAAAAATCCCATTCCTTTTTCATTCAGGGAATATTTTGTCCTGTGTGCATATTTTGCTGTTGTAACGCAAAAGGAGAACTTGCTCAAACTGATCATCAGTCAGACCATTCCTTTGGGGGGTGAGAATGTTCCCATTATGACTGAAGAGGCGCTCCACAGGAGCACTTGAGGGTAGGATGGTGTTGAATTTGAGGAACAGATTTCTCACTCTTGGGAAGTATTTCAGGCAGCTGAGATTTTTGCTGGTTCCCTCTAGGTACCTCCGGACTTCCTCTTCTGTGTCACTGTTGCCGGTCCCAGGTCCGAAACTGAAGAATTCATCTTCTGACTGCATGTCGTCGCTGCCAATTGGTGCACCATCAGTCAGCTCCATTGGGGTCGCCTCAGCTACTAGCATCAAATGCATGTCTTCTCTCTCAGCTTCTGGTAGCCACCACAAACGAAATTGTGGAGTAGTTGCTGTTGCCATTTTTGCATCCAGACTAGCAAACAGCTGTTTGAAGCGGGAATCTATTGCTTCTAGAACAGGGTTGATTACGTCAAAGAGATAGAGTGTAAGAGTTTTCTTCTCACATAGCTTTTTCTTCAATGTGAGTACCGTTGGTATGACCAGTCCAAGAAAACATTTTTGCTCTCCTTGGAAGAGGTCCAGTGCAAAAGCAAGTGGCTTGAAGACATCTACGTATTCTTTTAAAAATGCTATCTCGTAAGATAGCAGTCTTGGGACCCCCAGGCTGTCACAAACATCCATTAGTTTTGTTTCAGGGAGAGAAACCATCTTTTCCACTGCACAGTATTCAGAATTCCAGCGACTCTCACAAGGAGCAGTCAATTTCATTTTCTCTATGTCCTCCACTGCTGCTATAGTCAATGGGGATTGGTGGACTCTGTTCCATACTACAGAACACTTGGCCATTGCGCTGTAGTACACTTGGGCAGTTTCTCCCTGTGATAGAGCTTGCGCTAGGTCATGGGAGGCAATCAGATTCAATGCGTGTGATGCACATTTCTGGTGCGGCAGCAGAAAGAGGTGCATGGCCTCATCTGCTCCATCAAGAATGGTGCCCACGTCCTCAAATTCAACATTGTCATCTTCATCATTTTCATTGTCCCCCTTTGAAAACTCTTTAAAGACTTTGACGAAGTTGCTGCCATTATCAGTGACAGTAGCCTGAAGTTTGTTTTCAATATTGTAGGCCACATGAATCTCGTTTATCTTGGCTGCAATTGTATCAAATGTGTGTGCGCCCCGTATTCTGGCACAGGCAAGTGCAGCAGACTTCCTCTCCAGCTCATTCTTCTCAATCCAATGACATGTCATCCCAATGTAGCTTTTGTTGTGGGCTGTCCAGATATCCGCTGTAGTGCACACTGATTGTACACTGTCCAGATTTTCCTTTAGTTTATCCTTCATTTTGGAGAATGCCATCTCAATTCTATTGATAAATGTATTTCGGGTCATGGACATCTTCCCTCCACTTAAACCCTCAATCAGCTTCCTGAATGCAGGCTGTTCCAAGACAGACAGCGATTGGACATCATCCACCATGAAGTTGAAGACCAGGGCGTTCACTTTTGGCTGTGATGTCATTTGATGGACTAGGCTTTCCAGCTTGGATTTCTTGTACTTTGGCTCCTTAGGAGAATCTGAGGTGGTTGGTCCATTTGGTCCATTCATCTCAACTTTAGGGGACTTTAGATACATGCTGGGATGCTTTCTCTGAAATACAAAAATAAAATGCATTAATACAGAAGCATACATATCAGAACATCTGTTATATTTGTAATGCCCAAAATATTTGCCCAACCTATTTATTGCAATATACACAGAGCCCATCCTTGTGCAATTGCTTCTGCAGGTAAAAACACATAAACACTGACCACCAGTAGAATCCCGTTTACCCATATGATATACATCTCATGCATCTCAAGTCTTAAGTGGCATCCTCGGTCCTCTCCAGCTTTACTTATAGGACGAGACAGGCTATGTGAAACTATCAAGATCCCTTTACTTTCACTCTTTTCTTTCTTTATTTGTATGCAAAACACAATCTTAGCCAAGTCACAAAATATATCAGTCAGTCAGCAAATGAACAAATGTGATGCTCTTGCACATGGCTACTCTATTGAGAAGCACACCCCTTCCCAAATGTATTTGTGGTTGCTGTCTTTTTTGTTGTTATTTTTCAGTAGGTGAAAATGACAACGCATTGCAATGCTTAAGAATGTTCGAATTACATTTCCAATATACTTTTTTGTCTGATCGTGTTATTGTATATGTCGACGCATGAGGGAACCAATGAAATCTCTGTATTATGGGCTGGACGAAATACACCGCCACCCAATCAAAACACAGCGAAGCCTTCATTCTTTATTGGGAAAGAGATGGTAGCAGAGTAGTAGCTAGGCCACAGCTGGTATATAAAGTTGATACGGGCTTTGGTTACATTTTTTTATCTGCATTTTTAACACGCCATACAACATGTTAATTGAAAGCATTTACTAACCTCTAAATGTTTCTTCAGATTTGATGTCGAGTTCTTGGAGGTAGACAGCATGCGGATTTTGGGTTTGCATAGAACACATTGAACGATTATATTCTTGTCTTTTACTTCCTTGAAAATAAAATGTTGTCGATATCGCCAGACGTGGAACGATGTGGCAAGAGTACCGGTATCCATACTGGTATCCATTTTTAACAATTTATCCGTACAATGTGTTGCATTTAGAGCGAGACAGCAATTTGTGGAAACAGACAAAGCACACTGCGGTAGTCTGATTACGTAACCACGTAATCCGGATTACTTGTAATGCGTTACTACCATTGGTTACTTTCTACCGAAGTAACCCAGCCCCCTGTATGTTTGTGGCTTTGTTCCAAATGGTCTTTATTACAGTCGTGTATGATCACAATTTAGGAGATGATATTGATGTGGCACCTGGGTATAATTACTTCCCCAATAGTGAGTTTTTTCTAGAAGGGATACATATTTTGTCAAATATAACTTTTCGTTTTTAAATTTTTTTTATCTAGGCAAGTCAAGAAGAACAAATCAGTGGGTTAACTGCCTTGTTTAGGGGCAGAATGACAAATGTTTTACCTTGTCTGCTCACGGATTTGATCCAGCAACCTTTCAATTACTGGCCCAACACTAACCACTAGGCTACCTGCCACCCCAAAGGTTGTAGATTTAAGAGAATTTATGCAGCAGGTTCAAATCAAATTTTATTTGTCACATACACATGTTTAGCAGATGTTATTGTGGGTGTAGAAAAATGCTTGTGTTTCTAGCTCTGACAGTGCAGTAATATCTAACAATTCACAAAAATGCACATAATATACACAACCTAAAAGTAAAAGAATGGAATTAAGGAATATATAAATATTAGGATGAACAATGTTGGAGTGGCATAGACTAAAATACAGTAGAGTAGAATAGAATACAGTATATACATATGAGATGAGTAAAGCAAAAATATGAAAACATTATTAAAGTGGCCAGTGATTTCAAGTCTATGTATCTTGTCACGAACCGGCTCAAAGCCCGTAACAAAGGGAGACAACGTGGAGATAAGGAGTAACAAAATATATATTTATTAACTAAAGCAACTAAGGAAAATATACAATGATGTGTGTAATCAATAGTGTAAGTGAGTGTTTTGCATGCATGAATGTGATAATGCAGGGTGTTGAAAGGTGCCAAAACAAACAAACAAAAAGCCACCAAGAACCACAACACAATCTACAAAGGTGTCTGCATGGAGAGAGTCTCTTCCATGAATGTGGAAGAGGTCTATTTATCCTGGGAGACACCTGGCCCAGGTGTTTCCCATGAAGCTGACGACCCTCCCAACTCCGCCCACCGGCATCCTAATAAGGAAACAAGAACAAAGACAGAATACGGCAGACAGAGTGGGAGGGTCGTCACAATATGAGGCAGCAGCCTCCAAAGTGCAGGGTTATGTAACTGGGTGGAAGCCACCTAGTGATGGCTATTTAACAGTCTGATGGCCTTGAGATAGAAGCTATTTTCAGTCTCTCGGACTCAGCTTTGATGCAACTGTACGTACTGACTTCGCCTTCTGGATGATAGTGGGGTGAACAGGCAGTGGCTCGGGTGGTTGTTGTCCTTGATATCTTTTTGGTCTTCCTGTGACATTGGGTGGTGTAGGTGTCCTGGAGGGCAGGTATTTTTCCCCCGGTGATGCATTGGGCAGACAGCACCATCCTCTGGAGAGCGCTGCGATTGAGCGCTGCGATTGAGGGCGGTGCAGTTGCCGTACCAGGCGGTGATACAGCCCGACAGGATGCTCTCAACTGTGCATCTGTAAAAGTTTGTGAGGGTTTTAGGTGCCAAGCCACATTTCTTCAGCCTCCTGAGGTTGAAGAGGCGTTGTTGCGCTTTCTTCACCACGTGTGTGTGGGTGGACCATTTCAGATCATCAGTGATGTGTACGCCGAGGAACTTGAAGCTTTCCACTGCAGTCCCGTCGATGTGAATAGGGGCGTGCTGCCTCTGCTGTTTCCTGAAGTCCACGATCAGCTTCTTTGTTTTGTCGACATTGAGTGAGAGGTTATTTTCCTGGCACCAAACTCCCAGGGCCCTCACCTCCTTTCTGTAGGCTGTCTTGTCATTGTTGGTAATCATGCCTATTACTGTTGTGTTGTCTGCAACTTGATGATTGAGTTGGAGGCGTGTGTGGCCATGCAGTCATGTGTGAACAGGGAGTACAGGAGGGGGCTGAGCACGCACCTTTGTTGGGCCCCTGTGTTGAGGATCAGCGAAGTGGAGGTGTTGTTCCCTACCTTCACCACCTGGGGGAGACCTGTAAGGAAGTCCAGGACCCAGTTGCACAGTGCGGGGTTCAGACCCAGGGCCCCGATCTTAATGATGAGCTTGGAGGGTAGCTAAAGAGTTAGTAGAATAGTTAGGGTTAGCTAAAAGGCACACATTTTTGGGGGGACAAAAACTCAATAGTCTGTCTCCAATGACATTTCAAAGCAGTTATGGGCAACTCCAGTCCTCAGGGGCCTGATTGGTGTCACTCTTTTGCCCCAGCCCTAGCTAACACACCTGATTCCAATAATCAACTAATCACGATCTTCACTTTAGAATGCAATTACTTTAATATGCTGTGTTTGGTAAGGATGAGGAAAAAGTGTGACATCTCTCCAGCCCCTGACGACTGGAGTTTCCCGTCCCTGTTTTAATCTTTTGAAAATGGTCCAAGATAACTCAATGATGTTGATTACTTTAAACATCTTCTTCAGGACCGCTGGACTGATTGGCACCAAATTTGGTATCCATCATCTCTGTCCCTATGTCTTTAAATGCAACATTTTCCAGGATTTTAACTCAAACTATATGGCTACATTGAGCCAATGAGCTTGCATTAATGTTTTTTCATGTCCAACAGCGCCACCATGCGGCATAACTGAACCACACTTTACAGGTTAGCTAGACTCGTATCCCTGAGCATGTGTGCCAATGTAATCACTGAATCGAACAGATTAAGGTATATAAACATGTGCCCTTTATAGTGCCACTGTGTGGTCGATGTGCTTAAATATGTTGAGTCTTCACAGTGTTTGGAACATGTGTACCAAGTTTGTTACAATATGAATATCCGTGACTGATTTATATGCAATTATGTGACAGACCACGCCCATGTGAATGCTTACTGGTCAATAGCGGCCATGTTGTCTTTGGTACTAGTCTGGAAAATGTTGTGTTGGGAGAACTTTGTACATAGATGCCACATATGAAGTTACATACAGATCGGTCATTCGGTGCCAGAGGAGAAGCTTTTTAAGTATTTTTCACAAAATAAAAATGGCGGAAAATCCATCATGGCAGACCTTATGGGTCCTTGAGGCAAATTTGTTCATTGTGAGGAGCGGGACCTACATACCGAATTTCATGACTAGGTCAAACGGGGTAAGGGTCAAAGTTTGCATGTTAAATCGATTGTTATAGCACCACCATGTGGCCTATTGGCAAGACATTGCAGGGGAGGGTGTGGTCCTTGGACCTTTACCATCATACCAGGTTGCATCCTCCTAGGCATTAGGCCTTATAATGTCACAGGAATTTGCATTTTAATTTGGCTTTACAGAAGTAGAGGAATAATAATTAATGCTGCAAGCTCCGTTGCCGGGGTTCAGCTGTGCGTCCACTGTGCCACCATCAGGAAAATGTTTACGGATTTCCCTATGGCAAGTTACTTCTGTACTATTTATCACACTTGACAAATATCAGAACTCAAAATCAAACTGATCATGCAATATAATATGCTTTTGAGGTATTTTGGAACATTTTCAATGATATTGAGGACCGCTGGACTGATCAGCATCAAATTTGGTACATAGCATCTACAGCATGTACCCACGCAACATTTTCCAAGACTCTAGCTCAAACAATATGGCCACTATGAGCAAAGAGCTTGAAACCAAACTAAACCATGCGTTAGAGGTTAGCATGTCCCTGAGCTTGTGTGCTAAATTTCATCACTCGGTCAAACAGATCAAGTGATATAAACATGTGCCAATTATAGCGCCACTGTGGGGTTGATCTGAATGTGCTTGCATAGGTTGAGTATAGTCTGGAAAAATGTTGCTTTCAGAGACCTTGGCCAATACATGACATGTATCAAGTTACTTTTAGATTGGTCATTCGGTGCCAGAGTAGTAGAATTTTAAGTGCTCTTCACAAAATTCTAAATGGCAGGGAATACAACATGGCGGACATTATGGGTCCTTGAGGAAAAGGTGTTTCTTGTGAGGAAAGAGACCTATGTACCGAATTTCATGACCGTAGGTCACGTTGTGAGGGGCGTGAGCTTCCAAAGTTTGTATTTTAATCGCTTGTTATAGTGCCACCATCTGGCCAATTGGCATGGGATTACAAGAGAGGGTGTGGCACACGGGACTTTACTTTTCATGTTAAGTTGCACCTTTGTAGGCATTACCATCTCATGGAAGTATACATTATAATAATAAACTGGAATAATACAAATGGGTCTTTAGCAGCCTATGCTTGCTGAACCCCTAATAATAATAATAAACGCTAACAAATACAATAGGGTTTCACCAGCTTAGCTGCTGAACCCCTAACTAGGGAAGCGTGACTGACTAGTTGTGACAGCACACCACACTTGATCCACAGGAGTCCGGCTAGGACGTGCTTGTGTCCTCGCCAAAGCCTCCATCTGTTTGTGCATGACTGTTAGCCCTATGAGGAGTATCCGTTATTCACTATGCTAATGCTCTCCACACTTGCCAATGCCCTGCCACCATGCCAACTCTGGTGGTGAGAGCTATATTTACAAACAGCTGTCATGATATTGGTTCAATGAAGAACACAAGAGTGAATATTAATACTCTGTAACCTAATGTAACATGCATAAAACAAAAATAATAATCTAATTCACATAGTACTTCGAAAGGCTTCTAAAGAGCTAATGTATATATTAATTTTAATATGACTTTTTAAAATCTTCATAAGAAGTATGCACTCTGCAAAACACATACATGCCAATAGGGAATATAATCCTTCACAAGAAAAACAGGTTAAACAAAACAGGAAACCATGGGGCTGGCCAGATTGACTGGTAAAAATACCAGAGATCCAAATGTCAATCGAATGTTGTATTCAGGTCTTGCCATTTTTTAAGGGCTACAGGATTTACTTATCTTATTACTTTTAAAATTGAAAATGAAAAAGATACACATTTATTGCAGATACTGCTCATCATCAACTCTGGTATCTGAACAAAAATAGTCTCCCAGTCCTCCATCCTACAGGACAAGTTACATATAAACTGGACACGGTATGAGACAATTCACATACCCACAGCTGTCAATGTTCATTACGTCTTTCTGTTTCGCTCCATCTTTCATCTATAATTGCCTCTCTTAGACGTGAAATCCTATCTCTTTCTCAGTCGCACCGTTTTCCCACCGTATCGCTCTTTCACTCCGTATTTCCCTCTGTCCTCCTCTCCCTCCTGCTGACTGTCTCCCTATAAGGGAAAAACCAAGAAGGCGGAGGAGGTGTAATACTTCCAGCCACCCATCAGGTTTCCCCTCTCCAGTTTGAGGTAGGTCTCGTCTCCCCTCTCCATGAGCACCAGGCCGGCTTTGGTGGCTGCCTCCCGCGTCACATTCTGGTCCCCAGCGAAGGCTGAGATCATTGGCCACCCATTCACCATCAAACTAACCTGGGGAAGAAGAACCACAGAGTCTCAATGCCAAATAACTAACCGTATGTGAGACATGTGTGATTGCTACATATGATGTATGCGTGGTGTGTATCTCACTTGGATAGTTTGTTATAGGCCTTCACAACATGGCAGTTAAAGCTGTAGACTCCCCTCCTGGGGGCTAGGAAGACACTGCTCTCCTGGTCAAAGTGATTTCCCACATTCACCAGGATCTGAGGTAAGAAGAGAAAGAGAGAGAATTAATACAGGAGAATAAGAGAGATGGGGAGTGGTGGTATAGAAATCACCCTGAAGAAGGCACAGTGATGCCGAAACGTTGGTGATTTACCCAATAATTTACTGGGAGTTTATAAACTCAGCAAAAAAAGAAACGTCCTCTCACTGTCAACTGCGTTTATTTTCAGCAAACTTAACATGTGTAAGTATTTGTATGAACATACAGTGCCTTGCGAAAGTATTCGGCCCCCTTGAACTTTGCGACCTTTTGCCACATTTCAGGCTTCAAACATAAAGATATAAAACTGTATTTTTTTGTGAAGAATCAACAAGTGGGACACAATCATGAAGTGGAACGACATTTATTGGATATTTCAAACTTTTTTAACAAATCAAAAACTGAAAAATTGGGCGTGCAAAATTATTCAGCCCCCTTAAGTTAATACTTTGTAGCGCCACCTTTTGCTGCGATTACAGCTGTAAGTCGCTTGGGGTATGTCTCTATCAGTTTTGCACATCGAGAGACTGACATTTTTTCCCATTCCTCCTTGCAAAACAGCTCGAGCTCAGTGAGGTTGGATGGAGAGCATTTGTGAACAGCAGTTTTCAGTTCTTTCCACAGATTCTCGATTGGTATCAGGTCTGGAATTTGACTTGGCCATTCTAACACCTGGATATGTTTATTTTTGAACCATTCCATTGTAGATTTTGCTTTATGTTTTGGATCATTGTCTTGTTGGAAGACAAATCTCCGTCCCAGTCTCAGGTCTTTTGCAGACTCCATCAGGTTTTCTTCCAGAATGGTCCTGTATTTGGCTCCATCCATCTTCCCATCAATTTTAACTTCCCATCAATTCTAACAATTTTATCTTCCCTGTCCCTGCTGAAGAAAAGCAGGCCCAAACCATGATGCTACCACCACCATGTTTGACAGTGGGGATGGTGTGTTCAGCTGTGTTGCTTTTACGCCAAACATAACGTTTTGCATTGTTGCCAAAAAGTTCAATTTTGGTTTCATCTGACCAGAGCACCTTCTTCCACATGTTTGGTGTGTCTCCCAGGTGGCTTGTGGCAAACTTTAAACAACACTTTATGGATATCTTTAAGAAATGGCTTTCTTCTTGCCACTCTTCCATAAGGGCCAGATTTGTGCAATATAAGACTGATTGTTGTCCTATGGACAGTCTCCCACCTCAGCTGTAGATCTCTGCAGTTCATCCAGAGTGATCACGGGCCTCTTGGCTGCATCTCTGATCAGTCTTCTTCTTGTATGAGCTGAACGTTTAGAGGGACGGCCAGGTCTTGGTAGATTTGCAGTGGTCTGATACTCCTTCCATTTCAATATTATCGCTTGCACAGTGCTCCTTGGGATGTTTAAAGCTTGGGAAATGTTTTATTCAAATCCGGCTTTAAACTTCTTCACAACAGTATCTCGGACCTGCCTGGTGTGTTCCTTGTTCTTCATGATGCTCTCTGCGCTTTTAACGGACCTCTGAGACTATCACAGTGCAGGTGCATTTATACAGAGACTTGATTACACACAGGTGGATTGTATTTATCATCATTAGTCATTTAGGTCAACATTGGATCATTCAGAGATCCTCACTGAACTTCTGGAGAGAGTTTGCTGCACTGAAAGTAAAGGGGCTGAATAGTTTTGCACGCCCAATTTTTCAGTTTTTGATTTGTTAAAAAAGTTTGAAATATCCAATAAATGTCGTTCCACTTCATGATTGTGTCCCACTTGTTGTTGATTATTCACAAAAAAATACAGTTTTATATCTTTATGTTTGAAGCCTGAAATGTGGCAAAAGGTCGCAAAGTTCAATGGGGCCGAATACTTTCGCAAGGCACTGTAACAAGATTCAACAATTGACATAAACTGAACAAGTTCCACAGACATGTGACTAACATAAATTGAATAATGTTTGCCTGAACAAGGGTGGGGGAGGGGTCAAAATCAAAAGTAACAGTCAGTATATGGTGTGGCCACCAGCTGCATTAAGTACTGCAGTGCATCTCCTCCTCATAGACTTCACCAGATTTGCCAGTTCTTGCTGTGAGATGTTACCCCACTCTTCCACCAAGGCACCTGCAAGTTACCAGATATTTCTGGGGGGAATGGCCCTAGCCCTCACCCTCCGATCCAACAGGTCCCAGACGTGCTCAATGTGATTGAGATCCAGGCTCTTTGCTGGCCATGGCAGAACACTGACATTCCTGTCTTGCAGGAAATCCTGCACAGAACGAGCAGTATGGCTGGTGGCATTGTCAAGCTGGAGGGTCATGTCAGGATGAGCCTGCAGATAGGGTACCACGGGGGAGGAAGATGTCTTCCCTGTAACACACAGCGTTGAGATTGCCTGCAATGACAACAAGCCCCGTCTGCTCATGCTGTGACACACCGCCCCAGACCATGACGGACACTCCCCCTCCAAATCGATCCCGCTCCAGTGTACAGGCCTCGGTGTAACGCTCATTCCTTCGACGATAAACCATCACCCCTGGTGAGACAAAACCGTGACTTGTCAGTGAAGAGCACTTTTTGCCAGTCCTGTCTGGTCCAGCGACGGTGGGTTTGTGCCCATAGGCGACGTTGTTGCCGGTGATGTCTGGTGAGGACCAGCCTTACAACAAGCTTACAAGCCCTCAGTCCAGCCTCTCTCGGCCTATTGCGGACAGTCTGAGCACTGATGGAGGGATTGTGCGTTCCTGATGTAACTCGGGCAGTTGTTGTTGCCATCCTGTACCTGTCCCGCAGGTGTGATGTTCGGATGTACCAATCCTGTGCAGGTGTTGTTCACGTGGTCTGCCACTGTGAGGATGATCAGCTGTCTGTCCTGTCTCCCTGTAGCGCTGTCTTAGGAGTCTCACATTACGAACATTGCAATTTATTTTCCTGGCCACATTTGCAGTCCTCATACCTCCTTGCAGCATGCCTAAGGCACCTTCACGCAGATGAGCAGGAACCCTGGGTCTGTAGAAAGGTCTCTTTAGTGTCCTAAGTTTTCATAACTGTGACCTTAATTGCCTACGGTTTGTAAGCTGTTAGTGTCTTAACGACCATTCTACAGGTGCATGTTCATTCACTGTTTATGGTTCATTGAACAAGCATGGGAAACCGTATTTAAACCCTTTACAATGAAGATCTGTGAAGTTATTTGGATTTTTACAAATTATCTTTGAAAGACAGGGTCCTGAAAAAGAGAAAGTTTCTTTTTTCCTGAATTTATGTAGTGTGCGACTCTCTTTATTTTATAGCTTATAGTTTATTCGCCGTTAGTCAGCACCTCTACATACAATAATTGTATCTGGATGTGCGCCATCTCATGTTTTTTTACAAGGTATAGAAATCAATCATTCATCAATGATCAATCAAAGAGAAATCAATCAACAACCAAAGGGAATTCATTAATCAGAAACAGAATGAGTCAACTTCACCTGCTGATGTGATACTTTCTATGGTCAATGTTTCTTTGCATTTGTTCACCTGGTCGAAGTAGATGATCATGATGCGGTTGCTCATGGCTGTGGGCTCATGGTTGGTCTGGCGGGTGGCAGAGAAGGCCACCCAGCCCGTGCCTGAGCGTACTGACATGCCCAGGTCATTTCCCGCTGGCTCAGAGTTGGGAGTGGAGTCACAGATTACCAAACACTTCCCTTTTAGGACGATAGGCTCTGTGTCATTCTGGGCCTGAGCGCCTAGAGGCCCCCATAGGAGCAGCAGCACTGTGGGCTCGATGTTGGAAGGATGAACCAGCCTGGGATACATGCTTTTAATTGGCAGTTTTGAATGTAAATCTGTGATTGATTCAATTATGGAGGAATGTTATTTAGAGACATAGATACACATGCTCAAGCAAAAGAGGTGTACGACTTATAAATCAATAGATATTCTGTCCTTTGCTGGTTGAACTTGGTCCTCAATTGGTTGAACACCTTGATCTAAGACAGCAGTCTCTTATCCCACCTAGTGTAGACCCTATGTAGGAATTCTCCCAGTAATAGAAACAGAGGTGAGTCAACAGGTAGGACTGACAACCAGGAGGTTTTGGGGTTATTTGTGTTCAGCAGCAGGAGCCAAATTCAGAACACATGCAGTCGCTTCCTCTATTTCCCACTCTCTCTCTCCCTCCCTCCCTCATGTGCTTGTTTGCAACTGCGGCAGTAGGGGGCAGGATGGCAAGGACAAATAGACATTTGGGTGTGTTCCAATCTACTTCATCATTGCACAAGACCTGAGGGAGAGAATGAAAAAGGGAGGGAGGAGGGATACATTGAGAAAGGTAAAGATAGGGCACCTGTGAGGAATCTTGGCATTGGCTACCAGAAAAGCTTATGAAGAGGAGGATGAAGAGGAGAATATTGTTAGTGGGGGAGCAGGGGAGGATGTACAATCCAGGAGATAGTGAGAAAGAAAGAGGGAGTGAGGGAGCAACTCCCTCCTGATGTTCAACATGCCCCCCTCCCCCACCATGTTATCACTTAGTGTCTTAATTCTTAATTCCTCAGGTGTTTATCTTTTCACAACTAAATATATGGTTACTGTATATCACACAGAGAAGATGGCACTTAATCCAGTATTGATAGTATACATAGAGGTAAATGCCCAAATAAAGGAAACACTTGAGTAAATGAAGAATTCAAAGTATATTGAAAGCAGGTGCTTCCACACAGGTGTGGAATTAACATCCCATCATGCTTAGGGTCATGTATAAAAATGCTGGGCAGGCCCAGTTGCCCATTATTTTGGCTACCATGGCGAGAAGAGATCTCAAGTGACTTTGAAAGAGGGGTGATTGTTGGTGCACGTTTGGCAGTGGCTTTAGTGACGAAGACTGCTTAACTTGCTGATGTTTCACGATATGCCTTGGCCGTCTCAGTCACACAATCTTATGGGAGAGTGTTACAGGAGATTCTGGAGCGGCCCGAGACAGCTTTTTCCACCACCATCAACAAAACACCAAATTATGGAATTTCTTGTGGAATAATGGTATCGAATCCCTCCAACACTTGTAGAATCTTTGCCAAGGCACATGTTTTGGCAACTCATCATAGCCCAACGCCCTATTAAGACACTAAATTGGTGTTTCCTTTATTTTGGCAGTTACACATAGAACATTTTAGACTTTACACTCTGTTTATGTGATTCCCTTTCCTAAAATAATCTCTCTACATTTTGTAAATTCAAGTGTAAAAAGACACGGACATCGCTGATGGTCACACTCTTTGACTTTAGTGATTAACCTGTTATAAACAACCTTTTAAAACATCCTTACACTCGCTCTTCAAACACCCACGCACTCCCTCACACGGACCCAGTTTTCCTGAATGATCCGAGATTTTAAACACAAGCAATGTAGGGATTTGCAAAACTAGGCATTTATTCACTGAGTACTGTAATACAATCCTGGAGTCTAGGTTTATGTTAATAATAAAAAAAGAGATGATGATATCACCTGTTTCAGTTTGAAAGGTGTCCTCCTTGCTTTCCATGTCAGTTGAAGTCAGTCATTTGTCCTTAGAGATGGAGTGATAGCAACACATTCCTCGTAACATCTCTCTTCTCTGTTCTCCCATTCTACAGTATCAGACACCTCCCTTTGAAACAGGCATCTAAAAAGCCATGCCAGAGGACCCACGGCTCTCTCGCACTCTCTCTCGTTTTTCTCTAAAAATGAAAAGTGCCAGTGAAAGTATTGCATCTGAGATGTTTCAATATTGAAGGTTATTTTGTTGAAGGTCATACCTTGACCATCTTCCAGTGAATACTTTTCAATATAATAGCCTACGTAAAAGGAGTGTACAAAACATTAGAAACACATGCTCTTTTCATGACATAGCCTTCACTTAGATTCACCTGCCCAGTCTATGATCCATTATTGCTGTCACTTCAATCAGTGTAGACGAAAAGGAGGAGACAGGATAAAGAAGGATTTGTTAGCCTTGAGACAATTGAGACATGGATTGTGTATATGTGCCATTCAAAGTGTGAATCGGCAATACAAAATATTTAAGTTCCTTTGAACAGGGTATGGTAGTAGGTGCCAGGCGCAACAGTTTGTGTGTCAAGAACTGCAACCCTGCTGGGTTTTTCAGTTTCCTGTGTGTATAAAAAAAATGGTCCACCACCCAAAGGACATCTAGCAAAACATGACAACTGTGGGAAGCATTGGAGTCAACATGGGTCAGCATCCCTGTGGAACGCTTTCGACACCTTGTAGAGTCCATGCCCGACAAATTGAGGCTGTTCTGAGGAGGCAAAAGGAGGTGAAACTCAATATTAGGAAGGTGTTCATGATGTTTTGTACACAGTGTAATTTAACTTTTGTGAAAGCTTCTAATGCCTAATGATTTTGTAATCTATATTAAAATATGGTTCAGTCCACATACCTTCCACCTTTTCTTAACAACATAATTTATGGTATTTAGCTTGGTACATGGGTGCCACATAGAACGCATATTGATTATTGTATGCATAAAAAAATTGTCTAAACAAACTTGTGAAAGGGAATGGGACCCCATAGCTGTTACACCACAATAATCTAGAACTATCAACTGAATGTGTACTTTTCTAATTCTTTAAGAATATTGTCCTGTAGTTTGGATGTATTTGATCAAAAAAAACTCTGCCTTGGGTCCAAGTTACTTGGGTCTTTCAAATACCCCTAAACTGTGACAAAATTAGGACATACACATCCATTCCTTACTGATTCAAAGTCATAGTTCACAGTATTTCAAGTCCTGAGTGCTGTAAGAATATAGTCTTACAATTATTCATGCTCACACAAGCTCTTTTGTTCATAGTCCAATCCCTCATGAGATCCTGGGAGATGTTCCAGAAAGAAACCTCCCACAAAGTCTCCATCCCTGAGGCCCACCCCGAAGGTGTCCCAGCTATAGAAATATAATTTTTATTCTCTGGTCTCGAATGATTCCTCACACCCTCACTATAGAGATTCTGCTGTGGAGCTCAGCCTTGTAGAGGCCAAAGCCTAGGCACACAGGCTGGTTGAAGGAGGTGCTGAAGGTGTGCAAGTGGGTCAGGGTGTTGGAAGGCCCCACCTCTGAGAAGGTGATTGTGCCTATGCCATAATCCAGGGCCACACCCACACGGTTGCCTGACATCCGGCTGGAAAGGCGGGTCTTCCTGCGGTTGTGCCAGGCAGCCAGCTTCCTGTCGTGCTGCTGCGTCAGGCTCCAAGACATCTGCAAGTCAAAACCTTATCCATCATCTAGCAGTCAATAGAGAAACCAACCAATCTCTCTTGTGATGTCAGTTGTATTTAAATAGATCAATTAAATTCCTCAATCAGTTTACAAAGAAATTCAAAAAGGCTTGGCTACCACCATCAAATAAACTAATATCTAATACTACTCTTATTACCACAACTGTTCCTATTATTAAAGACCATATGTAGAAGATGGGTGATGATAATATACCTTGTTATTTCCAAAGGCAGTGCCCTCCTTCCCTTTCCGCCCGATGCTCCGGTAGGACACCGCAATGTCCCAGAAGCCCTCTGCCTCCAGCTCCCAGTAATGGGTTCCTGAGGAGAAGGTCTGGACGGTCAGGACTTGAGCCCAGTGGTCAAAGCGGTCAGGGTGAGTGGCACACGGAAGGCGCTGTTTGACCCGCATGGCTGACCGCAGGCCGTCCGAAATGCTCAGGAGAGGATGGGCAGAGTTAGTGTCCAGAGTCAACGGACTTGTTACTATGGAAACAGAGAAACAGACATACAGTGCATTCGAAAAATATTTAGACCCCTTGACTTTTTCCACATTTTGTCACGTTAAATAGTTTTTCTTCATCAATGAACACACAATACCCCATAATGACAAAGCGAAAACAGGTTTAGAAATTCTAGCAAATGTATTAAAAATAAAAATAACAAATTCCTTATTTACAAGTATTTAGACCCTTTGCTATAAGACTCTAAATTGAGCTGAGGTGCCTCCTGTTTCCATTTGATCATCCTTGAGATGTTTCTACAACTTGGGAGTCCACCTGCGGTAAATTTAATTGATGGGACATGATTTGGAAAGGCACACACCTGTCTATATAAAAGGTCCCAAAGTTGACAATGCTTTTCAGAGCAAAAACCAAGCCAAAAGGAATTGTCCATAGAGCTCAGAGACAGGATTGTGTAGAGGCAAAGATCTCGAAGCGTACCAATAACATTCTCTGCAGCATTGAAAGTCCCCAGCTTGAAGCGTCATACCCAAGAAGATTCAAGGCTGTAATCACTACCAAAGGGGGGGGGGGGGGGATTTGAAATACCTGTTTTTACTCTGTCATTATGGGGTATTGTGTGTAGAGGATAAAACACTATTTGATCCATTTTAAAATGTGGAAAAAGTAAACAGGACTGAATACTTTCAGAATGCACTGTACGAAGCAGAGGGAAACAAATATATGAATGAATAAACATCCTGAATTCCTCCCATCTCAAATATATGGGTTGAAGGTTTGGCCTGTGCACTCACAGAGCTCCCTCTTGAGTTCGGTGAGACAGCGCAGTGTCTCGGTGATGAACTCTCTGTACTTGCTCTCGATATCCTCCATAATATACTTCCTGTCCAGGCTGAGGGAGTCAGGAGTGAACAAGGGACAGTTCAGGTCCGCAAGCAGCCTGTTACACATAGCACCGCAGGTTAGACATAAATCATATTATACTCAAAAACACAAACAAACACACACAATATCATACTAATGAATGTCTATTTTTTATTTACCTTGAGTCATCAGATTGAAATGCCTGTGGACAGAACAAAAGAACAGGAGTCAAGGACTGTTATAAGACAATAACACAAAACTGTTAAAGGGATAGTTTGGGATTTTGGCAATGAAAACTTTTATCTACTTCTCCAGAGTCTCCGGGGTTAGTAGATAAAGGGCCTCATTGTCAAAATCCTTAACTATTCCTTTAATAAAGTGAATCAAATTTTCCATCAAGAAAATAGACATTCATTGACGGTAATGAATTGAAGCACAAAGCCTTTAATGCCATCGTACAAATCCTGCACAAATGGCCCAGTGAATCTCCCCCAGATGGACAGGGAGGTAAACAGATTAGTTTAAATCCTCCGTTATGTAGTATACAACAGATGCTGTCTCATAAATAAATACAGTAGGTGGTTAAAACATTGCAGTACAGTACAAAGGTGAATGTTGAGATTTAGAATGATTACCAGAATAGTGACGTACTGTATGGAATCTGGTGGTTTGAGATGATGGCTTTGATCTATTTGGTTTGTTGGACATTATTCAAAGGTTGTGTCTAACACACAGAGAATAACTGCCTGAAATGGTTACTGTGAGGTTGGATATGTATTGCCATATTGCAAAACTGACTCTGGAGTAGTCACAAATAATCCCATGGAATTTATCCCAAAAGTAGGGGTGTTAACTCCACTAGCCTAGCTGAATTCCCAAACTAGCTCCTCTTACTACCATGGTCCCCAAATCATCCCCAGATACCAATTGGCTCCTTCAAACCCTCTCCCCTCTCGTCATATTGGTAACTGGTAAAAGGGTTATTAATAAACATTTCACCCAGATGAGCAGGAAGGGGTCTGTCTCCTCCAGCAAGGAGCCCAGGTAGTGGTGGATGTCCCGGGTCTGGCTCAGGTCCTCTCGAACCCTGCTGCAGTTGTTCTGGAGGCGATCCACGGCCTGCTGCCTCTCTTTCCTGGTGCTCTCCCTCAGGGCCAGCACCAGCCTCTCCACCTGCAGCTGCAGGGCTATACCCATACGCTCCACCTGGGAGTCATCTGCCACAGACAAGTCCTGCAGGCGGACAACAACCACCACCACCACCACCAAAGACTAAGGTCATAACAAGACCCAACGTCAGGGCAGAATAGAAGGCCGGATAGACTAACATAAGCACGAACAGTAAATTGATGGACTGCTATAAGCATACAGTGTGTGGTTACTTACTGTTATAGTGCGGTCAGTGTTCCGGTGCTCTTGGAGGATCTGTTCACCTTTATTCAGCTTCTCATCTGCTTTCTGGAGAAGACTCTGGAGGATGACCTATGGAAACATACACACAGATTTAGAACTGTTAAAGCCACAATATAACAACAGCTGTAAGTAACTACATCGCTAACTGACCTTCAGGTCCTCCTCCACCTTTCTCAGTCCTTTAACCCGGTGCTGTGTGTGGCCACCCTCCAATAAACAGTCTGCACACACGTACACCCGCTCGTCTGCACAGTAGTAGCGGAACATCTCCTCATGGGCAGGACACCTGCGGTGGGACAGGTCTCCCAGAGGTTCCACTAGCAAGTGTGTCTTGAAGGCGGGCCGCTCCAGGTGGGGCTTCAGGTGCTCGGCACACAGAGACACCTCACAGCGCAGACAGGTCTTCACCGCCGCAGCGTTCCCAGACTGGTCCCCATCCCCCACAGGGGGGCAGCAGTCACACGCCACAACCCCCTGTTCCTCCTGACACTGTGCGCAGGTGAAGCGACCCCTGACCCCCGCCTCCCCGTGGCCCCAGGCGTCTCGCACACATGCTGGGCAGAAGCTGTGGCCGCACGGCAAGGGCTGGGCCTGGCTGAAGACGTCACGGCACACTGAACACGTCAACTCCTCCTCCAGGGACGCCATGACAACCGTTTTGTCAACAGGAACACAAAAAGGAAAAGGCACCTTTGTAAACAAAAACATCAATGTCAACATGTGTGTCAAGTTGTCAAAAATAATGAGCAGTTGAAATCTTAATTCCCAACATTTTATTTTCAAGCCACAGTTCTTAGAAGCCCCATGATGACCGTTAGAAGCGTTGAGTCGAGTCCTGAGGACAGGTACGTTTACAGTACACTCTTTTAAAAAAGGAGCTATCTAGAACCCTAGTGTTTTTGGCTGTCCCCATACTCAAGCATTCATAATTCAAAATAAACAAACAAACAAACAAAACACAGCCAAAGAACCCCTTTGGAATCCTTTTTTCTAAAGAGTGTTCACACCAAAGTCACTTAAGTAAAAACGAATACTAGGAATTAGGAACAGGGCCTGTTCAGTCTATGTGTAGTCCTCTACACCGGCCTCTTTATCTGCCTACTAATCAACCATTAAGTCTGTTTATAAGGTCTTCGGCCATTGTCCTCAATTGTTAGAACACCTCAAGATCTCCCACCGATCGCTGCAGCTGTACATAGTCTATCGGTAAATAGCCCACCCAATTTGACCTAACTCATCCCCATACTGTTTATATTTATTTACTTTTCTGCTCTTTTGCACACCAGTATCTCTACCTGTACATGATCATCTGATCATTTATCACTCCAGTGTTAATCTGCAAAATTGTAATTATTCGCCTACCTCCTCATGCCTTTTGCACACAATGTATATAGACTCTCTTTTTTTCTACTGTGTTATTGACTTGTTAATTGTTTACTCCATGTGTAACTCTGTGTTGTCTGTTCACACTGCTATGCCTTATCTTGGCCAGGTCGCAGTTGTAAATGAGAACTTGTTCTCAACTAGCCTACCTGGTTAAATAAAGGTGATATATATATATTTATATTATTTGGTGGCAGACAGGTCTGTTATTTCTGTATTGAACTGGTATAACCTGTATCACTGAGTTTATTCTCATCCTATGGAGTTGTAACACTGACCCGATGCTCATCCCAATCCCTGTCTGTCGCAATGGAGGGATCAAGGGATCATCCTCCCTGCCCGTCTGCTTGCCTAAAAAATGTGACTGAGATACCAATTCTTGGTATACAGCCTGAAACAAACCACTCCAGAAACATGGAAAGTTTCCTTACAAGCCAGAATGCTGAATAACATTTAATTTGATCTTACTCTACTGGTTGTCTGTGCAGTTGGTCCTTCGGTGGGTAATTTTTGTTAGACCAAATATCCACAGGAAAGTATTATTTACCCGACTTTTTAGAGTGCTGGTACTGGCATTGAAATGTATATCACCCGGCACATGCTTAAAACCACGTAAACACCTGCAAGACTTTCGTTAGTATGCATGCATGTACTTTCGTCTTGTGCAAGTGCAGTAGGTCGTGAGCAAACAAATCTTCATTGCCACACACAGAGACCCGCATTTTGAAGTAGGTTTAATAATACTTCCTGTGGATATTTTGTCTCAAATATCGACCCACTGGAGGACCAACCCCATGGATAATCGGTAAATTCAAATATAATTGTATTCAACATTCGTGACAGACATGGGACGTTTACTTTTTAAAAAAAATATATGTAAATGTGTGTGGCAATCTACTCACAATTGAAGGCATCGCCACAATCGGGACTACCGGCCTGCCTGCCTATGTGATCCTGCTTTCCGGTTTACGACTGTCCTATACACATTCTGATGAAACTCTTCGTTCTTTCTTCTGATTATTCAGTATAGATTCCCCCTACCTGTTTGTGTCCCAAGGCTGTCAGAGTGTGGCCATCGTTAGGTGTTTTCCTGTCAATGTGTGTAGAAACCGGCTAATCCCATACCTATGTCTGTTTAAACAGAGGGACTGACCTCTGAGAGCACAGAGTCACATGACCAACTCAGAGAGCGAGTTTCCATCTCAAGTCTCTAAGGAGGCTTCCTCTTCTCATCTCCTTTCCTGCATCTGCAGCGCTATGAAGTAAACGTAGATAATTGGGTAATATTCGGTAGATACCTTGATCAATGAGATTCCAGCCTATTTTCACCCACTCAAAAAAACAGCCAAAAGTTTGTTGAATTCCCAATGTGTCATCGCTACGCTTTCAACCATCTAAAAGCACAACCAAATTCCAATGGAAAATGTGTCATCGCTATGCTTTCTACCATCTAAAAGCACAACCAAATTCCAATGGAAAATGTGTCATCGCTATGCTTTCAACCATCTAAAAGCACAACCAAATTCCAATGGAAAATGTCAGATAACACATTTAGGTGACTTTTTAATTTTTTTTTATCTGGCATTGATTTTCCATTAGAATGAAGTTATACCAGATATTTTGCTTATTTTTAGACCAAGCTAATGTGTTATCACTATGCTTCATCTAATAGCAGAACCAAATGACCTGGATTGCAGTTGAGATTACAAAGTACATGGTGCAAGTGATCAATGACGTTTTGAGATTCTGTGCAGATTATTATAGCAATTGTGAAGATTTCCAGAACATGCACACTTTCTATGGTTACATAAGAATACATGTATTCTTACATTAAGCTCAAAATGTGGCAATTGATGTCTTACTAATTTTAAGAAAGAAGAATTCAGGACAAAATATTTTTGAGATCTGGGATGTGAAAACTTTGATGCTCAATATCTCAGAACTATGCTTTGCGCAGATAGAACCTTATAGTCCCAAAGTCACAATAAAATGTGTTAATAGGCTATTTACAGTATTGCAAAAGTGATATTGAATTGTGTTTGGTTGTCAACACTACCAAATATCAACATTTGAAGGAGATGTTTCTGCTGCTTGGATAGCTCCATCTGTGCCACTGAGTCTGGCTTTAATTCCAGTTTGTCTGCAAATTAATAATTGATATGTTGGATTCATGTCTCCATTTCAACCAAAAATCTAGGTCAAAGAACAGGACTAAATCAAATCAAATTTTAAATGTCCTTTAAATACAGTTTGATTTGATTTAATCCTATTCTTTCATTTAGATTTATTTTTTGAGGTGGAGATGTGAATCCAACATATTTATTATTAACTTGTAGATTCCATTTGAAATTAACCAAAGCTTGAAACCCTTGGCCTATATGTATTGTATATTTTTAGTTGAATCCTGGACTGAATTTAAACAATATCTGTTGAAGACTTCCCAAATTCTATATAGGCTTAAATAGCATCATTGATTTTAAAAAAGTAAAACAATTATTTCACCTTTTATTTAACCAGGTAGGCTAGTTGACAAGTTCTCATTTGCAACTGCGACCTGGCCAAGATAAAGCAAAGCAGTGTGACACAGACAACAACACAGAGTTACACAGGGAGTAAACAATAAACAAGCCAATAACACAATAAACAAATCAATGACACAGTAGAAAAAATAAAGTCTATATACAGTGTGTGCAAAAGGCATGAGGAGGTAGGCAATAAATAGGCCATAGGAGCGAATAGTTACAATTTAGCAGATTAACACAGGAGTGATAAATAAGCAGATGATGATGTGCAAGTAGAGATACTTGTGTGCAAAAGAGCAGAAAAGTAAATAAAAACAGTATGGGGATGAGGTAGATAGATTGGGTGGACTATTTACAGATGGACTATGTACAGCTGCAGCGATCATTTAGCTGCACAGATAGTTGATGTTTAAAGTTGGTGAGGGAATAAAAGTCTCCAACTTCAGCGATTTTTAAAATTAGTTCCAGTCACTGGCAGCAGAGAAGTGGAAGGAAAGGCGGCCAAATGAGGTGTTGGCTTTGGGGATGATCAGTGAGATATACCTGCTGGAACGTGTGCTACGGGTGGGTGTTGTTATCGTGACCAGTGAACTGAGATAAGGCGGAGCTTTACCTAGCATAGACTTATAGATGACCTGGAGCCAGTGGGTCTGGCAACGAATATGTAGCGAAGGCCAGCCGACTAGGGCATACAGGTCACAGTGGTGGGTAGTATAAGGTGATTTGGTAACAAAACGGATGGCACTGTGATAGACCTCATTCAGTTTGCTGAGTAGAGTGTTGGAAGCTATTTTGTAGATGACATTGCCGAAGTCGAGGATCGGTAGGATAGTCCGTTTTACTAGGGTAAGTTTGGCGGCGTGAGTGAAGGAGGCTTTGTTGCGAAATAGAAAGCCGATTCTAGATTTGATTTTTGATTGGAGATGTTTAATACGAGTCTGGAAGGAGAGTTTACAGTCTAGCCAGTTGGCTGGGGTTGGAGTAGTCAAGAGGAAGGCCTGGCCAGTCGTTGAGAAATGATTATTGAAATTTTCAATTATCATGGATTTATCAGTGGTGACCATGTTACCTAGCCTCAGTGCAGTGGGCAGCTATTGATGATACAATACATGATTGATAATGTATGATTACATTTAATTTGCTCTGTTGAACCTACCCTTTGTAATGACTTTGATAGCAACAGTGAATCAACAGTATTAAGTGGATATTTCTCAACAGTCATCATCCCGATAGCGCATTGGTTATAGTCAGTGAAAAATATCACAGCTACAGTGCCTTGCAAAAGATTCATCCCCCTTGGGCTTTTTCCTATTTTGTTGCATTACAACCAATAATTTCAATAGATTTTTATTTGCATTTCATGTAATGGACACACACAAAATAGTCCAAATTGGTGAAGTGAAATGAAAAAAATGACTAAAAAACGTTAAAGTGGTGCGTGCATACAGTGGGGCAAAAAAGTATTTAGTCAGCCACCAATTGTGCAAGTTCTCCCACTTAAAAATATAAGAGGTCTGTAATTTTCATTATAGGTACACTTCAACTATGACAGACAAAATCCGAAAAAAAAATCCAGAAAATCACATTGTAGGATTTTTAATGAATTTATTTGCAAATTATGGTGGAAAATAGGTATTTGGACACCTACAAACAAGCAAGATTTCTGGCTCTCACAGACCTGTAACTTCTTTTTTAAGAGCTCCTCTGTCCTCCACTCGTTACCTGTATTAATAGCACCCGTTTGAACTTGTTATCAGTATAAAAGATACCTGTCCACAACCTCAAACAGTCACACTCCAAACTCCACTATGGACCTAGTGAATGACCTGCAGAGAACTGGGACCAAAGTAACAAAGCCTACCATCAGTAATACACTATGCCGCCAGGGACTCAAATCCTGCAGTGCCAGACGTGTCCCCCTGCTTAAGCCAGTACATGTCCAGGCCCGTCTGAAGTTTGCTAGAGAGCATTTGGATGATCCAGAAGAAGATTGGGAGAATGTCATATGGTCAGATGAAACCAAAATAGAACTTTTTGGTCAAAACTCAACTCGTCGTGTTTGGAGGACAAAGAATGCTGAGTTGCATCCAAAGAACACCATACCTACTGTGAAGCATGGGGGTGGAAACATCATGTTTTGGGGCTGTTTTTCTGCAAAGGGACCAGTACGACTGATCCGTGTAAAGGAAAGAATGAATGGGGCCATGTATTCATCAGCAAGGGCATTGAAGATGAAATGTGGCTGGGTCTTTCAGCATGACAATGATCCCAAACACACTGCCTGGGGAACGAAGGAGTGGCTTCGTAAGAAGCATTTCAAGGTCCTGGAGTGGCCTAGCCAGTCTCCAGATCTCAACCCCATAGAAAATCTTTGGAGGGAGTTGAAAGTCCGTGTTGCCCAGCAACAGCCCCAAAACAGCACTGCTCTAGAGGAGATCTGCATGGAGGAATGGGCCAAAATACCAGCAACAGTGTGTGAAAACCTTGTGAAGACTTACAGAAAACGTTTGACCTCTGTCATTGCCAACAAAGGGTATATAACAAAGTATTGAGATAAACTTTTGGCATTGACCAAATACTTATTTTCCACCATAATTTGCAAATAAATTCATAAAAAATACCTACTATGCGATTTTCTGGATTTTTTTCTTCTCATTTTGTCTGTCATAGTTGAAGTGTACCTATGATGAAAATTACAAGCCTCTCTCATCTTTTTAAGTGGGAGAACTTGCACAATTGGTGGCTGACTAAATACTTTTTTGCCCCACTGTATGTATTCACCCCCTTTGCTATGAAGCCCCTCAATAACATCTGGTGCAACCAATTACCTTCAGAAGTCACATAATTAGATAAATAAAGTCCACCTGCGTGCAATCTAAGTTTCACATGATCTGTCACATGATCTCAGTTTATATACACCTGTTCTGAAAGGCCCCAGAGTCTGCAACACCACTAAGCAAGGGGCACCATCAAGAAAGCTGCACCATGAAGACCAAGGAGCTCTCCAAACAGGTCATGGACAAAGTTGTAGAGAAGTACAGACCAGGGTTGGGTTATAAAAAAATATCAGAAACTTTGAACATCCCACGGAGCACCATTAAATCCATTACTAAAAAATGGAAAGAATATGGCACCACAACAAACCTGCCAAGAGAGGGCCGCCCACCAAAACTCACAGACCAGGCAAGGGGGGCATTAATCAGAGAGGCAACAAAGACACCAAAGATAACCCTGAAGGAGCTGCAAAGCTCCACAGCGGAGATTGTAGTATCTGTCCATAGGACCACTTTAAGCCATACACTCAACAGAGCTGGGCTTTACGGAAGTATGGCCAGAAAAAAAGCCATTGCATAAAGAAAAAAAATAAGCAAACACTTTTAGTGTTTGCCAAAAGGCATGTGGGAGACTCCCCAAATATATGGAAGGAGGTACTCTGGTCAGATGAGACTAAAACTGAGCTTTTTGGCCATCAAGGAAAATTCTATGTCTGGCGCAAACCCAACACCTTTCATCACCCCGAGAACACCAATGTTTTTCCATCGGCAGGGACTGGGAAACTGGTCAGAATTGAAGGAATGATGGATGGTGCTAAATACAGGGAAGTTCTTGAGGGAAACCCATTTCACTCTTCCAGAGATTTGAGATTAGGATGAAGGTTCACCTTCCAGCAGGATAATGACCCTTTGCATACTGCTAAAGCAACGCTCGAGTGGTTTAAGGGGAAAAATCTAAATGTCTTGGAATGGCCTACTCAAAGCCCAGATCTCAATCCAATTAAGAATCTGTAGTATGACTTGAAGATTGCTGTACACCAGCGGAACCCATCCAAATTGAAGGAGCTGGAGCAGTTTTGCCTTTAAGAATGGGCAAAATCCCAGTGGCTAGATGTGCCAAGTTTATAGAGATATGCCCCAAGAGACTTGCAGCTGTAATTGCTGCAAAAGGTGGCTCTACAAAGTATTGATTTTTTTAGACATTTATTTATCTAGGCAAGTCAGTGAAGAACAAATTCTTATTTTCAATGACGGCCTAGAAACAGTGGGTTAACTGCCTGTTCAGAGGCAAAACAACAGATGTTGTACCATGTCAGCTCAGGGGTTTGAACTTGCAACCTTCCGGTTACTAGTCCAACGCTCTAACCACTAGGCTACCCTGGTACGCTCAAGCTCTGTTTTTTTGTATTATTTCTTGTTTATTTCAAAATAAAAACTATTTTGCATCTTCAAAATGGTAGGCATGTTGTGTAAATCAAATGATACAAACCCCCCAAAAATCTATTTTAATTTAATTGATCCAGGTTGTAAGGCAACAAAATAGGAAAAATGCCAAGGGGGGTGAATAATTTCGCAAGCCACTGTAAGCTGGGCTGGGCTTGGTTAAAACCCTGGATGGGAAGGGATAGCTGTAGATAAATCAAATCAAACTTTATTTGTCACATGTGCCGAATAGAACAGGTGTAGTAGACCTTACCGTGAAATGCTTATTTACAAGCCCTTAACCAACAGTGCAGTTCAAGAAAGAGTTAAGTAGGAGGTGCTGCCCAGCCTATAGTTTTTTTGTATAGTTGATATTACTTTGAAGATCTGACATTGTTTCAAAAGGTACAAATTCAACATATTTTATACAAGATTTGTCTATGTTTAAAATTGGTTACCATGATGACATAATCCTGTGGTTAAAATTTTGCACTCAAAATCCAATGTATTTTCCACGTAGATTCCACATCAAAATACCTTGAAAAATGAAGTTGAAACAATGTTGATTTAACCAGTTTGTGCAGAGTGGGTAGCTTTATTTATTTTTCTTGAGTTTTCAGATGAGCTGAAAAACACTTTAGCCTGTTGAGAGGCACCGAGAGAGCGAGAGAGACAGTGAGAGTGTGACGGCCTAAGTGACCACATTTGTGTTGCTCTACAACTACAGGTGTAGGATCTTAATTTGAGCACAGTTTGCTAAAACAGGAAAATAATCTTGCAGCAACAAGAAATGTGACTTATTATGTAGATTATTATTTATGGACAGTTTTGTAGGCGTTTATACATTTTTCATTATTTCCGTCATACATTTTTCATCTGAAATTTCAAAGTGGAAATGACAAACTTTAGAGGCTTTTTAAAACTTCCAATACACTAAAATATTTACATTTCACTGCAAAGCTCACTATTCAGCTTTGAGCTGTGCCTTTTTGGCCACAATGTGACATGGTTGACAACAATAGGGGTGAGCATGCTGTCTTTATAAACCCTTTGTTATTTGCATATGCTCATCATCTATGTTTTTATGGCATCTGCTTTATGCCATCATTATATATGTTATCATTTTGTCAGGCCAACCAGTCACTGTTTTACAGTATGCACAAAATGGATATAAACAAATATGTCTAACCTGATAGCCTATTATTGACTGAGCGAGATGGATAGGAAGGAAGAGAAACACCAGAACAGCAGACAGAGTGATGTCAGTCCCCTGACTTCCTTCTTTAGCACTGACCTTAAAATGGTAAACATGGTTTGCATATTTCTATGTAATAATGACAGCAGGGTAAGTACTGGAATGGTTCTGCCCAGGATGTGGATAAGTCTTAATAACTAAATGTTGTCTAGAGAGAGAGGACAAAACGTGACTAGTATTGACAGACGCGGAGAGACTAGGTAAGCACATAACCATGTAAAACAGAGTAAAACATCTAGGGATTATATAGGGAGGAGTTTCACCATCTTAGATGGGAGGCAATTTGCAGTAAAGCAACAGATGAACAAAAACAGTAATTGAAAAGTGTTGAAGAATTTAACCTTTTTGTACTTCAATTATTTTCACTTCTCACAGGGAATTGTAGAGGGGTTGGGTAAGACAATCACCCTCTTCAAAGCTGATCACTGCTCCATCCATCACCAAGTAAGGACTCTAACCTATACATCTCAAATTACCAAGAAAGGACATATCTCTACTTTTTAGCTTTAAAAAAAGAATACTACTCATCGGTAATCAGATGATTGACGTTAACGACACCACTGCCTTTCCATGTGGTCTGGATCCACCCTACTACGCAAACATGATAGGTATCGTGGTGGACTGGATCATATTCCTCATAGGATTTCCTGCCGTCTGCCTGGCCAGTTATGCCCTGTTCAGTTTGGTCAAAGCCGGCCGAGTGGCTCCTGTCTACGTGATCAACCTGCTCATCTCAGACCTTCTCCAGATCACCATGACGCTGGTCTTCATTTTCAGTAGGTTCTTTGACACCACATGTTTGCCTTTCATGATGGCCCGCTGCCTGTCAAGGATATTTGTTCGCCTGGGCCTCTGCACCAGCCTGGGCTTCATGTTGTTGATCTCCCTGGAGAGGTACATGGTGGTGGTCTGTCCTCTGTGGTACCGCCTCCGACGCTCAGTCAAAAACTCCACACTGGTCTCTCTGAGCCTCTGGGCACTGGCACTGGTTTACGTTACCTTTGATTACATATTCTTGATCGACATGCGGTATTCACTGACGATTTTCTCTGCCATCTCCCTGTTGCCTGCCCCTTTCCTGGTGTTGCTGTTCTTGGTCACTCAGAGGGCCCTCTCCAGGAGTATGGCTTTCAGGGGGGCAGAAAGAAGGAGAAGGATTCTGGGAACTCTGGGTCTGGTCCTGGGTAGTTATACACTCCTCTTCCTCCCGTACAGCATCAGGAACCTGTACTACTCCATCAAGCCCCATGCCCCCTCAGTGTCAGACCCAGTCAGTGACCTGTCCTCTGTGATAACCAGTGCCTTGTTGTACCTAAGCCCTCTCACTGACTGCTTCCTCTATATCTTCATGAGGAGGGACCTCAGAGACACTGTGGATGCCTTCCCCTGCTGCAGGAGGCTGCTCAATGTGGGAGATGGTAACAGGAGCAGTAGACAGACTGATCAGGGAGATACACAGACTGGCCCATGACTAGCCAGTTGATCGTGTCTGAGAACATTATTTTGTGCAATGAAAACGTCCAATGTTTAATTCACATGGCTTTCTGCTATGGTACCTTCCTATCCTCTCATATTTGTGTGGTTAATTTATTTTGTATTTCTGTGGGCACCAAGTTCTACAGTACTTGGTACTTGGTGTCTCAGCACTGCACCAACTTATGCAGAGAAAAAAAACATTTCATATTTGCAAAAATAGACATTTATTTTGTATCACAAAAACACCTACATTTACTGTCACCTTGTTATAGTATTTATCAGAAATGTTAATATACAATATGTCACATGGAACCTACCTACAGTGGGGCAAAAAAAGTATTTAGTCAGCCACCAAATTGTGCAAGTTCTCCCACTTAAAAAGATGAGAGGCCTGTAATTTTCATCATAAGTATACTTCAACTATGACAGACAAAATGAGAAAAAAAATCCAGAAAATCACATTGTAGTGATTTTTAATGAATTGATATGCAAATTATGGTGGAAAATAAGTATTTGGTCAATAACAAAAGTTTCTCAATACTTTGTTATATACCCTTTGTTGGCAATGACAGAGGTAAAACGTTTTCTGTAAGTCTTCACAAGGTTTTCACACACTGTTGCTGGTATTTTGGCCCATTCCTCCAAGCAGATCTCCTCTAGAGCAGTGATGTTTTGGGGCTGTTGCTGAGCAACACTGACTTTCAACTCCCTCCAAAGATTTTCTATGGGGTTGAGATCTGGAGACTGGCTAGGCCACTCCAGGACCTTGAAATGCTTCTTACGAAGCCACTCCTTCATTGCAGTGTGTTTGGGATCATTGTAATGCTGAAAAACCCAGCCACGTTTCATCTTCAATGCCCTTGCTGATGGAAGGTTTTCACTCAAAATCTCACGATACATGGCCCCATTCATTCTTTCCTTTACACGGATCAGTCGTCCTGGTCCCTTTGCAGAAAAACAGCCCCAAAACATGATGTTTCCACCCCCATGCTTGACAGTAGGTATGGTGTTCTTTGGATGCAACTCAGCATTCTTTGTCCTCCAAACACGCCGAGTTGAGTTTTGACCAAAAAGTTATATTTTGGTTTCATCTGACCATATGACATTCTCCCAATCTTCTTCTGGATCATCCAAATGCTCTCTAGCAAACTTCAGACGGGCCTGGACATGTACTGGCTTAAGCAGGGGGACACGTCTGGCACTGCAGGATTTGAGTCCCTGGCGGCGTAGTGTGTTACTGATGGTAGGCTTTGTTACTTTGGTCCCAGCTCTCTGCAGGTCATTCACTAGGTCCCCCTGTGTGGTTCTGAGATTTTTGCTCACTGTTCTTGTGATCATTTTGACCCCACGGGGTGAGATCTTCCACAAGGGAGATTATCAGTGGTCTTGTATGTCTTCCATTTCCTAATAATTGCTCCCACAGTTGATTTCTTCAAACCAAGCTGCTTACCTATTGCAGATTCAGTCTTCCCAGCCTGGTGCAGGTCTACAATTTTGTTTCTGGTGTCCTTTGACAGCTCTTTGGTCTTGGCCATAGTGAAGTTTGGAGTGTGACTGTTTGAGGTTGTGGACAGGTGTCTTTTATACTGATAACAAGTTCAAACAGGTGCCATTAATACAGGTAACGAGTGGAGGACAGAGGAGCCTCTTAAAGAAGAAGTTACAGGTCTGAGAGCCAGAAATCTTGCTTGTTTGTAGGTGACCAAATACTTATTTTCCACCATAATTTGCAAATAAATTCATAAAAAATCCTACAATGTGATTTTCTGGATTTTTTCTCCCTTATTTTGTCTGTCATAGTTGAAGTGTACCTATGATGGAAATTACAGGCCTCTCTCATCTTTTTAAGTCGGAAAACTTGCACAATTTGTGGCTGACTAAATACTTTTTTGCCCCACTGTATATGACAGCCATACAGATCTACAAAGTCCTTTACTTGTATTATAATGTCTCTATGATGTTCACCAAACGAAGTACACAGAAAATCATGGTAAGACTGTTCCTTGTAGAAAGAACATTATGCAACTTCAGAATTAAAATACATGACATAAAGTCAATTTTTGGTGGTATGGTACGTAGAGTATGACCATATCGATAACAGGTTTCACGTTCAATATTTATAAAGCTGATGTTTCCTCTGTAAAATGTTACTTGATTTCACTAATGTTTTCAACATTAGTCAATTTCACAATAAAAAAAGGCCTACATGACATAGTCAGCTTCGGTTTTCGTCAAACTAGCTAAATAAATTGACATGGTGTGGTGGTGTGGATTAAAGGGTTCACTTTCAAGATTTAAAAAGTGTATTTTTCCCTTCTAAAATATAACTTGTTGTCCCTTCTCTCCACTTCACTGGACCCACTGGTCTCATATGAGACTCACTGGACTTATTTTCACTGGTCCTATATCCCGAAACATCTTTAGCATTTCCAGACTTCCCCTCTGTCAGCCAATCGGATACCCTCAGGTATTCAGCCGAGCTCACTGGTAACACAGCACAAGAGAATTCAGGCATTGTGAATTAACAGAGAAAATGTTCTGACCATTCACTCAACAAAATACAACACATTATAGAATTGTACTTTGGATGCACAAGTACAGTATGTATGTACGGTACCTTCAGAAAATATTCACAACCCAATTTAAAATGGATTAAATTGAGATGTGTCACTGGCCTAGACATTTTTACAAACTAACTAAAAATGTAAAGTTTAAATGTCTTGATTTAATACGTATTCAACCCCTTTGTTGTGGCAAGCCTAAATAAGTTCAGGAGTAAAAAAAAAAAAAAAGCATTTTTTTGTACTCATTGCCTGATTTATGAAGGTCAACAACCATTTGTCTCTTTTTGTTTGAGTTCTTTGCATTTTCCCATGGTAATGGATGACAAAGGGATTTCACATTCGTGTTACCTCCTTTTTATTCCCCAGTGAAACAGGACGCCATGGAAGGCCACAATACCGTATACTTCCTTAAAATGAGATTAACTTAAAAAAGTAATGCAAATGTATTAATGTTAATGCAAATGTAATTTTGTTTGCTTCTATTTATAAGAATATTTAGGGGTGCCAATAAAAACAAAACATTGTAAGCAGACAACAATCAAAGCTATATACAGGTGTTGTCAAACAGAATTAGCATAGAAGGTCCTTGGAAAGCTTTTCTAAACAGCCCAGTCTTTAGCTGTGCCTTAAACGAGGCCAGAGACTCTGCAGCCCTGACAGTGACCTCAAGTGCGCTCCACAGCCGAGGAGCCGCAGTACTGTGTTTCCCTGGGACAGACAGAGATGCTGACCCAAGTCACCTCCCAGAGATGCGGATCATTCTCCTGGGTAAGAAAAGGGCTGATAAGTGTCTGGCAGGCAACACAATACCTGCCCGAGTTGAGTCTGAAATCAACAGCGAGACCGTGGACAATGTAAGGAGACAGGGGGTTGTCGGGGGAAAGTGGCAACTCACCGTAGTGGAAACTCTAGGATGGTGGAAGACCTTCTCTCCGTGGAGGTCCTGGAACTGGTGATGACAGAGATAGTGCACAGTGTGTCTCTGAGTCCCCCAGGCCCCCATGCCTTCCTCCTGTTCATTGATTTGTACTCAATACTGGACGATAAGAGCAGGGGAGCTGTGGAGGAACACCTGAACATGGTAGGCCTTACCGTGAATGGCTTGTCTTTGTGTCCCCCTCGACCCCATGCCATCCTTCTAGTCATTGCTGCAGGTATTGCCTTCACTGAAGCCCACCTGAGGTCAACGCTCTGGTGATATTCAGCTGGTGTGACACAATGGGTGACACCTCCATACAGCAGTTCATTGAGAGTGATGGGAGAGCCCTCCAGTGGCTCCTCAGGAAGAGTGACAACAGATACCACATCCTCAATGTCAAGAACAGGGAGGATTGAGTTGATGGTAAAAACGATATTCAGGGAGTGAAGTGGGGCGAGGTGCATATGTGACAGCCGAAAGTTGGACACTGACATGGCAGTGCCAGTGTTGCCATTGTTAATAAAAGTTGTTCTTTATAATGTTGAAATAAACATGTATAATATATGTGTGTATGCTACATTGTACAATCAAATATCACATTAATCTATACATATCCATTATAAACATGAATTGCAGCAAAGTTGGTTCCTGTTTCAGTCAGGTCTTTGGTCATGTTCGTGTGGGTCAAACACAAACACCCTAATGATTAGTTGACAAAGGAGCCTCCCACAATGCAGGCGATCGCTGCAAGATAAAGTTGGTGAAGCTTGCAGAATCTTGCAGTCAAAACTTCATGACCTTCATGTCACATGATTTTAGTCAAGTTCATGCAGTCCACATGTAGGCGCAAGTCAGACAATTTGTATCCCCATAATGCAACAAACTTTGAAAGGCGGGACCAACGATGGTCACCAACTTGACAAAAGTGATCCGCTCGAATGTGCCCAATGCATTCAATGGCTGAAACACAACCTTGTTTTTCATTTTTAGTGAGCCACCTAGTGGACACATTCCTCTTCATGAAGGTTTTAGATTTCATAAATGACTGCCTGCGGCTTGGCTGGTGTAGACCAAATACACCCACCTTGAACATGCAAGTGTGACTACCATCTAAAACACAATGCGAGACTATCTACTGGGTTTAATAGTAATATATTGGCCTACACTGCCTGATAATAACAGTTGCATTGGTGGGGAGTTCAGTAGACCTACATGTCTGACCAAAGCCTGAATAGGGGCATTATATTTTCATAGACCTGTAATTGTCTGAGATGTGGGATGATATTTTGACTACTAAAAGTTAGGCAGTGGCACTGACTATTGTTAACATCTTCATTTGCCATTTAAATGTGCTGCATATTTTGCTGTAGGCTTACTGCATTATTTTCATTGTCTTTACTGAATTTCCTCTATGTAGCCTACTATGTATGCATTTAGAATAAAATAGAAGGTTCTATTCTAAGGAGACACATAGGACCATTATAATGTGACCACAAAAGATAGCCAGGTGGAAAAAGAACATTCCTCCAATTTAACTTCTAGGGGTAGGCTGGGCCTTATCCAAATTGTGCCTGGGTGTTACACTGGATTTGCACAATGGGCTAATACGGGAAGATGATTTAATTCGATACATTTGTGGTTTTCAGAGCAATATGCGAGGCGGTAAAAATGCTCAGTGGGTAGGCTCGTCTAGTCAGGGTCAGACTGTGTCCTAGGCCAAGTCACGGTGGCGACGAATGTCATTAATTATAAAGGGAGAGTGTCCGGATAGGAGGGACAGACCGCCAAACAGACAGCCGTCAGTGCCGCAGAGACCACAGACGCAGGCCGAGAAGCAGGCCGCCCTCGCCAAATAGTCTACAAAGAGGGTTGAATGGGGAAGGGGAGGAGGGTGACAGAAACACTAATCCAATTCCCTTTCGTTACCGCATAGTAGCTTATCTCTTCCCCCGGCTGTTTCTCTGGGTCAGTCAAAACAATGAATTGATGGACTACATTTACGATATCAAATAGTCTCAATTCACGGCGACGATATAAATAAATAATTTAACAATGCGGTGTTCCGCCCGGCTGTCAAAGGGACGACTGCGCATCTTTGTGGCTGTATGCCGGAAAAGGCTATGTTGATGTCCCGACTGGGAGACGTAGCCTATTGCCCAACATATTTTATCATTTTGTAAACCACTATCAAATATAATCGATTCATACACGGTGAGTAATTTCCTTTATCTTATTCATGTCGACGACGCAAACTAGGGATATGAGCAATTTGTAGCGATATTTTAGGACAGTCATAATAATTTATGAAATCATAACTTGTTATGATCAGTGCGCGCGCAGGCAGGCAACAGGTCGCCGGTACAGTAGCGGGACAGCAGAAGTTATCGAGCTGTTCGGACTTGTATGAAAATGTTAGATCGTTTCTTTAAATGTCACGGTGCGATGGAACGAAAAACACAAATGCTTTGTTGGCACAATAGGCGATGTTTTAATAGAATGAAATAGTTTGCGAAACACGGACAACAGATTGAAATGTTTCTTTGTATAAACCTTATAATATTTTTCTAGATATAAAACGCTGTCTAAATATATCGTAAGCCTCTGAAAAGGGAATTCTAAAATGTAAGGCTAATGAATGTGTAGGCCATATCAAACAGTCAAATCAGGACATACATCACTATCCTGCAGCATAGACACGTTGATCCAAACCATAAATTCCCTTTTCAATACACAAATTATGGGAGGCAAGGATTACAAATGTGGGTTATTATGACAAATAGGCCCCTAAATATATTTTTTGTATCGTTATTGACTCAAAGCATATGGTGCCAACTGTGATTCGGAAACCTACACTAAGAAAAAAAGGTGCTAACTAGAACCTAAATGTGTTCTTCGACTGTCTACATAGGATAACCCTTTAAATAAAACATGTTGGTTCCCGGTATAACTCTTTTGGTTTCAGGTAGAACGCTTTCGGGTTCCAAGTAGAATCATTTCTACAGAGGGCTCTACCTGGAACCAAGAGTTTTTTCTAAGAGTGTATTTTATAGATAAACTTAAATAGGCTTGGTGAATAACAGGCTTTCTTATTTTCATATTTAGATGTTTGTATAGGCCTACAATCCACAATGATAAATTATAATTGAATTTCTTGATATGTACAAGATTGATGTTATCAATCGATGTTCAATTATTAAGTAAAACTGATTTGGGGTAACAGCAGAGGGTGCAACACAGTTAAGCCTGTGTTTGTGTGTATTTGGGGGCGATGTCCGCCCAAGATGTGCGGGCCTGTGTGCAGACCAGGAGGACACGGTCAAAATCATCAGAGCAAAGAATTCGCATTATTCATGTACAAACATTTGCAGAATTACGCACAATCATGAACACACATTTGATACAATATAGGCTAGCCTAGACCTACTGTACACTTTACATTTATGGAAGTGTTTCATGTTGGCCTATGTGATAAATTTAAGTATAACACAGGGAACTGAGTTTGTACCCATATGTGGCCACTGGGGCTTAGCCTATATGGTAGGTAACCATGCCTAAGGCCCGGCATTTCTTTACCGTATTGTCTTCTTTCCAGTTTGTTTTGTGTAAACGTCATTGCAAATCGATTGTGTTAACAGGCCTGCAGTATGTATAGCCTATATATTGTGTGTATGCAATTGGGGAGGCAGGTAGCCCAGTGGTTAGAGCGTTGGACTAGTAACCGAAAGGTTACAAGATTGAATCCCCGAGCTGACAAGGTAAAAAGCTGTCGTTCTGCCCCTGAACAAGGCAGTTCCTGTTCCTAGGCCGTCATTGAAAATAAGAACTTGCCTAATTAAAAAAAAATAGCTTGATATAAAATGCATGCGTGGTAACGTTCCTCCATCCAGTAGTAAAGACTCAAGGCCTATAATCGTAGAGTTGAAATTACGTACAGTAATTTACCGCTTGTTGTGGCTAGAGAACATTTGACTCACAGGGGACCAAATGTATTGTACGGGTAGGTTCAGTAAAAAAAATATATATATATTTTTCCCTCAATCTGGCTATCCCTCCTTTTCATTACCTTTCCACGTGGTAAGCAGTAGAGCTCGAGTTTGAAAAGGAAGCATTGTGCGTCGCGTCAGTGGTCCTGTGTATTCGAGAGGCTCGCAGAGGGTGATGCTCATTCAGCTGTGTCCTATCCCCATTGTTGCGAATTCCTGTTCATTCAGGGGCCTGTTAATGGAGCTCGTGCATCCGAAAGCTGGTAGGGGGGTCATTCGAATTCCAAGTTGGGGTTCCACCAATCACCGTCCGCCAATCATCCTTTCCAAGCAATTGACTGGATACACCTACTTGAATAGGACATACATAATGAAGGGAGGATGCTATTTTATGGGTAGGCCTACTTGTACCCAAACACTCGCGCGCGCGCACACACACACACGTTGTATACAATATAAAGAGAAACATCTAATCAAGGGAGAGGTGTAAATTAATTGGTCTGTTCTTCATCAAATGTATAGGGACTATACATTGTAGCACATGGGGACGCAAAACTTTAGTATATACTGAAATCAAAACTTTAGTATATACTGAAATTATACTGAAATCAAAACTTTAGCATATACTGAAATGAAAACTTTAGTATATACTGAAAACATACTGAAATCAAAACTTTTGTATATACTGAAATCAAAACTTTAGAATATACTGAAATCAAAACTTTTGCATATATTGAAATCAAAGACAGCACTTGGGATACTCACGATTGTGTTTATCTGAAGGACAGAACGTGATGGCTTTTGTGGGTGAGGTGGGTTACTAGAAGGAGGCAAGTGGAGTGAGGAGGGAGTCATGGCTCAAAAGAAGTGTTCATTCGCCATTTGAATGCAAATGTAGTGGTTGAACAAGAGGACTGTGTGCGTGTGGGGGGGGGGGGGGGGGGGGGGGGGGATCTAACGGTGAGTTTGAGAGAAGAAGACTTGTTGAGGGAAATTGACACATATGACTGTAGTCTTCACACGTTGTTCTCTTTTACACCAAGATGCCACCAACGGAGTTGAACATTTGTGGCGGAAAATTCACCCGCGCATCGCTTCTAATTCGGACAATTTAGTTAACTACTTTTTCAGTGTGCAGGGAGAAAAAATGAAAGCATTCTGTTGGCCCATGTGCAGCTGAAGCATGTCTCGTCGGAAACAGAAACGGCCCCAGCAGCTCATGATCCCGCTCCCTTCAGCCTCTCAGATATTAGAGCATGGTGAGAAATGGACTACTATTGATATGCAAGTTAACAATAGAATACAGTAGCTATTAGTATGGTGGGTAGTTAATGCCTTTATTTTCTCTACATAACAGTGATTGTGTAGTGGCACATGCATATAAAATAAACGTAAAGAGGCAGTATATTCTACGTGTCATCTGGACAGTTTTTGTGATAGTTTGATTGAAAATGTTGACTCCCATCACTGACAGTTCAAAATCTAAAGTTATGGAGGTGCTTTGATGTTCCTTTTATTAATGTAAGCAATAATGTAATACTATTTAATTTATGGTGTCTTAGAAGTCGTTGTTTTCTGTTTTCTGATCTTATTTTGATCAATCCCCTCACCAGCCCTCCTATTGCCAGGCTCAGAGACACAGACCACCCAGTTAGTGGGCAGATAAAGAATAGAAAAGACATGAGAACTTAGAGGCAATACAGTGTATTTAAGATTTTATTTATTTATTTAACCCTTATCAGCTCTATAATTCCAAGTTTTGGGAGATTTAGCAATGAGAGGGAGATGGTGGAGGAACTGATGACCATGATATGTGCTGTACAAGGTGTAACTGCAATAGCATGCAACCCCATTGTCCATCTGGGCTTTGTGGTTGAGTAGTGAGGTATGAACATACACAAGAACTATTGTGAATCTCCAAGTGTGTGTGTGTGTGTCTATATGTGCTTGTGGGGCTGTGACCAGTCACACAGGGCTAGTGGGGTCTAATAGTGTAGTAACATTGTAGTGATAGGGTGTAGTAATATTGTGTTTGTACATGAAGGTGTGTGTGTGTGTGTTTGTGGATTCAAATAATGCATTTCAAGTGAGTGTGTGTGTGTGTGTGTGTGTGGTTGTTCATTGTCTGTTTGTTTTCTTGTCTGGTAGCCTGTGTGTTTTATTTTGCCTCCACCTCTTGCCCAGAATCTAAGAGAAAGAATGTGACCCCAGTGTTCTTAAGGTCAAGTATGCCAGCCAATTACAGCCTGACCCCTGATACCCTACAGGGTAATGGGGGAAGGGTGCACCAAGAGATGAAAGACAAAATGAACAAAGAGAAAGAGAGAGGAGAGAGAGTGGTGTGTGATAGAGTGCATGTGCATGTCTATGTATGGTTTGCATGTCTTTTTCAGGGGTCAGGGTTGTAAGCAGTTTTAGGGTCCATTGTCCTCAGTACTGTGTTGCCGTGGAAACAAGGTAGGCTGCTCATGGTGTAAGTTGGGGGGGGGGGGGGGGTGCAGACGAAGACGGAGAGGATAAATAATGAAGTGAAGAGGAAAGAGAAGGGGAGGGGGAGTTTGGAGAATTATGAATGAGGGGGAGTTTGGAGGATGAGGTGATGGAGAAGAGAACAATGTGAAATTGGATCTGGATCAGGAGTTGGACAGAATGGTCTCATAATGTATAGTTGTTATCTGAGGGCTTCAGTCCTTAGCTGTTGTGCTTCTACCTATCTGCCACTACTTGCAAAATCACAATTTTAAGAGGGCCATTCTCTTCTATCTGGTTGTTGTTACCTCTATGATTTGCCAGAGTTGCATTTCTGTGCTATCCACTGACCATCATCAGAGTGTGATAAGGTCGACCTGTGGAAAACACTCACAAAAAGGGCATTCTGAGTAGTGCTCACTGCTCAAACAGACTTTTATATAAGTGAACGTGGTAACAGTGTGTAAAGTAGATGCAAAGCTCTGTCATGCTCAGTAAGACAATAACTAAGTCAACTTTCCCTCTCTTGTCTGCTTTCTCTTCTTTTCTCAGATGACCAGTTGGCAGTGAAGTTATCCTCCTTTCCTCTGACCACAGATTCCTCTTCTTCATCATCTTCCTCCTCTCCTCAGAGTTACCAGCCACCCCTGGCTCCACATCCCTACTTTTGGGGGCTTCACACCCGCTCTCTACCCAGTGAGGGCTCCCCCCTCTCCTGCTGCCCCTGCCAGCCCACCTCCTGCCCCATCTCCTTCACAGACCCCCAGTCCTCCCTCTCCCCTGACTTCCCCCACCCCTCCCTCTTCTCCCAGACAGGCCTGCACCTCCCCAACACCTCCACATCGCCCTCCAGTCAGACCCACCCTCCCCGCTCTATCATGGCCTCTCCCAAACTGGGCGTGTCAGCCACCACTACCACTTCCTCATCCTCTTCCTCAGCCTCCCTCTGCCCCCCGCCCCACCCTGGTAGCCCCAGCCCTGTGCCCGAGGGCCCTCCCAGCCCTGTGACACCCTCCCCCAGCCCGGGTGCTACCTCTGCAGCCCCGCCCCGTGCCCACCTGAGCATTGCGGTGATCCTGGATGAGCTGCGAGTGCTGCAGCAGAGGCAGATCCACCAGATGCAGATGACGGAGGAGATCTGCAGGCAGGTGCTGCGGCTGGGCGGGGCCTCCTGTGGCCTGGAGGCGCCCCAGATCCTCCTGCCTCCTTTTCCCCAGCTCTGTCTGGAGGGCAGTGAGAGGGCCTCCAGTCCTCCCCAGCCTACACCCATCCAGCCTCCCAGCTCTGTAGCTCCTCTCCTGGCCTGCTTCTCCTCCCTGCTCCCTCCCCAGCCTGCCTCCAAGCCCTCCAAGCCCAGCCACCCCCTGTCCCATGTCCTGCGGCCACACAAGACCCAGATGGAGGGTGCAGGAGGGGCTACAGGGTCTTATCTTTACCCTGGGACCAGTGTCCGCCCTTCCTCCTCGTCTTCTGCCTCCTCAGCCATCTCTACCATGGCCTCGTCCAACTACCCCCTGGCCCTCTCCCTGGCCTTGCCTACCCGTTACCTCCATGAGAAATCCCCCAACACCACCTCAGCCAGCGGCCACGGTGGCCTGTCCTTCCTCACCCCACCCCTGCCCACCACTGCCTCTATGGCACCCCCCTCCTTTCAGGAGCCCCACCTGTCTGTCTCCTCATCAGGGTCCTCATCCTCCTCCCTGGGGCGTCTCCAGCATGCCTGTCGGTTCTGTGGGAAGCTGTTCAGCAGTGACTCATCCCTGCAAATCCACCTGCGCTCCCACACGGGCGAGAGACCCTACCAGTGCCCTGTCTGCCTCAGCCGCTTCACCACCCGTGGCAACCTCAAGGTGCATTTCCTCCGCCACCGCGAGCAGAACCCAGAGCTCTCGCTCTCCCTTCTCCCCCCTTCCCTGTTTGGGCCGGGCATGGGACCAGCGGGGGGGTCTGAGCCCCAGGGTCAGCCCATGAGCAGCATTGGACTGAGTATCAGTGCAGCACAGGCTCAGAGACGTCGTAAACGGCGGGCTGAGGATGACCCGTATGGAGACGGTATGGAGGTGGGAGGTGCCGGAGGGGGCTTCTCTCTGGGGGCATCCACCAGTGCTCCCCCCACCTCTCTCCCCCTTCCCCCCAGTGTGGACCTGGCCCTCATCTCCACCGCCCACTCCCTCCTGCGGCTGAACCAAGCTGCTGCTGCAGCCGCTGCTGCATCCATATCCTCAGCTGCTTCCTCACTCACATCCTCCTCTTCCTCTTCTGCGTCCTCCTCCCTCCTCTCTGTCCCATCCTCGTCCACCTCTGCCATCGCTGGGTTCTTCAAGGGGGCAAAGCAGCAACGCTTTGATGAGAACACGCCCCCTCACCCTCCCATGATGTCGCACTCTGCTTACTCCCAGTTGGCCCACCTCCCTAAACTCCTCTTCCCCTCTGGCTCCCCCCACCAACACCCTGCCCTGGGCCTGCTCCGCCCTCCACCCCCTGCCCAAGGCTCCTCCCACCTCTCCTCCACCCACTCTCAGCTCTCCTTCCCCTTCTCCCACTACCCCAAAGCCCACGCCTCCACCTCCTCCCCCTCCGTCTCTACCCCCACCTCAGACACCTCCAAGCTGCAGCGGCTGGTGGAGAAGCTGGAGAAGGAGCCTCCCACCTCCTCTCCCTGGGCCTCCTCCTCAGGGGAGATCTCCCACAGCAGCATGGCCTCTACTGGGTTGTTCAGTAGCGGCCTCATGGGCGCCAGCACCTCCAGCACTTATGTGATGGCAACCCCACCGTCCTCCACCCATGCCCCCACCTCTGTCTCCAACTTCACCAGGGAGATGGTGGCCGCTCTGGGCATGAGTGCAAATGGGGGCAGCGCCTTGGCAGGAGCCATGCTCCCAGGCATTGGCATCATGAGCACTGGCTCCCTGGCCTCCAACCAGTGTGGGGTGTGTCTGCGTGTGCTGAGCTGCCCCAGGGCACTGCGTCTGCACCAGGCCACCCACCTGGGCGAGCGCCCATTCCCCTGTAAACTGTGTGGACGCTCCTTCTCCACCAAGGGCAGCCTGCGGTCCCACCTGGCAACACACCGTGCCCGCCCGCCGAACTCTCGTGCCCAGAACTCTTGCCCGCTGTGCCAGCGCAAGTTCACAAATGCCCTGGTGCTGCAGCACCACATTCGCATGCACCTGGGAGGGCAGCTGCCACCGGAGGGCGGTGCAGAGTCTCTGTCAGAGGCCTCAGCAGAGTGTGACACTATCTCTGAGCTCCAGACCCATTCCCTGGCACTGTCTCAGTCCCAGCCACAGTCCAATGACACCCCCAAGGTCTCCACTGAGAGCTCCACTGCAGCCTCAGGCAGCCAGTCAAAGAGCTCAGCAGCATCCACACACTTTCAAACCCTAGTGGGAGGCTCTGCCCCAGTATCGGTCAGTGTGACATCACCAAAGTGTGTCTGGGAGCCTAACAGATCTCACTCCTCCAGCCCTGACCTGATCCCTCCCTCTGACCTCACCCCTGACTCCTTCCTAAACTCCACCTCACACACCCCTCCGCCCGGCAGCGCAGACGCCCCAGTCCTGTTTGTCAGTGTGCCTTCCCCACCCCCTCCTCTAGGAGATACAGGCTCCCCAGTCAACGATGATAACCATGCTGAACACCTTGATTCAACCATTAGTACCATTGGCCCTGCTCCCACTTCCTCCAGTGTTACCAAAACCACCCCCTTGTCCAGTCTAATGATGTCAGACTGCCTTTTGGGTCAGCATGCCCTTCCTCTCAATGTCTTCCTCCCCGGCCCTAGATCAAACCTGGAGGATCTACTGAGCACACCAACCCTCTGTGCCCCGGTAGCACACCCAAGCCCAGCCCCCTCCTTTACCCCTGTACTTAGCCCAGAGCACCCCAAACCCCACCCAGCACCCAAACCAGACTTAGAGGACCCCCCTAAACTCCAAACCCCCAAGCCCACAGAGGAATACAGGGTTGAAACCCCCCCACCTGCAGCACCAAAGCATGACCAAGCTCTTGTATCTGATACGGACCCGAGAATGGCACCACCATCAGAGAACACAGACACAAGCGATGCTGAGGCTAGGGAAGTTCCTCAGAAAGATGTACCCTACACCAGGATGAGTCAGGGGGCGTACCTCGGCTCCCATGGGAAGGAGGATGGGATGAGTGGTGTCAGTGACCAACTGGAAAGCACTTTTCCCATCAGTTTGGCTACCACTCTCCCCCCTCCCCTGTCTCGCCCTGAGAAGAAGACCTACAGCTGTGTCGAGTGTGGGAAAGAGTATGCCAGCCGCAGTGGACTGAAGGTGAGAGGATGAAAGTATTGATTGGTGTGTGGGTTGGTAGAGAACTTAGCCATCTCTTATGTTTATGGACTTCATGATAGCTGCTTTGAAGTGATTTATTAATCTGTGGAATTGTTAATTAGATGTCCAAAACATTGCAACCAATGAACCCAACATTACTACTAAAACTACTTTAATCTGTTTGTTAGGCATCAGGTTACATTTACCTGAAACATTCACTGATGACAAATCTCCTTCCAGACTGAGGGTAATCAGTCAAGCTAAATGTTTGTGATATAAATGTTATTTCCAGCCAGGGGGACTCAGAGGTTGGTCGGAGTGGCACTTAAACAATCTGTTATTTTCATATTCATCCACAGGGACACATGAAGCATCATGGAGGGGTTGTCAAGGCACCACGTCCCCCTGTACGGAGCGGTCGCTCGGCCTCTGAGCGACTTCCTGCTAACACACCGACAACGTCCTCCAACCCCCCGGCCACCAGAAGCAATGTGGGCTTCTGGAACCAGTACCAAGCCTTCCTCAACACCAGCAACGACTCGGCAGACGACCCGGCACAAGGCCCGGCCAGTGGTAGCCAAGGAGAGGATGGGGAGATGCCCCGATTGGCTAAATCTCCCGTTAGATCCCAGCTGTCGAAAGAACCAACCACTGGAAGGGGTTCAGAAGATGGGTCTGACGAAGGGTCTACTCTAGAGTCAATGTAATTGGTGCTATCAATGGACATTCACTGTACCTTTGAGTCAAACCGTAGGGACTTTTGTATTGTATTGCTTCCAAATTCAGTTGAGTAGTCTGTCGGGTTTGTTGTCTGTGAGTAAGTTGCTTAGTTAATTTGTGATAACTGTAAGTTGGCCATCCTGGCCTTTTCTTTTAAAAAAGGAGAAAGTTGAAGGATGCAAAAAACATGACATAACTACAGGATTGGAAGATTGAGGAGGTCAGAAGTCACTGTTAAGACAATAAGAGTTGGAGCTGGGCTCTAAAATGAGAGCTCTGTTAGGCAAAGAGCTCTACTCTAGATTTAGGGCTAATTTTCCTGAACAGTCTGACTCACTGTTTATGTGATAGATATCAACTCAGATAAAGACATGTATTGGAAAAGGTAAGGTAGAGAGGATGTGATATTGTTCTCACATAAACAATTCCTTCATTCAAACATAAAAGGGAAAAGGAGGTGAAACAGAATGGTAAGGGTCCCTAAACTAAACTTGACATGGTAGCTTCAGCCCTGGCAGTCTATGGAGATGCAGTCTCTCATCCTACTACCGTATAAAACCTCATCTTTCATGTCATCTGGGTTTACTTTTGAACTTGTGAATACTCCAGACTCTTCCTCCAGCTGATTTACAGAGAAGCACAGAGGAGTGGGTGTTGTGGTGTGCCAGGTGGAGAAAGAAATGGACAGACAGTTTCCTGTGTGACCCATTTTCCTTTGGATTTTTTGAATAAGCTGATTGTCGTTTGGTCTCACAGTGATGTCCGTTCTCTGTAACTCGTTGTCTTTGGTTCATGTTGTATCTTTATAACAAAACAAAAAAAATCAGAGGTCCATGTCTGATATTGTTGTGAGTTGTACTTTCAGTGTATTCCTGTGAAATAAGAGGGATAAAAAAAGACAAAAAAGCTCTTATTTTTTGTTGTTGTTGTTGACTGTGGCTGTTTTATTTGTTTTGGCTCTCTATTGTGCCTGTTCTACATTCTCCTGTAGAGCTGTTTTATTTGTTTTGGATCTCTATTGTGCCTGTTCTACATTCTCCTGTAGAGCTGTTTTGATATTTGTTTATTTGTCACACACTGCTGTTAGTGACACCAAAACAATGGCACATGCACAAACATGCCAGATGCACACAGCTGTTTTGTGCATATCGTAAGTGTGCATTTGGCTATTGTTTTGTGCAAGTGGGTGTGTGTTTGTGTGTGTGAGCGCGTTACATATGTGTACGTATGTGCCTATGTGCGTGTGTGTTGGCACAGCAGTGTGTAGCCATCACTCCTGTGTTCCAATGGCACGTTGTGTTAGCTAATCCAAGTTTATAATTTTAAAAGGCTAACTGATCATTAGAAAACCCTTTTGCAATTATGTTAGCACAGCTGAAAACTGTTGTTCTGATTGAAGAAGCAATACAACTGGCCTTCTTTAGAATATGTGAGTATCTGGAGCATCAGCATTTGTGGGTTCGATTACAGGCTCAAAATGGCTAGAAACAAATAACTTTCTTCTGAAACTCGTCAGTCTATTCTTGTTCTGAGAAATGAAGGCTATTCCATGCAAGACATTGCCAAGGAACTGAAGATCTCGTACAACGCTATGTACTACTCCCTTCACAGAACAGCGCAAAGGGTCTCTAACCAGAATAGAAAGAGGAGTGGGAGGCCCCAGTGCACAACTGAGTAAGAGGACAAGTACATTAGAGTGTCTAGTTTGAGAAACAGACGCCTCACAAGTCCTCAACTGGCAGCTTCATTAAATAGTACCCGCAAAACACCAGTCTCACTTCAACAGTGAAGCGGTGACTCCGGGAGCTGGCCTTCTAGGCAGAGTTGCAAAGAAAAAGCCATATTTCAGACTGGCCAAATTGACACTCGTCAATATATGTTCATAAATAAAAAACATTTTTATTCAGAAGCAAACTACCGTAGGTTGAAAATTACTTTGCATATGGAAGCATTTTTAGTGTCTTGAAATTTGTTGAAGGCATTTTTCCATTTAATGTTTTGACAAATAGCTAGTTAAAGAATCAATCAAAAGTCATAGAGGGAAAAACAGTGGCTTGTTGTCATGATGGAGGAACTGCACTCTGGATAGAGACGTTTGGCCAACTGCTGTTAGTTAAGGGTTTGCAAGTAAGCATTTCACGGTAAAGTCTACACTTGTTGTATTTGGCACACGTGACAAATAAAGTTTGATTTGATTTGAGCCCACAAAATGTTAAACCTGAAGTGAGTGGTCAAAATAACATAAAGGAGAATGTTGGCTTTATGCCAACTCAGCCATTATTAAGGCGACCCCGGAGCAATTTGGGTTATGTGCCTTCCTTAAACTCACATCGACAGACTAACCTTGTCAGCTTCATGAGTTGAAATAGCGACCTTCCAGACTACCTGCCGCCCATATAATCACCGCAATAAATACAGTGAAGTTTAGAGGGGCAATATCCTATGCGACAATGTATGCACACATGACCTTCGTTTTGGATAAAAGCGTCTGCTAAATGGCAGATATTATTATTATTATGAAAATATAGGCAGAGAATATGCATTATGATGATTTAAAAAAAATTATACAACAACAAAAAAATGGGTGATTATGATGATATGCATTAAGATGATTTAAACTGTTATAAAGCAATAGGCCCTCCTGGTAAAAGAGTTGAAATAATTTCCCAGGTCTAGGATGTCATACTGTCAGTTAAACTAGCCTCGAGACAGACTGTAGCGACTGGAGCACACCTACGAGGGTTCTGATGGTTAAAATGATTGCCAAGGTGTACGCATTAATGAATGAACATTTAAGAGTGTGAGCGCACACACAGATGAACCTTTGACATGTTTTATACTTAAGTCATTTAGCAGACGCTCTTATCCAGACTGACTTACAGTAAGTTCATTCACCCTAAGACTCCTAGGTGAGACGTCCACAGATCACAGTCGTAGTAAGGTACTGAAATGTCTGTGGGTGTGCTGTCTATCTGTGTGGATTTAGCTAGTGATCATTCATCTTACCACTTACAAAAAGGCATGGCTTTGCTGATAACAACTTTATTGAAGGAAAATGTACTTGCTACGACTGTGATATGTGGTTGTCTCACCCAGCTATCTTAAGATGAATGCACTAACTGTAAGTCGCTGTGGATAAGAGCGTCTGCTAAATGACTAAAATATAACATGTAAAGCATCAGTGATCTCCACATGAATGACACGTATACTAAGTAGAAAGGATTAGTATGTCTGTACAGCAGGTGGCAGTGTCCACTTTTAGATATTGATCCAGACACCATACATCGAGGAAGGAGTAAGGAGTGGTGGACAAAACAGCCAATAGAAAAACCCTAAAGTATGGCTGTCAAGGCATTATTGGAATGTGTCACTTGACTTGGAGGTTTCAGGCGATGAAACATCAACTATGTAAAAAAAAAAAAAGTAGCATTAAACAAAACCTTCAGGATTGAATTTGTTTGGTAATATTTCATAACATATTACTGGTTAAGACCACAACGTGGCAGTGTTGAGCCAGGTCTTCAACATGAGAGAACCTATTGGATTGACCAAGTGAACTAACTGACCCATTTGGGCTGAGGTAAACCTAACCCCTCGTTCATTTCCAATATCAACGGGCCCCTTGTGCATGCCTGCCTGATTATAAATGTGTCATTCAACTGGGAGCAACAATCATCTATCACAGGACATTTGAGCATGTCTCCAGACTACTAAACGTTTCAGAAAAAATGTGAAAGACATAAGATTTTTTTTTTTTATCCCCAATGATGAAATCAACCATTCGTTAGTCACATGTGATATCAAAGACACCACTTCCCTGATTTTGGTGTCGTGGGTAACTGCATACATGGAGTGTGTCTGAAAGTGGATGTGTCTCCAAAAGTGGGAGGTTCAACAGAAGTGGGTCTATGGAACTCAAATCAGCTTGTTGGGAAGATTTGTTGCTGCTCAAGACCGTTTTGCTTGGCTGATTGAGCTACACGACGAGTTGATTGTTGACTACGCTAGCATTTTAGCTGAGCCTAACCCTAACCATTTCCTTAACCTTAACCTCAATCTCCTAATGTTAATGTTAATTTTCCTAACCTGCCATGTTAATTATCCTAAGCTGATACGCATTTTAGCTAAGCCTAACCCTAACCTTTTTGCTAACCTTGGCCTCATTCTCTGTCAGTTTCCCTAGCTAATTCCCTACTTTTCACATGGACACAGTAATAAACAGCTCTAATATAACCAATAATGGAGCGCTGATCTTACACCCAACCCTGTTGAGCCACCCACTGATGTTACACCCAACCCTGTTGACCCACCCACTGATCTTACACCCAACCCTGTTGAGCCACCCACTGATCTTACACGCAACACTGTTGAGCCATCCACTGATCTTACACCTAACCCTGTTGAGCCACCCACTGATCTTACACCCAACCCTGTTGAGCCAACCACTGATCTTACATCCAACCTTGTTGAGCCACCCACTGATCGTACACCCAACCCTGTTGAGCCACCCACTGATCTTACACCCAACCCTGTTGAGCCACCCACTGATCTTACACCCAACCCTGTTGAGCCACCCACTGATGTTACACCCAACCCTGTTGAGCCACCCACTGATGTTACACCCATCACTGTTGATCTTTTGAAACACCCACTCTCAGACACACTCCAAGTATGCAGTTACCCACCCATACTGCGATTTTGAGGGAAATTGGATGAATCATGCGCCTTCCTATAGAGATTAGGTATATACACAATTACACTGATTGGCCCAAGGGGGGCAGTATAGTAATCAACTGAAAACTTTGAAAAAGCATATCTCCTGGACCGTTTGAGCTACAGTCATGACATTTTGTACATAGGCCTATATGCAGCCTCACATGAGCAACACGTTTCTCATTAGGGCCTATAAGCTGCACCCATTCTGTTTTTATTTTTTATTTCCATCAGGGGAAAAAGACTAGAGTTTTTACTCGCCCTCATTAATCCGCGCAACATAAATTTGAATAATTGTCACTAATTGGCCTGGAGGGGACAACGACAGTGACGACAACAGTGACGACGACAGTGATGACGACATGTTTACTGCTGCCTTACACAACATATCTCATGTATTGATACTTTTATGGAATGATGTCATGTGTGACTGTAGACAGTGTTGGTGATATATGCTTACTAACTAGTAATAACTAGTAACCCTTTATAAAGGCCTACAGCAGTGGAGGCTCCTCAGAGGAGGAAGGGGAGGACCATCCTCCTCAGTGAATTTCACAAAAATGTAAATAGTGAAACATAAAAAAGTGATCCTTTTGATAAAACTATAATACGTCACCAAATAATTGACTAAAACACAGTGTTTTGCAATGAAGGTCTACAGTAGCCTCAACAACACCCCAGGGTAGTGTAACGGATGTGAAATAGCTAGCTAGTTAGCGGTGGTGCTCGCTAAATAGCGTTTCAATCGTTGACGTCACTTGCTCTGAGACCTTGAAGTAGTGGTTCCCCTTGCTCTGCAAGAGCCGCGGCTTTTGTGGAGTGATGGGTAACGATGTTTTAGACCGGGACGGTCTAAAGTTATACTGTTACATTGATGCTGTTGACCCGGATCACTGGTTGCTGCGGAAAAGGAGGAGGTCAAAAGGGGGGTGAGTGTAACGGATGTGAAACGGATAGCTAGTTAGCGGTGGTGCGTGCTAAATAGCGTTTCAATCGGTTACGTCACTTGCTCTGAGACCTTGAAGTAGTGGTTCCCCTTGCTCTGCAAGAGCCGCGGCTTTTGTGGAGTGATGGGTAACAATACTTCGAGGGTGACTGTTGTTGATGTGTGCAGAGGGTCCCTGGTTCGCGCCCGGGTATGGGCGAGGGGACGGTCTAAAGTTATACTGTTAAAGTAGCACAGCTAGTTTCCGTCCTCCTCTGGGTACATTGATTTCAATACAAAAACTAGGAGGCTCATGGTTCTCACCCCCTTCCATAGACTTACACAGGAATTATGACAACTTCTGGAGGACGTCCTCCAACCTATCAGAGCTCTTGCAGCATGAACTGATATGTTGTCCACCCAATCAAAGAATCAGATAATTAATCTAGTACTGAAAGCATAAGCTACAGCTAGCTAGCACTGCAGTGCTTAAAATGTGTTGACTAATTGACTTAAAGAGAGAGAAAGACAATGGTTGAACAGTTTTGAACAAATTCATGTAATTAAAAATGAAGGAAAAGCAGCGAATTCAGATAACTAGTTTAGCCACCCAGCCCAAACAGAGAGGGGTGCTATGTTAGCTAGCTGGTTATGACTATCCAACACAGGAACTCTTCCAAGTCAAGGTAAGCTTTTGGTTGTATTAATTTCTTGTATTAATTTCAGCAAGAACTGAAGTCCACAAGCGAAGGGAAAATGTGAGAGGACGAGAGCACGTAGATACGACAAGGAATTTATACCAGGGGCGCAACTTTCACTGGGGATGGTGGGGTGATGTCCCCCCCACACATTCTGAAATTGCATTTTTGTCCCCCCTAGTTTTATCATTGCAATGTGACACAAAAAGCGGCAACAGTGTACTTGCGGTCGCCTCCGAGTTATCAGGTACACTGTTTGGAGTGTTTAGATGGCTGGATTTAGGAGCATGCAGAGCGGGCTGACAGGCAGTGTAAAGGCAAAGCTTCTGGAAGGCTGACTGGACCAGCACTGGAGAGTTGAGCATGGTTCAGTGTGTATGTGTTGCCTAATCATAGGCCTATTTAGGAAATACATTTCCTTGGAAAGATAACTGCCTCGTGCTTCTCTGCCCATGCATAGGATATAGCCTGCTCTATTTAACTGAGACGACACGCGCACCTGATCTCACAGGTATAGCTACTGAACTGGAAACAGCAAGAATTATGACAGCGACACTTGCTACGTTTTGCATAGTCCTATAGGAAATAGCTTACCTTTTGGGAGGACGATTTGCAGACAGAGACGAATAAATGGGTAATCGATACTTACTGAAAATGAAAACGTTCAATTCTTGCTCACCATAGTAGCCTAACCGATGTGCGCATTGGGCCTTCAATGATGATACACATTTTTTTTATTGCACTTTGATTCATGTTGGTTGAGCACTTCTTTCCATTATCAATATTTATTTACAGACACTGTAGTAAACTACAGTCTAATCATATTGAAGTTAATTTCATAATCAATTTAACTGCCACTTGATTCTCTGCCCATGTAAGTAGCCTAATCTATTTCAATGAGGCCACACATACTAGGTGCACTTGAACTCTCATGCCAAACTAGGAGAGGTAGGCTACTAATATTCAAGCAGCATATTCTGAGTGTGAATAATGTGAAAAAGATGTGTTTTTAATACAATAGTTAGGCTAACACATACAGAGCAGAAAGAGGACGGTTTCCAAATAGTTTGTGGGACAACTGCCCACTTCAGCCCACAGCATGAAAAATGCAGACCGCTGCAATGATCTCTGTGGGTCTGAAGGCATCCTACAGAATCCAGCCCTCTAGTGCAGTCAGTACACAACACTATGCTCATCATGTCTTAGCAGGATCAGATGGTGACAGTGCTCCCACCAGGGTCAGACAGCCAGGGAGCTCAAGTGAATTTAGCAGTATATTAGTAATATCGGTGAATGATACAAAGATTCCATCTTGAATTGATGGGTAGACCTAAAGTAGCTACAGGACAGCAGCTTTAAAGCTGCAGTCTGGGATCTAGGAATAATGGTCATTTCAATTATTGAACCATTGATTCTATTCTATTCTATTCTATTCTTGGAAAATATAATGTATAAATGTACACCAAGGTAATTCTTTGTCATGCCTCATTTTAGGAGGATCAGACAGGGGTCTCAGCAGAGTCAGGCAGCCAGGGAAGACCAGTCTTTGACAGAGGTGAGGTGATTTTTTGCAGATACAACGCTTTATTCTCTATGTGCAGCAAACACTGGATGAGCCAGATGCTATTTTAAGGCGGTCTGACAAACCTCCAAAGTTTCCAAACTGTATCAAGGGTTGATAGAGGCTTTTACCGATGACACAAAACATGTCAAACAAAAATGTGAGGAAGACCTGGCAAAAGCTATTGATGATGATGAATAGATACAGATATGTTTTAATGCCCAGTCATGTTCATATCATCTCAGACATAAACTACTGCAGTTTAAGACCATCCATAAAACATACTATATGCCAGTGAAACTGAATTACATGCAGTCAGAAGTGTCATTCCTCTCCTGGAGGTGTAAAACACAAAAGCAGGCATATTTTCATATGTTATTGTCTTGTGAAGGCTGACTGAATTCTGGCAAAGAGTATGTTGTTTTAGCTCAGCATGTCTACAGATTCTCCCTTCTCCCTGTTTTTGTTTGCTTGGAAATGTTGATACTGGAGACTGTTATCGGAAGAAACTGTGTAACCAAGCATTTATAGCAGCAAAGAAATGCATTGCCATTATTTGGAAGGTTGGTTATCCTCCCACAATGCCATGTTATGTATCACTAGATTTGATTTATTACAAGATTAAGGGTATACTGGGCAACTTTCATAAGGTCTGGATGCCTTATATGGAACACAGTACGACTAAAGGAGTCTGTATTGAAAACATGCCCACGTCAGGGGAGATACCTATTTAGGCAATCCCTAGCAGCTGGGCTGCTTAGTGCTGGCCCTGGGGGTCTGCCATCCTGTGGGTTGGAACTCTGGCCTAGGTCTAACACACACAAAACAAAAAAATTCTGTTTCACTAAGATCCTAAAGCTGAGTGGGGTGCGTTGGGTTGGGGCACTGCAGGGTGTTGGACCCCTAGGGACAGGACGGGGTGAACTTTTTACTTGTGTGCAAGTAAAAAGAGCTCTACAGTACAACTAGTCATTTGAGATTAATTATATGAAGGATTTGCTGTTTCTGTGTGTTAATCCAATCAAATCAAATCAAATGTATTTATATAGCCCTTCGTACATCAGCTGATATCTCAAAGTGCTGTACAGAAGCCCAGCCTAAAACCCCAAACAGCAAGCAATGCAGGTGTAGAAGCACGGTGGCTAGGAAAAACTCCCTAGAAAGGCCAAAACCTAGGAAGAAACCTAGAGAGGAACCAGGCTATGTGGGGTGGCCAGTCCTCTTCTGGCTGTGCCGGGTGGAGATTATAACAGAACATGGCCAAGATGTTCAAATGTTCATAAATGACCAGCATGGTCGAATAATAATAAGGCAGAACAGTTGAAACTGGAGCAGCTGCACGGCCAGGTGGACTGGGGACAGCAAGGAGTCATCATGTCAGGTAGTCCTGGGGCATGGTCCTAGGGCTCAGGTCCTCCGAGAGAGAGAGAGAAAGAAAGAGAGAAGGAGAGAATTAGAGAACGCACACTTAGATTCACACAGGACACCGAATAGGACAGGAGAAGTACTCCAGATATAACAAACTGACCCCAGGCCCCCGACACATAAACTACTGCAGCTAAATACTGGAGGCTGAGACAGGAGGGGTCAGGAGACACTGTGGCCCCATCCAAGGACACCCCCGGACAGGGCCAAACAGGAAGGATATAACCCCACCCACTTTGCCAAAGCACAGCCCCCACACCACTAGAGGGATGTCTTCAACCACCAACCTACCATCCTGAGACAAGTCTGAGTATAGCCCACAAAGATCTCCGCCATGGCACAACCCAAGGGGGGGCGCCAACCCAGACAGGATGACCACATCAGTAATGTATATTTGTATATTTAATGTATATTTGAGGTGCATGTGTTTATTTTGATGTGTTTTTTTTCCAAACCTACTGTTGGGAATGAAAACATTTTAAGATGTGAACTGGGAAGGAAATTGTGTTGGGAGAGAGGTGAGTTACTGACTAGACTGGTGGGGGTCGGGCATGCGGGCGGCTCGGGCTGGCTGGTCGGTCTGGCTGAAATTTGATACAGAGGATGTCTTAATAAAGACAATCAAAAGTCTGTATTTTTTCAAGAGTTGTTCATTTGTTAGGCTACTGGTTAAAGGTGCAACACAATATGTATTATTGAATTACCTTTGATCTAGTTCAGTCTTATTAATCACTTAAACATATTTAATAATGATCTCTTTGTCACGTTCTGACCATAGTTCTTGTGTGTTTTCCTTGTTTTAGTGTTGGTCAGGACGTGAGCTGGGTGGGCATTCTATGTTGTGTGTTTAGTTTGTCTATTTCTATGTTTGGCCTGATATGGTTCTCAATCAGAGGCAGGTGTTAGTCATTGTCTCTGATTGGGAACCATATTTAGGTAGCATGTTTTGTGTTGGGTGGTTGTTTCCTGTTTTTGTTTTCTGCACCAGTTAGGACTGTTTTGGTTTTGCCACGTTTATTGTTTTGATCCATGAACTTTAACCATGCTGCATTTTGGTCCTCCTCTCCTTCCCAGGAAGAAAGCCTTTACTCTCTTAACTAGCTTGATGACTGTGGAAATGTTTGCTGACTTCTTGTTCTAAATAAAGACAGCATATTGGATTGTATGAAAATGCATGAAATTAGCTTTAAATGCCCAAAGAAATTCTGGGGGAGGACACACAGGTTATGCCCCCCACACTTCCAAAACCTAAGTGGTGCCCATGATTTATACAATAAGCAAAATGATCATGCTGTTTGTATGTGGCTGCCATGAAAGTGAACTGTGTTTGTGTTTGATCAGGGGTGTATTCATTCTGACGATTCTGTTGAAAAACATTTCTTAAACAGAAGAAAACGGAACGAAATGGGGATAAACATACCTGAATTTGTCCAATAGAAACTCTTGTTTGCAACTGTTAGACTAATGATTACACCCTTGATCAGCTAGGCAGGAGATTGCAAGGTGGTATTGAATGTGTCACTGTCTGTCACCTAATTTTCCTCTGGACCTGTGCACCTATGTTGTATACTTTCATTCATAGGATAGGATGTAGCAACCTCATGATGTGTGTATGGAAAATTTGAGTATCATGTAGTAGCCCAAACCTATCGATGTTACATTGAGCTGGGTGAATGGAATATGCTGTAATAGAAATAAGCCATGTTCATTAAAAAAATCGTCCTCCCTTATCTTAAAAGTTACCGACAGCCATTGGCCTACAGAGGCTGACTGGGCACCATTTGCCCAACATCTCTGCGAAGGTCATCAGCTAAATTAACCATGCCCATTCATGCCAAGGCAGAAGGGAAAGCCCCATGTTAAAGTGGGAGGTTTTAGTAGTTTCCAGCAAAGGCCTCGAGAGGGACTCTCAAACTACCACATCTGTAGCTGTGTGAGAGAGGAATCAACATATCACAAGGACAAGTTTGGGGGAGATGCAAAGAACTAGATAAAACGTTGAGTACTGCGGACAAAGATAAACTAGTAGGTCGATTATAGTTAGAGTGGAAATTGAGCGTTAAAACGTTGGGATGCCAAATCATTGATGTAACCCGTCGCACCTCTTTCTTTAATTAAGTTCATCTTTAGAAGCAAGCTACGTTGAATATGTATATTTTCGACATAAGATGCAAGTGATAATAATATTTTTGACACCTTATTTTGCATTTGGAAGCATTTTTCCTATATGTGTAGTCTAGTAGGCTCTTGAAATTTGTTGACAAATACCTACTTGAAGAATCAGGCAAAAGTCATAGAGGAACAGGGGCTTTTTGGACGGGTGTAGTGAAATGGCACTCTGGATTGAGGCGTTTGCCCAACTGCTGTTTCTCGTGTTGGCATGGGACCCGAGCGCACAAGGAGCGGCACCACAAGATATAAAACACGAGGTGAGTGGTCAAAGAACAAATAACGGGAGATGTTGCCCTATTGAAAATGTATGCATGCAAGTATGACTGTCACTTTGGACAAAAGTTCTGCCAAATGGCATATATTATTATTAAATATATGCAACAAATATGCATTATTTAAACAATTTGCATTATGATGATTTAATCTGTTATAAAGCAATAGTCCCTACTGTTAAAAAAGTGGAAATAATTTCCCAAGTCTGGGATGCCAGACTGTAGGTAAAACTACGCCTGTGACTATATCGAGTGCAGCTACGACCGGAAGATACTTTTCGTAGTAGGTTAGGATAGCATTTTAGCTAACCTTAAACCTTTTCCTAAACTTGATCTAATTATCCTAACCTGCTGCCTAAATTCTCCTCGCCTGTTACGAAAAAGTAACTTCAGATCGAAGTTGTATTGCACATATTCATAACCTAGCGGGACGGCTTACTTCCAATGTCATTTACACAAAATGTACAGTCATTACCAACTACATTGAAATTCAATCATAAAAATGTACAGATAAATATCATTTAGAATATTAAAATGGTTCTCTTTAGCCTTGGGTGGTGTAGGTAAAGACAAATATTGTGTTCTTATTTACTTGGTTTCAGATATATCAAACATTTGACAAATATAATTCCGTTTTAACTGTTCTGGGAAGAATTCTTTGGAAATAACTTGTCTGACATGTTTATTGTTACGCCTCTTGTCCCACAAACACCAGCCACCTATGTATACGTATGGTAGGCAAGGAGATACATCGGAATATAATAGTATCCCTTTCATGATTGTACAATTTCAAAAGCTTAATAATAATAATAATAATATATGGTTTACTTCCGCAATCTTTGAGTGCGGTCGAGGATATCCAAGATTACAGTTTACAGTAAAACTGGGTGGATGTGGAATTGATCTGACCTCAGCCAAAGGAAGCAGGCCACAATGGTGATGGCTTGCATGACAACACTTAGGAATGCTGAGGCTGCAAAAAAAGATGAGATGAGAAAAGAAAAAGACAAGAAGGCGGCAAATGGGAGAAATACCATGGTCTCTGTATTGTGGTCAGGTACAGAGGCACTTTCTGAAAGGAGAGGGGATTTAGAGTTGCGCTATAGTTGCAGTATAGAATCCAAGTTCAAAGAGATGCAGAGATAATTGTTGACATCAGTCCTGAGTTAGGGTTGAACTGGGGGAGGGGAGTTTTAAGGGCTTCCTTTGAGGATATGATAGTCTGGTGTTCAGCAGTGGAGGAGGACTCGCCTGTTTCGACTACAGGAAGTTACCATGATGTTAAACCCTTATGCACATAACCCTCTGCCATTTAGGACAATGCAGTCAGCTAGATCATGTCCCAGGAAGCTCTGACTTCATCACTGCCCTTTTGATGTTTTTAATCTGACTGCGGGCGCATTAACTGTAATCTTAGCGTAATGTAGGTGCCTGGATTGTATTTCCAGCTGTGCAAATGTAAAGAATAATTGAACTACATTGACCTAGATTAGACTGCCAATTTAGCAGAAAGCACAAAGCAGCTGTGTGAAGACCATAGTACCAGTCATGGAAGGTAGGCAGGTGTGTCATATCCTGTGGCCTCAGGGAGAGATAGGAAGTGGGCATGGGATTTCCTCTTTTCTTGAATTAGTCTCACTGCAGCCTGACCATGACAACACATAGAGTGACTGACACAGAGATGGAGGGGGGAGGGGGAGAAAGGGAGGAGTGTTAGTCAGTACAAAGAGGGAACCAGTCTCAAGGAAATGTGAATGAGTGGTAGATGACTAAATGCCAAAGGAAGGAGAGAGAGAAAAAGAGGGAAGGGGTACTACCCACATGAAAAGGAACCGAAAATAAGTAATTGTGATGATGCAATTTGGGAACAAAGTGGTTTAGGTTTATGAATGATGTAATTAGGCAATACACAGTGTGACCGGATGTTACTCATAGGCCACATACACTTAGTAGACATCTGCAAGCAGCACTGCTGGGTAGTAACATGGCAATGAGTCTACATCCCAGTTTCCTGACCACACAACCTGACCAGGAAATACTCAGGGTCTTAGTTATAACCTTATCATAATGATAACGTAATTAAGTATATTAGACTGACCTTCTTGTTTTTGCTTTTGAGAAGAGGATTCTCTGTTATTAAGATATGCAGACAAATTGGCTAATGCTCAAATGACTTTGGCATCAGTGGGATGTTTTAAAAATTTTAGTTCTTATACAGTTAAAGTCAGAAGTTTCCATACAATTTAGCCAAATACATTTAAACTCAGTTTTTCACAGTTCCTGAAATTTAATCCTTGTGAAAAGTCCCTGTCTAAGGTCAGTTAGGATCCCCACTTTATTTTAAGAATGTGAAATGTCAGAATAATTGTATAGAGAATTATTTATTTCAGCTTTTCTTTATTTCATCACATTCCCAGTGGATCAGAAGTGTACATACACTCAATTAGTATTTGGTAGCATTGCCTTTAAATGGTTTAACTTGAGTCAAACGTTTCGTGTAGCCTTCCACAAGCTTGTAAGTTGGGTGAATTTTGGCCCATTCCTCCTGACAGAGCTGGTGTAACTGAGTCCGGTTTGTAGGCATCCTTGCTCGCACACGCTTTTTCAGTTCTGCCCACAAATTTTCTATAGGATTGAGGTCAGGGCTTTGTGATGGCCACTCCAATACCTTGACTTTGTTGTCCTTAAGCCATTTTGCCACAACCTTGGAAGTATGCTTGGGGTCCATTTGGAAGACCCATTTGCGACCAAGCTTCAACTTCCTGACTGATGTCTTGAGATGTTGCTTCAATATATCCACATCATTTTCCTATCTCATGATGTCATCTATTTTGTAAAGTGCACCAGTCCCTCCTGCAGCAAAGCACCCCTACAACATGATGCAGCCACCCCCGTGCTTCACGGTTGGGATGGTGTTCTTGGGCTTGCAAGCATCCCCCTTTTTCCTCCAAACATAACGATGGTCAGAGGACATTTCTCCAAAAAGTATGATCTTTGTTCCCATGTGCAGTTGCAATCCGTAGTCTGGCTTTTTTATGGTGGTTTTAGAGCACTGGCTTCTTCCTTGCTGAGTGGCCTTTCAGGTTATGGACTGGTAGGACTGGTTTTACTGTGGATATAGATACTTTTGTACCTGTTTCCTCCAGCATCTTAACAAGGTCCTTTGCTGTTGTTCTGGGATTGATTTGCACTTTTCGCACCAAAGTAAGTTCATCTCTAGGCGACACAACACGTCTCCTTCCTGAGTGGTATGACGGCTGCGTGGTCCCATGGTGTTTATACTTGCGCACTATTGTATGTACAGATGAGAGTGGTACCTTCAGGCGTTTGGAAATTGCTCCCAAGGATGAACCAGACTTGTGGAGGTCTACAATTTATTTTCTGAGGTCTTGGCTGATTTCTTTTGATTTTCCCATGATGTCAAGCAAGGAGGCCCTGAGTTTGAAGGTAGGCCTTGAAATACATCCACAGGTTCACCTCTAATTGACTCAAATGATGTCAATTAGCCTATCAGAAGCTTCTAAGCCATGACATCATTTTCTGAATTTTCCAAGCTGTTTAAAGGCACAGTCAACTTAGTGTATGTAAACTTCTGACCCACTGGAATTGTGATACAGTGAATTATAAGTGAAATAATCTGTCTGTAAACAATTGTTAAAAAAATTACTTGTGTCATGAACAAAGTATATATCCTAACTGACTTGCCAAAACTATAGTTCGTTTACAATACATTTTTGGAGTGGTTGAAAAACGAGTTTTAATGACTCCAACTTTAGTGTATGTAAACTTCCGACTTCAACTGTATATATAATAACAATATATGCCATTTAGCAGACACTTTTATCGTAAGCAACTTACAGTCATTTTACATATTGGGGGTGGTGGGAATTGAAACCACTACCACTGACGTTACAAGTGCCATGCTCTATCAACTGAGCTGCTTCTTTTGCTCAGTCTTGTTGATGCTGGCTAGAGGACTGTTTGCATAGACAGCTGGAATCCCATACACACTATGTGCATGTAGAGACGAGTCAGAGGTCAGGGAGGTTTATCAGTAACATCCACATAGAAGATTTATGACGATAATGTTGTAACACCACCCAGACACATTTATGTTTATTGATTCTTATGATATACACTACATGACCAAAAGTATGTGGACACCTGCTCGTCGAACATCTCATTACAAAATCATGGGCATTAATATGGCGATGGTCTGGCTTGCAGTCGGCGTTCCAATTCATCCCAAAGGTGTTCGATGGGGTTCGGGTCAGGGCTAGAATGTCATTGTATGCTGTATCGTTAAGATCTCCCTTCACTGAAACTAAGTGGTGTAGCTCGAACCATGAAAAACACCCCCAGACCATTATTCCTCCTCCACCAAACTTACAGTTGGGGCAGGTAGCGTTCTCCTGGCAACCGCCAAACCCAGATTCGTCTGTCAGATTGCCAGATGGTGAAGCGTGATTCATCACTCCAGAGAACGCGTTTCCACTGCTCCAGAGTCCAATGTGACGAGCTTTATACCACTTCAGCCGATGCTTGGCATTGCGCATGGTGATCTTAGGCTGCTCGATCATGGAAACACATTTCATGAAGCTCCCGACAAACAGTTCTTGTGCTAACGTTGCTTCCAGAGGCAGTTTGGAAATCGGAGGTGAGTGTTGTAACTGAGGACAGAATATTTTTTTACGCTCTACGCACTTCAGCACTCGGCAGTCCCGTTCTGTGAGCTTGTGTGGCTTACCACTTCTCAGCTGAGCAGTTGTTGCTCCTAGATGTTTGCACTTCACAATAACAGCACTTACAGTTGACTGGGGCTGCTCTAGCAGGGCAGAAATTTGACAAACTGACTTGTTCGAAAGGTGGCATCCTATGACGGTGCCACGTAAAAAGTCACTGAGCTCTTCAGTAAGGCCATTATACTGCCAATGTTTGTCTATGGAGATTGCATGGCTGTGTGCTCGATTTTATACACCTGTCAGCAATGGGTGTGGCTGAAGTAGCCGAATCCACAAATTTGAAGGGGTGTCCACATATTTTGACCATGTAGTGTATGTGTGTGTTGTGATTTGTAATACTGTGTGCTGTGGCTCCTAAGCCAAATGTCTTGTATGGGCCAGATCATTGTGTATCTAGCTATGAGCTATGAGGCTTCTTTCTCATGCTCTGTTGTTGTGTTTGTTGGTAGTCATTGTGACACACTAAGTGGATCAGTAATCTGGAGAACCGAGCCAAATTTCATGTAAGTCTTTTTAAGGTCAGGGAAGTCATATCCTTGCCTCTAAAAAGCCTAGGGCTATTCATTTATTACTTTGTTCATGGAAAATGTCTATATACTAGGTCTTACTCACTCAACTAACTAAAGCAAATAAAGGGACCACTATAACTGCCCACTGCCCACTCACTCTCTAGGCTTCAGTGATCAAAACGACAAGAGTTAGGAGTAGTATACCCTTATTGAAGAACACTTAATTAAAGACTGTTCTTTGTGGACCCACGAATGGGACCATGGATGGGAGGAGTGGGACTCACTAGGCTTATCATTGAAACAAGTATTCAGTGTTGATCAATGGCTCTCTCGCACATACATCCATTTTAAATACAGTTTAACAACAACACACACTATGAAAGACCTAGATAGAAGACTAGAATGAAAGGTATAGTGGCCTCAGAAAGAGCAGCTGTGGCCTTATGTCAAGCATAGAATTGAATCTTGTCCTGAAACAAACTATTCCTCTAAGACATGTCCTCACACCTACATTATATTTCTATTATCATAATCCATTAATTACACGCTTCACCATCCCTCTTTTTCATGATGAAAGACCTCTTTCACATATTAAGTCTTAACACAGAGAACAGGGTCTCCCCGAGAGCGATTAGTCCCCTCCATTCCAAGCACGCCTACGTGTCTAGAGAATTTTGAGAAATCACGTTTTTCAACAGAATCAGCGGAATTAATACACCCCTGATCACACAGCATGATCACTTTGCTCGTTGTATATATAATTCCCTCTCGCAACTATCTATGTGCGCTCCTCCTCTCCCCTTTTCCCTTTGCTTGTGGACTTCAGTGCAGAACACATCAGCTGTCTGTGACCAGGCGAGAAAACCTTTCCAAGCCAAACCTTCATATCATGACCGCTGACCTCTACACACATCCTACAGCATTGTCACGTCATAGTCTAGAGCGTCATAGTCTAGTGCTACTAGAACTAACGCGTTAGTAAACCCGCTACAATCAAGCAGTTCAGTCAATGCAGTTTAGCTGTTACACCAGCGGACCACTGTCGTAATCAATTAATAAAGCCAAAAGCTTACCCTGACTTGGAAAAGTTCTAGTTTTGCATAGTCATAGGCAGCTAACTAACATAGCATCCCTCTCTGTTTGAGCCGGGTGTTTGAGTAAGCTAAACTAGCTAGCTGCATTTGCTAGCTAAGTGAATGTTGTAAAAAATACAACCTAATATAGCTCTCTCTCTCTCTGAAAAAAATATATACTTTGAAATATAGTAAGCTCTCTCTCTCTCTTGCCTCTCCTTCATTTTTAAATAAATACATTTGTTCAAAACTATTCAACTGTTGTATTTCTCTCTCTTTAAGTCAACAACTGTCCACATTTTATGCACTGCAGTGCTAGCTAGCTGTAGCTTATGCTTTCAGTACTGGATTCATTCTCTGGTCCTTTGATTGGGTGGACAACATGTCAGTTCATGCTGCAAGAACTCTGATAGGTTGGAGGACGTCCGCTGGACGTTTAAATCAAATTTTATTGGTCGCATACACATATTTAGCAGATGTTATTGGTCACATACACATATTTAGCAGATGTTATTGGTCACATACACATATTTAGCAGATGTTATTGGTCACATACACGTATTTAGCAGATGTTATTGGTCACATACACGTATTTAGCAGATGTTATTGGTCACATACACATATTTAGCAGATGTTATTTGTCACATACACATATTTAGCAGATGTTATTGTGGGTGTAGCGAAACAGTGCAGTAGTATCTAACAATTCACAATAATACACAAATCTAAAAGTAAAATAATGGAATAAAGAAATATATAAATATTAGGACGAGCAATGTCGGAGTGGCATTGACTAGCATACAGTAGAATACAGTATATACATATGAAATTAGTAAAGCCGTATGTAAACATGATTAAAGTGACTAGTGTTCCATTATTAAAGTGGCCAGAGATTCCATCTCTATGTATATAGGGCAGCAGTCTCTAAGGTGCAGGGTTGAGTAGCCAGGTGGAAGCCGACTTGTGATTGCTATTTAACAGCCTTTTGATAGAAGCTGTATTTCAGTCTCTCGGTCCCAGCTTTGATGCACCTGTACTGACCTCGCCTTCTGGATCGTAGCGGGGCGAACAGGCCGTGGCTCGTGTGGTTGATGTCCTTGATGATCCTTTTGGCCTTCCTTTGACATTGAGTGCTGTAGTTGTCCTTGAGGGCAGGCAGTGTGCCCACGGTGATGTGTTGGGCAGACTGTACCACCCTCTGGAGAGCCCTGCGGTTGTGGGAGGTGCAGCTGCCGTACCAGGCGGTGCAGTTGCCATACCAGGCAGTGATACAACCCGACAGGATGCTCTCAATTGTGCATCTGTAAAAGTTTCTGAGGGTCTTAGGGGCCAAGCCGAATTTCAGCTTATCAAGTTGTCATAATTACTGTATAAGTCTATGGAAGGTGGTGAGAACCATGAGCCTTCTAGGTTTTGTATTGAAGTCGATGTACCCAGAGGAGGATGGAAGCTAGCTGTCCTCCGGCTATACCATGTTGCTACCCTACAGAGTGTTGCAAAACAGTGTGTTTTAATAAATTATTTGGTGATGTGAATATATTTTGTATTGTTCTAAAAATGAGAACTTGTTTAATGTTTCACGATTTTTATTTATATGAAATTCACTGAGGAGCATGGTCCTCCACTGAGGAGCCTCCACTAGTAAAATGAAACTGCTGACATTTTACTGTTGATAGAGAAAATGCTGAAATGGCATCATTACTAGTTAATTAAAAGTGTTGTAATGTTCTTTATGTTCCTGGAACATGGACACCAACCTAACAGGAAGTTACATACACTATAGTAACGATGACTGTGATGACTGTGCACAGGGTGTGGTTGTTCACAATAATTTACCCTCAGGCCTTTGGGTTTTCCATATTAGAAAAGAGAGGGAGAGGGGAAGGAGGAGTGGGGAGAGAAGAGGACAGAGAGACGGGTAGGGGGGAGAGGTTTTGACTTTGAGGTTTGGATGGGATCATAGAGAAATTCCCAGTAAAATGACTGACTGACTGACTGTGCTGTTTCAATAGAGACTGACATTAATGCAACTGAAGAGGTTAGTCTACTTTTGTGAATAACTAAATAGTTGAAGGTCAAACATACAATCAAACAAATTGTATTTAGAGTTGTGAAAAACACTTCCTGGCTGTGTGCTAGCTTATTGACAATGTTCAAGTCAGGATGTGTTCGGTAAAGAATATCAGAGAAGTATCAGCTTTCACTACCTCCAACTCCTGTTTGGGGGGGAGAGAAAGGGCAGAGCTGAAACTGTGTGGGAGAGGTTTGGGACCCAGCCACGGGTTCTGCTCCAAATAGAAAGAGGGAGGCACCAGAGTTTAATAAGTTTCCAGGGGAAAGTAAGGTCAGATATATAATAATTCGGCACCTTCTCTAGTGCAGCCAGACACTGTAATCTTACAAGAACAAGCCTGGAAAGCGAGGCCACCCTAGACCTATAGGGATGTAAGGACTTACTGCAGAGGCCCGACTGGAATAAAAAATCTCATAAACAATTATGACATATATCTGGAGCATGGTCTCAATCAAAAACGATAGTTCTGTAGTCCAATAGAGACCATGTTCGCCATGTACACACAAACACAATGAAAAAGACACCAGAGTACTATAGTTCATAACTTACAATGTGGAAATATTTTACCAACAGAGTGTTTTCAGTTTCACTGTTCAGTCTTTGTCTACCAGGATTTTGAATTTTCCCTACAAGGGCTTTAGTGAAATCTGAGCTGTCTTTGTGGGTACATCAGAGTCCCATTGGGCTGGCTGGACACAGTCACTGAAGAGTAGTGTTGATGTTTGAATACTTTTATACTTACCCATTGGAATGACCAGCACCTGTTTGTGGACATTGTGCTTCTCCTGCAAGCCAAAACATATGAAAACCTAAATTAGAGCTTATTCGTTATTTATGTCATTGTGAAATGTATATCAACACCAGAGCCCACTCTGTCTTATTTGAAGACATTCAACAGATGTTGATTTATTCATAGTATATTAAGTCTTCACCCATTTGAGACATGTTGTAACAGTACAACCTCCATGTTTCAGGTGTGGTTGCAGCAATATGGCTACCTGCCGCCAGGTGACCTGCGGACACATGCTTCCCGCTCCCCTTACTCCATCACCACGGCCATCACAGCCATGCAGAGATTCTACGGCCTGACCATCACCGGCTCTATCGACAATAACACTTTAGAGTGAGTCCCTTTCATGCTAAACTGTTGCAGGTTCAGTACCATATTACCCTATTTGTTAGAGTTTCTTCTGGTCAGGTCATGTGGCAAGGAAAACGCATGGTCTTACCTGTGTTAACTCACTGATTCAAAGTTAAATTAATCAATGACCTGTTTCCAAGATAGAGATTCTACTGGGCATTGTGTGACCGGTCCCTGAATTGTGTTTGCCAGGGCGATGAAGCGGCCGCGCTGTGGAGTTCCAGACAAGTTTGGCACTGTGCTGAAGAGCAACCTAAGAAAGAAGCGCTATGCTATCCAGGGCCTGAAATGGGACAAGACCGATCTCACCTATTGGTAGGTTAGCCCTCCAACTCTAAGTGCATGTGTAGGGTAAAAATGAAAAGAACCCTCACAACCCATATGGTCATGTCAAGTCATACTGTAAATTCCCCTCACCTCAACCAGATTTTCAGAAATTCCCCAGTGACTTAATATACCAAGTAAAGTGTATCACCGTTTCCTCTCTTATTCCCCCTGTCTCCATCTTCCTCCTTTCACAAACTGTTCTCTTCTCTCTCTAATGGTGCCCCCTCTCTCCATATCTCAGTATACAGAACTACACCCCTAAGGTGGGGGAATATGAGACCAATGAGGCTATCAGGAAGGCCTTCAAGGTGTGGGAAAATGTGACCCCTCTACGCTTCAGGGAGATCCCCTACAGTCACATACGGGACAGGGTGGTGGACATGGCAGACATCATGCTCTTCTTCGGTGAGGGTTTCCATGGTGATGCCAGTCCCTTCGATGGCGAGGGGGGCTTCTTGGCACACGCCTACTTCCCCGGTAACGGCATAGGGGGAGACACTCACTTTGACTCTGCAGAGCCCTGGACGGTCGGCAACAGTGATCTGTCAGGTGAGTGACCTTGAGTGTTTGGAAGAGGAACGTTATGACGGGAATTCATGTTTGATTCCCGATGTCAGGAAAACCAGTTTAACCTGTTGGGAGTTACCATGCTCCCCGGGCAGTTGTGAGCAGCAGGCCATAAAACACACCATCAACAGGCCCCAACGTGTTTGTGTTTTGAACTTATCTCCAGGGCATGTTTGTGTGGGGGAGATGAATGATCTACAGATTTTTTTAGTTTTTAGTTTTGATGGTAGAGAGAGGCCTGCTATTTAAAACCATAGTAATAGGGTGTCAATACTTTAGATGTTTCTAGTCAGTTACATTTGAATAGTGCTTTTGCTATACATGCTTAAGCTATTGTTATACAAGATTGAATTTCATGGGACAATTTAATGTGATGGTGATGACATGGTACCTTCTTTCTCAGATACTGTGTTATGGTATTGGCATGGTTCTGTTGGTCTTAGGCAATGATGTGTTCCTGGTGTCGGTACATGAGCTGGGTCATGCTCTTGGCCTGGAGCACTCCAACGACCCCTCTGCCATCATGGCTCCATTCTACCAGTGGATGGACACCGAGAACTTCCAGCTGCCTGAAGATGACCTCAGGGGAATACAGCAAATCTATGGTGAGCAAAGGCTAAGAGAAAATGCTTTATCATTCATTATCATTACTGATACTTGTTCTACTGTATCTATGCTGTAACTAGGGCCCATAGTTCATTTTTATCAGATCACAAAAAAAGGGCCTATGTAATGATAGTAGTAGAGGATAACATTGGATTACATCTCCCGCTACCCTGCAGGTGGTAGATCAGGTGGTGGCCCTCGCCCTCCTCCACCTAACCCACGCTCCCCTAACCACCCACCCAAACCCACTCACACCCCATACAACCCTGGCTTTGGTCCTGACATCTGTGAGGGACACTTTGACACCATCGCCATCCTCCGAGGAGAAATGTTTGTGTTCAAGGTACTTAATTACAGATATATAGCTGAAATCAGCTTTGATGTTGTGTGTATATACAGTGGGGCAAAAAAGTACTTAGTCAGCCACCAATTGTGCAAGTTCTCCCACTTAAAAAGATGAGAGGCCTGTAATTTTCATCATAGGTACACTTCAACTGTGACAGACAAAATGAGAGAAAAAAATCCAGAAAATCACATTGTAGGATTTTTAATGAATTTATTTGCAAATTATGGTGGAGAATAAGTATTTGGTCACCTACAAACAAGCAAGATTTCTGGCTCTCACAGACCTGTAATTTCTTATTTAAGAGGCTCCTCTGTCCTCCACTCGTTACCTGTATTAATGGCACCTGTTTGAATGTGTTATCAGTATAAAAGACACCTGTCCACAACCTCAAACAGTCACACTCCAAACTCCACTATGGCCAAGACCAAAGAGCTGTCAAAGGACACCAGAAACAAAATTGTAGACCTGCACCAGGCTGGGAAGACTGAATCTGCAATAGGTAAGCAGCTTGGTTTGATGAAATCAACTGTGGGAGCAATTATTAGGAAATGGAAGACATACAAGACCACTGATAATCTCCCTCGATCTGGGGCTCCACGCAAGATCTCACCCCGTGGGGTCAAAATGATCACAAGAACGGTGAGCAAAAATCCCAGAACCACACGGGGGGACCTAGTGAATGACCTGCAGAGAGCTGGGACCAAAGTAACAAAGCCTACCATCAGCAAGGGCATTGAAGTTGAAACGTGGCTGTGTCTTTCAGCATGACAATGATCCCAAACACACCGCCCGGGCAACGAAGGAGTGGCTTCGTAAGAAGCATTTCAAGGTCCTGGAGTGGCCTAGCCAGTATTGAGATAAACTTTTGTTATTGACCAAATGCTTATTTTCCACCATAATTTGCAAATAAATTCATTAACAATCCTACAATGTGATTTTCTGGATATTTTTTCTCATTTTGTCTGTCACAGTTGAAGTGTACCTATGATGAAAATTACAGGCCTCTCTCATCTTTTTAAGTGGGAAAACTTGCACAATTGGTGGCTGACTAAGTACTTTTTTGCCCCACTGTACATGTATATTTAGTTTGTAGAGGTATTAACCCTGTCTCTCTCTCTCCTTCAGGATAAGTGGTTCTGGAGAGTCCGTAACAACGCGGTTCTGGATGGGTACCCAATGCCTATAGGCCATTTCTGGAGGGGCCTGCCGTCAAACATCAATGCTGCTTATGAAAGGGATGATGGCAATTTTGTATTTTTCAAAGGTAAATTTGACTTTACTCTGTTAACATTACAACCTCTGTTAAGGTTCCGTCACAATATTTACATAGTCTACTATTCACATTAAATTAGATATCATTACTGAGGTAAACCACTCATTCAGATTCTCTCTCTCACTCTGTGTAGGAGATAGGCACTGGGTTTTCAAGGAGTCTCTTCTGGAGGATGGCTACCCCAAGCCTCTGAAGGAGATTGGAAGTGGTCTACCCAAAGACAAAATAGACGCTGCTCTCTTCTACACCCCCACCGGCAAGACATACTTCTTCAGAGGACACAAGTCAGTCTTTTTGCATCTGATTGTCTCTGTGTATTTGTTTCGGTCAACATTACATGACAGAGTGGAGTGGAGCGTACAGGACTAAAGAACGTTGAAAACATATTTCTCTGTCATGAATTGCCCTATTTGGCCATTCGATGATAGCAAATTTCCCAAATAAGTGGTTCTGACTTTTTAAATGGAGAACTAAAACCATCAATGTGAAACAAAGAAATGCTACAATGATACTATTCACTCACTGAATATCAGTTATCCGGCTGAACTCAAGAGGCCAAGCTAAGAGAACCAGAACGTCTGTCTCCGGCAGGTTTTGTCTTTCAGTGGCTCACTTAGCCTACATCTCATAACCCAGAGCACACCAGCTGAGAAACCACTTCTTTGGAAGAGTAATAGGCCTGTAGGTGTGATGTCAGCACAGACCAGAGGTTTGGAGACATGCGGATGCACTGACGTTGAACTGAAACATGTCTATCTCTCCCCATGTTAGGTACTATCGGTACAATGAGGACTCACGCTCTGTGGACCCTGAATACCCCAAACCCATCAGTGTGTGGCAGGGCGTCCCAGACAATATTAAAGCTGGCATCATGAGCAGAGACCAAGGTAACCATCCTGTGTGTTTTTGTGTACGTGCGTGTGGGTGCATGCACGCGCACAGTTGGTATTTTTTCTGTTTTAATCTAGAGGAAAAAAGTTATTCCAACTCTGGATTTATTTTGTTCATCTTTATCTCCACACTGTATTTGTCTCTCAGGACACACCTACTTCTACAAAGCCAATAAGTATTGGAAGTTCAACAACCAGAAGCTTCGTGTTGAGCCTGGATACCCCAAGTCTGCTCTTAAGGACTGGATGGGCTGTCCAGAGGAGGACCCCAAGACCGACGGAGGGAGAGGGGGTGGAGGACAAGACCGGGAAGACAGAAAGGAGGATAGAGACGAGACGGAGGTGATCATCATCGAGGAGGAGGGAGGATCTGGCGGAGGGGCGGGCGTGGTGGCGGCGGTGGTGGTTCCCCTCATGTTGCTGGCGTGTGTGATCCTCACTCTGGGGGCACTGCTGTTCTTCCGCAGGTACGGCACCCCACGCCGTCTCCTCTACTGTCAACGCTCACTACTGGACAAGGTGTAGAGGGGAGGAGAGGGAGAGAGAAGGAACGAGAGGAGGTTGAAGAGTTGAGAGGGACTGTATAGGAGAGAAAAGAGCAAACAGAGGGAAATGCAAGTGGAGATGAGGGAGAAAAATTAGAGAACTAAAGTCAAAGGGATCTGTAGACTGTGAGCGAAGGTTAGCCAGAGCAAGATATATTTGTTAGCTGTAGCTTAGATATTCCTTACCGGGGCCAACTTAAATATTGGAATAGATTCCTTTTGCTCTTACACTCCCACTCTATTCCTCTATTTCTCCCCCCTCTTCTGTTCTCTCATTGTGGTTGTTGACGCCAGCTCATCGCTGTTTGTTTAGCCTTTTTAAATTTTGTTTTTCAGTTGCTGTTGTCAGTGTTTGTGTCCTGGTAAATTTCAGCTTTATTTGAACATAATTATGTGCAGTGCCTCCATCCATCCATTCCAGCACCTATTGTGTTAAAGAATACAACCAACGTCATGTGATGTTCTGCTCCATGTTAGTAGAGGATGCTAGATTCTGTCAAAGCCATTCACCTATTAAGTGTTGCCTCATATACAGTATCTCAGTTATATCACATGAACTATGAACGGTCTGGAGAGAGAGGGGATAAACACTGAGTTTACCAAACATTAGGAACACCTTCCTAATATTGAGTTGCACCCTACCCCCTTTGCCCTCAGAACAGACTCAATTCGTCGGGGAATAGACTACAAGGTGTAGAAAGCGTTCCACGGGGATGCTGGCCCATGTTGACTCTACATGGTGTTGAAAGTGTTCCACAGGGATGCTGGCCCATGTTGACTCCAATGCTTCCCACAGTTGTGCCAATTTGTCTGGATGTCATTTGGATGGAGGACCATTCTTGATACACACAGGAAACTGTTGAGCATTTTAAAAAAAACAGCATTGTTGCAGTTCTTGACACAAACCGGTGCACCTGGCACCTACTATGGAGTTGGGGGGCCAGACCCTGGTTTCTACACAATGAGAACACTCTTTACAGCAAATATTGTTTGCTGTGAATTATTAGTATCTTTCATATGAATCTTAACCTTGTGACCCATTCTATACACCTGTGATTTGTCATGAACATCCAGAAGGATGGACTTAGTCCTGCTGGTTGGGCTCTCGCTTAATCACCTACGTGGGGCTCGTTGACAAGCTCCATTACTGCAATAATTCAATAATAAAGTTGACGAAATGTAAAAGTCTCTCCTTCTGATTAGAATAATTCCACGACAGTCCTTAATATTCTTTAATGTCATGCAGTGTTTTAATGATTATTATTCGGATTATTATTATTATCAATGATGTTGTCATTATTATTATGTCTAGTACTATTGTTTTTTGTTCTCCATGTATAGAATGTGTTTGTGTACATTGTCATTAAATGTCCTGCTGGACAGGGAACTACGTTTTGAAAGTGGCCTTAAATGTATATTTGATTTGAGGGAAAGGGAATGGGATGGGGATATTATTTTGTGGGAACTGGATTGTTTTTCCATCTCAATGCAATAAATAGAAGATATGAAAATGACTCCTTTTTGTCATTGCACTTGTTTACAGTTCTCAAATCATGGTGCTGTTTTTATTTTTCAGGGACGCAAAGGTTTACTAGTATTTAGAACAATAATAATGATATTCATTTTTATAATTATAATAATTATAACTACTGTATTTAAAGTATTTGAATAAGATTGTGCCTGTCTTTTTCACATTAATCCTTTAAATAAAATGTTTTTAAAAATGCATAGTAATATGTGCTCTTTATTTTTGTTTCAGCACTAATTGGTCAGTCACAGACATACACAGGAATTTACACTCAGAGGCACTCCTTAACAAATGACTTCGTAAACAACTTACGCAAGTAAAATCCTAACTGAAGCTCAATATCACCCTGGTATTGTAATCATTCACCCTTACTGCTTACCTACTCTCCATATTGCTCCACCTTACCATCGTACAGCAACTGGTCCCATACTCACTCTTCCTTTACCTCCAGGGTTCTTACTCCCCAAAAGCTCCACTCTCTTACTGGTGCTTGGCAACTGGCAGGCCTGAAACTGGGTCGGAAAACATAGACTATGTCTAAGGATTAAATGAAACTAGGAATGAAGAGGATTGTGTAAACCCTATGGCGTTCATGGCACGAAAACATATCTCGGCTATAGGGAGGGAGGGTGTGTGTGTGTGTGTGTGTGTGTGTGTGTGTGTGTGTGTGTGTGTGTGTGTGTGTGTGTGTGTGTGTGTGTGTGTGTGTGTGTGTGTGTGTGTGTGTGTGTGTGTGTGTGTGTGTGTGTGTGTGTGTGTGTGTGTGTGTGTGTGTGTGTGTGTGTGTGGTGTGTGTGTGTGTGTGTGTGTGTGTGTGTGTGTGTGTGTCTGTGTGTGTGTGTGTGTGTGTTATATGAGCCAATAGAGCAAGCAATCAAATCATGAAGCAACTGGCTAAGGCGTCTCCTAACAGCTAATGAGCCTTTGACAAAAAACTGATTTGTGCATAAGAGAGAGAGAGGAAATCACTTTAGTTAACATATTCAATGTTATGATTAAAGCATGACGTTTGGGCAATTACGTTGATGAGGTAGTGTATTTTCCTATTGTGTTAAAATGATTTAGGTCGACCAGCCTTTCCATCTGCTGGAGACAGTGTGTTGTGGAGTTGAGTTTTGAACTGGGGAGAGAGTCATGAGGCTCACTTGGTTGGGATGGGAAGAGAGAGGGAGTGTTGAATCACATTTGGAAGCCAGAGATGGAGAAGAATTCCATTAACAACATCTGGAATTCCAACTGCATCTGAACTGCCAGACACACAGCAGGCCAACAGGATGGCGGTTGGAGGGGGTATTTCCATTGTGTGCTGAGTATATCACTGTAAATGCACAGTACATGTTTTATGTGTACGAGTCTACCTCCATGCCTTGTGAACTTGTCAGACGTGTGTTTGTGGGGATTTGTGTGTGTGTGTGTGTGTGTGTGTGTGTGTGTGTGTGTGTGTGTGTGTGTGTGTGTGTGTGTGTGTGTGTGTGTGTGTGTGTGTGTGTGTGTGTGTGTGTGTGTGTGCACTTACTCTTTTCCCAGCTGATTCTTCAGTATGAAAAACAACCTCAGCATATTCCTCCCCACAAATCCCTTTCTATCTCTCTCCCTCCCTCCCTCTCCTTCTTCCCCTCTCTCTCTCTTTCCTCTCTCTCTGTGTAATTGGAAACAGTTTCTTCCCTTTTGGCTAAATTACTAACTTTTTTCACAAGCCCTAACAAAGACCACTCCGCTCAATAACCTCCTCCTTTCCCAGCCCCTCTTTCATCATCCAGCTCTCATTTCTCTTTCCAAATAGATGAACAGAAGAAAACCCACTATTTTCTTAATCTTGCACTCTTATCCATCCATCTCTCTTCCCCTCTCTATGGGGCCTACATTTCTTGCAGTCCAACACCTAGCTACATTATATGCGCCCCAGACAATGTCCCTGCTCTCTCTTTCTTTTGCTTTCCCTATATTTCCCCAGTCTCTCTATCTCTCCAGGAGAGACTTCCTGGGGCTGTTTTAGTTGCAGTGCCGCAGACCTGCTAATGAATGGGCCTTGGTGATGAGGAAGTCACCGTCTGTCTGCCACAGAATGACATCACTGTCTGGCCAGGCAACCCATGATGAATAGGACCTAGAATCTTTGCTGACCACATGACTTGAAGAGGCAAAACTCTGGCCCCAAGACTATAAGCACGAACTAAAGTTGTTTTGGTCAGGTCAATTGGTCAGGAAGAACAGGATGGTCTCATAAACTAGACATAACATAGTAAATGAAAATCCGGGACACTCAAATTTGTATGATATGTTATGTTTGGTAAGGTTACATAAGACAGAAGATTACTTAAGGCAAAAACAAAAGGAGGGTGGTTGGTTGGGGGGTTGGGGGGCGTATAACACAAATGTCTAGCAACCCAAAGGTTGCATGCTCTAATCTCATCATTGACAACTTTAGCACTTTGTGACATCTGCTGATGTAAAAAGGGCTTTATAAATACATTTGATTGATTGATTTTAGCTAATTAGCAACTTTGCAACTACTTAGCTAACCCTTCCCCTAACCCTTTAACCTAACTCCTAACCATAACTTTAAACCTAACCTTAACCCCTAGTCTAGCTAACGTTAGCCACCTAGCTAACATTAGCCACAACAAATTATAATTTGTAAAATACAGTTTCATACAAATTGTATCAAAAAATATCAACCAAAATGTAATTCATAACATATTATGCAAATGGATAGACATCCACAAATTAATACATACCTTACCAAACGTAAAATGTAATAATTTGAGTGTCCCGGATTTTCATTTACTATGTTATGTTTATCCCTGAGTCCAGGCTGAAAATTGAAGGTCCTACTCATGACCATTGCTGTAAAACAGTGGCGGTCAGTGACGTTTAATTCGTATGTCATTCATATTCCATTCACCCAGCTCAATGTAACATCGATAGGTTTAGGATACTACATGATACTCAAATTTTGCCTACACCCATCATGAGGTTTCTACATCCTATCTTATGAATGAAAGTATACAACGTAGGTGCACAGGTCCAGAGGAAAATTAGGTGACAGACAGTGACACATTCAATACTGCCTTGCACTCTCTTGCCTGCATCTAGCTGATCTAGAGTGTAATCATTAGTCCAACAGTTGCAAACAAGAGTTTCTATTGGACAAATTCAGGTATGTTTATCCCCGTTTCGGTCTGTTTGCTTCTGTTTAAGAAATGTTTTTTGGCAGAATGAATACACCCCAGATCATACGCAAGCACAGTTCACTTTCATAGCAGCCACATACAAACAGCATGATCATTTGCTCATTGAAAAAATTCCTTCTCGAATCTACGTGCTCTCCTCCTCATACACCTTTTCCCTTTGCTAGTGGACTTCAGTGCACAACACATCAGCTGTCTGTGACCAGGCAAAAAAACATTTCTAAGCCAAACCTTTATATCATAACCACTAACCTCTACACACAGCCTACATCGTTGTCACCATAATAGCTAATAATCAACATAGCTACTAGAACTAACGCATTAGTAAACCTGCTACAATCATGCAGTACAGTGTACAGTCAGCAAGCAGTTTAGCATTTACACCGGTGGGCCCCGGTGGCAATAAATTAATTAGGGCTGACCCCATTTAGTTGACTGGTCGATTGTTTGGTTGATAGACTGTTGTTCAACCGAGAGTTCTTTCATCGAGCAGTAGCAAAATATATATAATATTTAAAAAATAGATAGTGGTTGCTGTCCGTGGGTCAGACACACATTAGTGCGCTGTTGAATTGACACCTTTTCCTAGATCATGTTGCTATGTGCATGATAGCAAAGTTAACCAGCATATCGGTGTTGAGAACAATGCGGCGGAGGCTGCAGCAGAACGAGTAGATGAGAAAACAGCCCAAGCCTTAGGAGAGAGGAAACCCCCACTTAGGTCTATAATCAATAGTCTAACTTTAAGTGTGCCTGGCTTTGTAAATCATCAATATATCTGCAGAAATAAGACCAATCCTGCTTGGGTTGCATATTTGAGTCTTTGTTTAATAGTCTACTGATTCTGTGAGCACCAAGCCTGCAACAAAATGTCAAGTAAATCATTTTACAAATTCTGCTGTTTTTAAGCTTTGCTTTGCTGTAATAAAGGCTTTACACTTATTTTTTTGTTAGAACAGCCTCTCTGGTATTATTTATAATTTATTTAGTGTTGTTTACACTGTTACAAATTGTCAGAAAAATTATATTTAGAATGATAATAATACTTGTTTGGCACACATCATACGCACGCAGCACTTGCTCCTTACCTTATTTTTCTTGATCTCCAATTTTTTTCCATAACTAGTCAAATGTATTACACACATCTGACTTTCCCTTTACCTCCTGAGCAACCAGTAAACATTCCCAAGTTTCAAGTTGGTCACACACACATATTTAGCATATGTTATTGCAGGTGTAGCAAAATGCTTGTGTTCCTAGCTCCAACAGTGCAGTAGTATCTAACAATTCACAACAATACACACAAATCTAAAAGTAAAAGAATGGAATTAAGAAATGTATAAATATTAGGACAAGCAATGTCGTCGTGGCAATGACTAAAATACAGTAGAATAGAATACAGTATATTCACATGAAATGAGTAAAGCAGTATGTACACATTATTTAAGTGACTAATGTTCCATTATTAATGTGACCAGTGGTTCCATGTCTATGTACATAGGGCAGCAGCCTGTAATGTGTAGGGTTTAGTAACCGGGTGGTAGCCGGCTAGTGAATGCTATTTAACAGTCTTGGTGGCCTTGAGATAGAAGCTCTTTTTCAGTCTCTTGGTCCCAGCTTTGATGCACCTGTACTGACCTCGCCTTCTGGATGTTAGCGGTGCGAACAGGCCGTGGCTCGCGTGGTAGATGTCCTTGAGGATCTTTTTAGCCTTCCTGTGACATCGGGTGCTTTAGGTGTCCTGGAGGGCAGGCAGTGTGTTACTGGTGATGCGTTGGGCTGACCACTCCACCCTCTGGATAGCGTTGCGGTTGCAGTTGTCATACCAGGCGGTGATACAGCCCGACAGGATGCTCTCAATTGTGCATCTGTAAAAGTTTGTGAGGGTCTTAGGGGCCAAGCCACATTTCTTCAGCCTCCTGAGGTTGAAGAGGCGCTGTTGCACCTTCTTCACCACACTGTCTGTGTGGGTGGACCATTTCAGATTTTCAGTGATGTGTATGCCGAGGAACTTGAAGCTTTCCACCTTCTCCACTGCTGTCCCGTTGATATGCATAGGGGCATGCTCCCTCTGCTGTTTCTTGAAGTCAACGATCAGCTCCTTAGTTGTCTTAACATTAAGCTGTCTCGTCATTGTTGGTAATCAGGCCTACTACTGCTGTGTCGTCTGCAAACTTGATGATTGTGCTGGAAGCCTGCATTGCCATGCGTTGCCATGCAGTCATGGATGAACAGGGAGTACAGAAGGTGAAGGTGTTGTTTCCTACCTTCATCACCTGGGGGCGGCCCATCGGGTAGTCCAGGACCCAGTTGCACAGGGTGGGGTTCAGACCCAGTCTGAGGTTAATGATGACCTTGGAGGGTACTATGGAGTTGAAGGCTGTGGTATAGTCAATGAACAGCATTCCTACATAGATATTCCTCTTGTCCAGGTGGGATAGAGCAGTGTGCAGTGTGATGTCAATTGCATCGGCTGTGGATCTATTGGGGCAGTATGCAAATTGAAGTGAGTCTAGGGTGTTAGGTAAAGAGGAGGTGATATGATTTTGGTCTCCCAAGTGGTGCAGCTGTCTAAGGCACTGCATCTCAGTGCTTGAGGCATCACTACAGACATCCTGGTTTGAATCCAGACTGTATCACAACCGCCCGTGATTGGGAGTCCCATAGGGTGGCAAACAATTGGCCCAGCATCATCCGGGTTTGGCCGGTATAGGCCGTCATTGTAAATAAGAATTTGTTCTTAACTGACTTTGCTAGTTAAATTTTTAAAAATCCTTAACTAGCCTCTAAAGGCACTTCATGATGACAGACGTGAGTGCTGCAGGGCGATAGTCATTGAGTTTGTGGACATCTTGAAGCAAGTGGGGACAGCAGACTGGGATAGGAAGAGATTGAATATGTCCGTAAACACTCCAGCCAGCAGGTCTGCGCATGGTCTGAAGACAGGGCTTGGGATGCCGTCTGGGCCGGCAGCCTTGCGAGGGTTAACAAGCTTAAATGTCTTACTCACGGCCATGGAGAACGAGAGCCCACAGTCCTTGGGAGCGGAATCCTGGATTCATTCTCTGATCCTTTGATTGGGTGGACAACATGTCCGAGCTCTGATAGGTTGGAGGACGTCATCTAGAAGTTGTGATAATTACTGTTTAAGTCTATAGAAGGGGGGTGAGAACCATGAGCCTCTGAGGTTTTCAAATTAAGTCAAATCAAATTGTATGCATCACATGCGCCGAATACAACGGGTGTAGACATTACCGTGAAATGCTTACTTACAAGCCCTTAACCAACAATGAGTTTTAAGAAAAATAAGAGAAAAGAAAAATATATACTGATAAACTAAAGTAAAAAATAAACGAGCAACAATAAAATAACAATAACTAGGCTATATTCAGGGGGTACCCGTACTGAGTCAATGTGCGGGGGTACAGGTTAGTCGAGGTAATTGGGTTACTATGTACATGTGGGTAGGAGTAAAGTGACTATGCATAGATAATAGATAATAAACAGTGAGTATCAGCAGCGTAAAAAAAGGGGGGTTCAATGTAAATAGTCTGCGTGGCCATTTGATTAGCTGATCAGCAGTCTTAGGCTTGGGGGTAGAAGCTGTTAAGAAGCCTTTTGGACCTAGAGTTGGCACTCTGGTACCACTTCCTGTGCAGTAGCAGAGAGAACAGTCTATGCCTAGGGTGGCTGGAGTCTTTGGCAATTTTTAGGGCCTTCTACTGACACCGCTTGTTATAGAGGTCACGGATGTCAAGAAGCTTGGCCCCAGGGATGTACTGGGCCTTACGCACTGCCCTCTGTAGTGCCTTGGGGTCAGAGGCTGAGCAGTTGCCATACCAGGCGATGATGCAACCATGCTCTCAATGGTGCAGCTGTATAACTTTTTGAGGATCTGAGGACCCATGCCAAATATCTTTTCAGTCTCCTGAGGGGGAATAGTCGTTGTCGTGCTTCACAACTGTCTTGGTGTCATTGGAACATGATAGTTTGTTAGTGATGTGAACACGAGGGAACTTGAAGGTCTCAACCTGCTCCACTATAGCCCCGTTGATGAGAATAGGGGCCTGTTCACGTTGAGGGAGAAGTTGTTGTCCTTGGACCACACTTCTAGGTCTCTGACCTCCTCCCTATAGATTGTCTTATTGTTGTTGGTGATTAGGCCTACCACCGTTGTGTCATCGACAAACTTAATGATGGTGTTGGAGTCGTGCTTGGCCACGCAGTCGTGGGTGAACAGGGAGTGCAGGAGGGAACCAAGTACACTATGGTGGTCTGCTTGAAACATGTAGGTATTACAGACTCGGCCAGGGACAGGTTGAAAATGTCAGTGAAGACATTTGCCAGTTGATCAGCGCATGCTCAGAGTACACGCCCTGGTAATAACACAAATTGAATTTACTGTACTTGTGCAGTTTTCCCCAAACCTCTCCTCCAGTACCCCCAATCATTGCATGTATTCAGTGTATTCCAGTACCCACACAGGGTAAAGGCCTGGTGTAGCGAGTGAATATTTAGGCTACACATGACTTCATTTTCAAACAGCCATGCCACATCCTGCACAAGCTCTAAATACACAAAATAAAATGTGTCATTATCTATACTCAACACCACACATGTTCATTCAAAATGGCACACTGACACAAATACGCGTGTACACAGAAACAAAGACACCTACACTTGTTTGTATGGTATTTGCTCTGTGTGCATATTTGTGTGTTGCTGGACTCAATGGAAAAGAGAAAGGGTGGAAAGAAAGATGGTATGTCTAATATGCACAGTCTTCTATTACATATTTTATTAGTTTCACTGGAAAGACAATTTCCTCACTTATAGGTCTATAGTGTGTGTGTGTGTGTGTGTGTGTGTGTGTGTGTGTGTTAAACTATCCTTGTGGGTACCAGAAGTCTTCACACGGATAGTAAAACAAGGAAAATACGGACAAGTGGAGACAACAAATGTGTGTGCATGTGGCTTGTATTACTATCCTTGAGGGTACCGGAAATCCGGTACAAAATTCTCCCTTGTGGGGGAAAAGGCAATTTTAGGCTTAGGGTTTAGGGTTAGAATTAGGGTTACGGGTTAGGAGTTAAGGGGTTAGGTTTAGGGGTTACGGTTTAGGTGTTAGGGAAAACAGAATTTTGAATGGAAATCAATTTTAGGTCCCCACAAGGATAGAAAAACAAACGTGTGTGTGTGACTGCATGTGTGTGTTCTTGCAGATGTGCTAATATTCCTCTTTTTCTCCAATTCAATAACTTCATATCTCCTTACCAACTGTTTCATTTCTAGTCATTTTTTTGTTTTCCTTTGTGGTACAGTATGTCGCTCTCCCACCAGTGATGAATCTGCACACAGCTATCACGGTATGTTTGAAGTGACTGCATTAATGTGCTATGCTATGTAAGTTATACCGTCTGTCTGCACTTTGACTATGGTGTGGTGTTAGTTATTTTTAGTCAAACAAGGTATTGTGTGAAAATAATACAAGTGGTAGGAAGTTGAACACTCATGCTTTTTTTCTTTTCATATAGCACCGTTTCTCAAACTATGCAAGAATGAGACTTCCCAGCAAGAGCTGCTGAATCAGACTCTCCCTCCATCCCTCCTCTCCCAAACCCCAGCCACCCACGCTATGACTCAGTCACATCCGTTAGGAAACCCCCCTGCTTTAATCTGGGCCTGGTCTGGACTACTGGCACTTGTAATCTGGCAGCAAAAAATGCACACAATGTTAGTCTAGACCACATGAGAGGGCAGAGAGACGTCTTTAACCTCATGCTGTTTCCGATTACCCAGATATCACTCTTTCAAGTTGTCTGCACCTTATCTCTGCATTGTCCTACAGGTCAATGTTATGTTACAGTGAGCGCTGGTCTGGAATCTGGACACAAAGAACCATGTGGGCCTAAACCATGTTTTCATTGCCCAGTCATTAGCATGGATTGGCCTGGCTCAGCTCAGTTTCCAGGGAGGGCTGGAGAGGCCTGTACGGATGAGTATACTCTTGACAGAGGTGGGGACAGGTTCTGTTAGACCTAGCTACAACCAGATAGCCATGCATTTCAGCTCCATCTTCCCACACCAGAAAGTTGCTGTGTTCGGGAAACTAAATTGAGTCGGACTATTGGCAACCCAGAGGGCGAAAATAGCCAAGTATCCTTGTCCTCCTCGAGGCCGCCTTGCGCTGTGTCCTGTAGAGCACTTAGCCTACTTGGCCAGCGGACCTTGGACCTTGTCCACTTCAGTCTCTCTTTCTACAGAGAGGTTTGCCAAACTCTCCCGGCCCCACTGCAACTATTGTCTCATACACCATCGCAACAGACTCCGGGCCCACAGAACATCTACAAACCCCACACCCTCCATGCTGTACACCAGGGTTCCCCAACTGGCAGCCCACGGGCCAAAACCGTGGTTTTATTTGGCACCCCAAGTTTTCTGACAAAAACAAATAAAAACACATTTTTATTGTTGGACATAATATACTAAAAACACTAGGAGATCAGCTCAGAAATCTGTTCCCAAGTATTCCCACACATAATAGAAACGTGATCGTATACAAATGTACACAAGGTTTGAAATTATGTTTTAGTCAAACACATCTGTCTGGGCTTCTTGCGGCCAATTTGCCGTTTACAAATGATTTGTAATTATGTTCTGGACCGCTGACCATCTGCTCGTGGCTGAATCTAGTTAATGATCCCTGCCGTACAGCCACCCACACTGTCAACACATTGCTCTACCTTTAATTAACCTCAAACCTTTCTCTATTGTTACTCCCAAACACACATAATTGTAGGAACAGGCTCTCATCTCATCCTTCGGTCTTCACTTGGTCTGACACATAAATGAGCACACATGGCTGTTGTTAATCAAGTAAAACACTATCCTGCTAGATAAGAACTTAATTGAAAGATGTGTCAAACACAATTGTCTCATTTCTAAAGTGGGTTTTTCCATGGAGTGAGCTGCTCACAGGCTGGCAGGAGTGTGCCGGCTGGGCCGGGGTTAACAAAGCCAGGAGGGTCGACCCAGTTCAGTTGAGCCGTCCTGCACACAGAGTTGCATCAGGGCACAAAAATGTTCAGCCCAGCGACCAGAGAGCTGTAATTACAGAGGAGCTCTGCTGAGCTCGGCAGGAAGAACGTCAAGGCCTGAGAGAAGTAGCAGGGGATTGGCCAGAGGAAGAGGGCACAAAATACTAATGAAAGAGAGGAAGGGTGGGAAAGACAAAAGTGAGATGTAGGGAATTGTGTGTAAGGCGTGAGGTTGTTAAAAATTGTAACATGTTAAGTTTCCATTGTAGTCTCTCAATTAACTTAAAACTGTATTTAGTGGTAGATACACAAACAAATGAGGTGGTTTGGCAGGTCATGTATCGGAGGACACGTGACTCGACCTTCACCTATCCCGAGCCCATTGGGCAGTTGCAGCATTGAGACAAGACCGTAATCGGATATCACAAAATTGGGGGTAAAATACAAAAATAAAAACTGACAGCACTGCAGAGCAAAATGTATGTATTTTATTGGCTTGACAAAGCCATATGGGGAAAAGCTATTCTAACCATCACATATTCCTCATGACAGTCTTTTTAGAGCCATTTGCTTTCAGTAAAAAAAATGTTTTTAAATGCCATCCACCAAATCGTATGTCAGAAAACCTTTCCATTCATCTTTCCTATTAATGACTTATCTTCATCTACTTCATGGCCCTAAGCACTTCGTACAAATGCCTGTTGTCCATCACTGACACCTTGTGGATCTCCAATATTACTGCAACTTTTTTTTTGTTGACCGGCATTGGTTTTAAGGGATATGCCATTTTCAGCTTCATAGTAATAGAGGATAAAGAAATGAAGAAGTTAATTTCCGGAACATGAAAAGTGTGAAAGAATTTTTAAAAATTATCCATTTAGCTCTTTGTTTTGCTACAATGATCTGAATAATTATGGGCATCTCCAACTGACAGAAGTTCGCTCTTGCAGAAAACAAGCGCAAAAGCTTTTTCAAACTTATTTTATTTGTACATTCACAGGAGTAAACAAAAAAGAAAAGCTTTAATAATGATTTAAAAACCTACTAAAACCATTTGTGTGGAGTTTTAATATGCACCCCTTCTCCAGCCTGCGTTGACCGTACAGGGAGAACTATTGGATGAGCAGAAAGAAGCATTTAGAAGATGAAAACACAGACCAGAGGAGCATGTCATTTCTACTATCTTGCAGATAATAGTCTCATCCCTCAAACTAAACAAAGACAGAGGGGACAGAACACTGCACAACCACGTCAGTCCTCCCTAGGACACAAGGCTGAGCACAGTGGACTGGGACAACATGCAGCAATGATGAAGCACCCCACAGAAACCAGTCGTGGAACACACACACATACAACTGGTGAAGGCCAAAAACCAGTGTGTGTGTATGCATAGAACTCAACGTAAAGCACTTACATATGGGGGGGGGGGGGGGGGGGGGGGGGGGGGTTGCCTTACTGTCAATCTCACAAGAATATAATAAAACAAAAAAAGAAAACAGTCAGGCAAAATGAAATAAAATCTAAACTTTCATAATGGAGCAAGACAGATAGCAGCCTGGGGGAAAACATTGCTAAACCATGGTCCCTATCTGTGTCGGTGTGTGTTTAAAAAAAGTGACAGATAGTGACAACATCTGTTGGTCTACTGTAGGGTCTTATATTGTAACAAAGTAAATGTAGTGAGGGGAAATGGAGGGGGTTATTTTAAGACAGTTCCAGCCACACCAATTCCCTCTAGCGTCGTCTGTCATGATGTGGGGGGTCACTGTGGCTGCGGGAGCGTCTGCCCCCCCCTGTACTGCTGCCCCCAGGTCTGCGGTAACAGTCTTCTCTGTGTTTGTCACTCTCTCCATCTCTTCCCCCATCTCTCTCTCGCTCTCTGTACCGCTCCCCCTCGCCTCTTTCTCCAAATGCGGCACTCGCGGCTTTCATCCTTTCTTTGCGATCTTCCTCCCTTTTCTTCTCCACCTCCTCTTGCTGCTCCTTCCTCCTCTTCTCTCTCTCCTTCATCCGCTCTTGTCGAGCTGTCTCCTTCTGTGAAAACTGGCCACAAAGAGACAGAACATGGGAGAACGTCAGAGATGTGCACTGTGAACAATTTAAATCAATACTTTCAACAAATGTAAGGAAGGACATGTAGACCCTATATCAATCACAAATGAATCTATAATCTTGTTCAGATAGTTGTGTTGTGTGTATAACTGACCTGCTCTTCTGTGAGGGGGAGCCAGTATATACAAGGGGCTGCTTTGGTTTTCTTGAACAGTTCATCCAGCAGTTTGACAGGAGGTTCATCTGCAGCTTTCTCTGAAGAAACACAAAGAGTAAACATACAGTTGACACAACAGGGCACAGATCGAAACACCCATTTTTCCATCACCAACTCGTCACCTTTCTTGTCCATCTTCCTCTCCTTGCGTTTCCTCTCTCTGGAGCGGGATCGTCTGGGGACCGCTTCCTCTCCAGGTTTTTCTGGACCAAAGTCCCGGACCTTGTCCCTGTCCCACTCCCTCTCAGCCCGGGTCCTCTCCCTGTGCTCCATCTCACGCTCTCGCTCCGCCCACTGTTCCCGTTTGGGCAGGAGAGGGGGCAGGGCCGCCACCCGACCAGGCACCGCCGCAGCCCCCCGTTCACCCTCCCCAGCCCTCTCAGGGGGAGGCAGGCCTCTGTGGAAATCCAGCTACAGAGGAAGGGGAGCGTTACCATAACGATATGGGAACGATATCCATCATCAGGTAGGGCAAAACCACGAGAACGCAGATAGTCTTACCTCCTCCTGCTGAATGAAGTCCAAATTGAGGAACTTGGGGTTGCTTTGAGGCCATTTCACCCCATGCAGGGCTGCACGAGTGGCAATTGACTCCTCTGCACTGGAGTACTGGAAGAAAAAGGAGAGCAAGACAGGACATCCATGAGGAACAGTGTGGCTTGCCTTAGATAAGAAAGAATAGGGAGATGTAGGTGATGTTCTGGGCTGCACCTCAAATGACACCCTCGTCCCCCCTATAGTCAAATGCACTAGCTTTGACCACAGCCTCCGACGGATGATAACAAGAAGTGTACTATACGGAGAGTAGGATATCGGTTGAGACACAGCCCTGGATTCAGGATGATGGCTAACAGACAGACGTACTGTGACGTAGCAGTGAGATTTGATCTTGTCGATCCAGAAACCGTCCTCGTGCACGGTGCCGGTCCTACCGAGCAGCTCCTTCAGCTGGCTCAGGGTGAACGGACGAACCAGGTTGGACACGTGGACGATGTTGGACACTTTGCCTCGTGGAGGAGAGGGCTGCTTGGCCGTGCGGACAGGGTCAACTATGGTGATGGACACGCCAGACTTCTGCTGGCTGATGGAGCGACGGATCAATGTGTCACTGGGGGTCACTGAGGAGAGGAAAAGATAGAGATACATCAACCTGACCTCACTCAACATACAGTGCCTTGCGAAAGTATTCGGCCCCCTTGAACTTTGCGACCTTTTGCCACATTTCAGGCTTCAAACATAAAGATATAAAACTGTATTTTTTTGTGAAGAATCAACAACAAGTGGGACACAATCATTAAGTGGAACAACATTTATTGGATATTTCAAACTTTTTTAACAAATCAAAAACTGAAAAATTGGGCGTGCAAAATTATTCGGCCCCCTTAAGTTAATAGTTTGTAGCGCCACCTTTTGCTGCGATTACAGCTGTAAGTCGCTTGGGGTATGTCTCTATCAGTTTTGCACATCGAGAGACTGACATTTTTTCCCATTCCTCCTTGCAAAACAGCTCGAGCTCAGTGAGGTTGGATGGAGAGCATTTGTGAACAGCAGTTTTCAGTTCTTTCCACAGATTCTCGATTGGATTCAGGTCTGGACTTTGACTTGGCTATTCTAACACCTGGATATGTTTATTTTTGAACCATTCCATTGTAGATTTTGCTTTATGTTTTGGATCATTGTCTTGTTGGAAGACAAATCTCCGTCCCAGTCTCAGGTCTTTTGCAGACTCCATCAGGTTTTCTTCCAGAATGGTCCTGTATTTGGCTCCATCCATCTTCCCATCAATTTTAACCATCTTCCCTGTCCCTGCTGAAGAAAAGCAGGCCCAAACCATGATGCTGCCACCACCATGTTTGACAGTGGGGATGGTGTGTTCAGCTGTGTTGCTTTTACGCCAAACATAACGTTTTGCATTGTTGCCAAAAAGTTCAATTTTGGTTTCATCTGACCAGAGCACCTTCTTCCACATGTTTGGTGTGTCTCCCAGGTGGCTTGTGGCAAACTTTAAACAACACTTTTTATGGATATCTTTAAGAAATGGCTTTCTTCTTGCTACTCTTCCATAAAGGCCAGATTTGTGCAATATACGACTGATTGTTGTCCTATGGACAGAGTCTCCCACCTCAGCTGTAGATCTCTGCAGTTCATCCAGAGTGATCATGGGCCTCTTGGCTGCATCTCTGATCAGTCTTCTCCTTGTATGAGCTGAAAGTTTAGAGGGACGGCCAGGTCTTGGTAGATTTGCAGTGGTCTGATACTCCTTCCATTTCAATATTATCGCTTGCACAGTGCTCCTTGGGATGTTTAAAGCTTGGGAAATATTTTTGTATCCAAATCCGGCTTTAAAACTTCTTCACAACAGTATCTCGGACCTGCCTGGTGTGTTCCTTGTTCTTCATGATGCTCTCTGCGCTTTTAACGGACCTCTGAGATTATCACAGTGCAGGTGCATTTATACGGAGACTTGATTACACACAGGTGGATTGTATTTATCATCATTAGTCATTTAGGTCAACATTGGATCATTCAGAGATCCTCACTGAACTTCTGGAGAGAGTTTGCTGCACTGAAAGTAAAGGGGCTGAATAATTTTGCACACCCAATTTTTCAGTTTTTGATTTGTTAAAAAAGTTTGAAATATCCAATAAATGTCGTTCCACTTCATGATTGTGTCCCACTTGTTGTTGATTCTTCACAAAAAAATAAAGTTTTATATCTTTATGTTTGAAGCCTGAAATGTGGCAAAAGGTCGCAAAGTTCAAGGGGGCCGAATACTTTCGCAAGGCACTGTATCAAAGGGTAGAATCTAGCCCAGGGTTAGAGGTTTTGATCTGATAAGAAAATTAAGTTCATCTTCAATTTTGGATCAATCTATCACCTGTTTTCATCTCCATGTCATGGCTGGGGGGAGAGGGACATTGTGTCTCCATGGAGTCTCTCTGGAATGAGCCATCCATCTTCTCCTCTCTGTCTCCTTTAACCTCCCTTCCATCCTCTCGGTCTTCCTCCTCGTGTTCACTCCTCTTGGACTCCTTCTGTCCATTCTCCTGGGTCACTGACGGGACCACCTACATTACAGGTGGGTGGGGAAGAGGCGGCACACACGTTTTAATATGACATTCACAAATGCTAATAGCTTTGGATTAATAAAGGATGTTAGCTGTTATAGTAAATCCTACTGAATGCATCTTTATTAATGAGTGCAGAAAAACCAATTTCCAGTAATACATTCCTACAACTTGAAACTAGATAAAATGTACAGTCCACAGACCAGGTGAAGTTAAAGTTGAACTCTGACCTGTGTGACTGTGCGTCTGATCTTGAGGTCCTGCTCACCCCGCTCCCTGCCCTCCTCCTCCACCCCAGAGAGGTGATCCTCCCCTGGGTGCAGATCCACCACCATCTCCTGGCCTGGACACAGTCTGATGTCTGGGATCAGAGACTGGGGAAAAACAGAATCAACAGATTAGGGGTGGGAGAAAGAAGCATCAAGACTCTGATAGTAAAAAGTTTGATAGTATTCATTCTGAGGTGTTTTAGATAAGTAATATGTACAAGAGTATTTTTTGCAGTGTACTGATGCTATACCTTCAGAGAGTCTGTGGTGATGCTCATGGATGATTTCTTGGTTGTGACTGCAGTGCTGGATCCCCATCGCCTCTTCCTCCCAGCCCCAGACTCTGTTTCGCCCTCTGCAGTGACAGCACCTGGAGAGGCCTTGCTGCCTGGAAGACATAGGGGAATTTAACCATGGCCAAACGCACAATCGCAAGCACACACACACACACATTTATAACTGGCGCTCACTCACACATATGCAAACTAAACAAAAACCCAAGACTACCTACTGGGCTGAAAAAAACAAAACAGGCATGAGCGTTTAGAGGGAGGTATACTCACTGCTAAGGGAGATCCTACGGGCTGTGAATGCTTTTGGTGTCACACGCTGAAACAAAAAGAAATAAACACACCCCAAAGTAGAGAGGGGAAAAGGTGAGAGGTAGAGATGAAGAGGTGCATGGACAGATTGAAGGGAAGACAGGACAAGAGAAAGTGGGTGGGTGAATAAGGGAAGAGAAACTAGATGAGACTGCAGGTCACTTTCCACCTCAACATAGCCAGACTATGATTAGCACCAGAGTCATATAGACTCACTATATATGTCTCTCAATGGCACACTGTAGTTTATATATATGCTTGGTCTCAAAACAGTGCGTATGACTTTAAGATAATGACTGAAGCCCCAAATGTGTTTATTATTGGTGTAGAATGGTGTTAGGGGAGCCGAAGTCTCACACACACAGAAAGACATAGTAGCCTGATGACAATACTGCAGTTTAAATTAATTTCGTTGCAATAGAACATCGGAATGGTGTAGCTGGTAAACCAAGAGGCTGCCAGGATTACTGAGTCATAAAACAAGACTATGAAATATTGGGTGGTTTATAACCATTTTTCATTTCAAACTGCAGTAGCAATAAATATGTAAATGAATCCATTTGGATTTGACAATTATGTCAGAATCAATTCCCCCATTTTAGGGTAAGAGGAGGGAGTCAACAAACTATGCATTTTCTAAATATAGTTTTTTGGTAAATAATAACATTGAGAAAATGACTACTTATTCCCTGGTACCACTGACACCTGATGCTTACTGGGATGGATATGGCCCAATCTTGACTGCATGTACTGTATGTAGGCAACAAGGGTCCAATCAAAGGAGGTTGTCAAGTTTGGGTGGAAATCTGACAGCTGGTTGGCAGGCAGCATGGGCTCTGTAGTTCAGTGGTGGCGGGGCTTGAGTGGCTTTTGAAAAGGTTTGAGTCCAGTCCTTAAGAGGTCAGATATCAGTCCTTTCAGATCTTTGTCGTGCCTTTCTGTTGTGACTGTCCAACTGAGGTTCAATGGAGATGGGACAAGGATAATCAATAATTAACAAGAGTCACTCCAAACACTAGAAGGGGCGTAAGCAGACACCCTCTTCCTCCGGGGCATCAGGAGACAGTGTTGAGTGACAGGTAGCAGCAGAAAAAGGGATCAAATTGGCAAGTCCCTTTTTCAACCAACAACTAGACATTTGGTTGTGAGTCCAAAGAAATGCTGAAGACCATTGAGAAAGTTAACAAATGTCCAAGATCATGTCTTTGAAAAACAGCCATGAAGAGAGGCCCCAAGTTGTCCTCGTGAGAGATTAATTTGGATCCCATTCTGAACAGTTGGAGAACAAAATCCCAAAATGTCCTTTCTCAGAGAAACCACTTAGTCCAGAACAAATATCGACCAGTTAAACTGTCCATTGAGCAAAACATTCAGGTGTAGATGGTGAGAAGAAAAATGTACTGAAGTGACCCCATGAGAAGACATCTACAGGCCTGTCGTTGAAGGGTTTGAAACAGTCTATTGAGTGTCTGCCTCTTCATCTCCACTCTGACCCCTCTGTGTGGTGAGATTGTATGTGGCCATACAGGTGTGTATGAACCAGTTGAGCCAGGTGTTGGTGACAGACAGACGAGATCAGTCATCCCAAATCCTCAGCCCATTAGTCCAATCAAGCGCCATTTCCGCGGCAACGTGGCTTTTGTTGCCACAGCTGTCCCACTGCAGTGCCATCTCCGGGGCAACGTGGTTTTTGTTGCCACAGCTGTCCCACTGCAGTGCACTCGGGGGCCTATCTGTGGTATACCCAGGGCTCTTGGGGACATTGGAACAGGTGCAGCAGTAGTGGCAGAAGTAGTATGCAGGTACCATTATGGGCAATGGAAGAGGCATGAGCACCTTTATAACAAAGCAATCAATGGGGTTTTAAACATCAGCCACAGTAAGAGCATATCCCCTGCTGGTTCTGTCTGAGAGAGCATCAGCAAAGGTTAAGAAAAATACAGAGCTAAGTAAAAAAAATAACAAAATAAACACCTTGCTAATTAAACCTCTTTAAAAAAATGTTTGTTTTTTTAAAGAGGGGGCAATGTCACTGAATGAGTATCTTAACACTACAAAAAAAACACTTAACTTTCATTTAGATATATATACATACATACATACATACATACATACATACATACATACATACATACATACATACATACATACAGTGGAGCAAAAAAGTATTTAGTCAGCCACCAATTGTGCAAGTTCTCCCACTTAAAAAGATGAGAGGCCTGTAATTTTCATCATAGGTACACTTCAACTATGACAAGACAAAATGAGAAAAAAAAATCCAGAAAATCACATTGTAGGATTTTTAATAAATTTATTTGCAAATTATGGTGGAAAATAAGTATTTGGTCACCTATAAACAAGCAAGATTTCTGGCTCTCACAGACCTGTAACTTCTTCTTTAAGAGGCTCCTCTTTCCTCCACTCGTTACCTGTATTAATGGCACCTGTTTGAACTTGTTATCAGTATAAAATACACCTGTCCACAACCTCAAACAGTCACACTCCAAACTCCACTATGGCCAAGACCAAAGAGCTGTCAAAGGACACCAGAAACAAAATTGTAGACCTGCACCAGGCTGGGAAGACTGAATCTGCAATAGGTAAGCAGCTTGGTTTGAAGAAATCAACTGTGGGAGCAATTATTAGGAAATGGAAGACATACAAGACCACTGATAATCTCCCTCGATCTGGGGCTCCACGCAAGATCTCACCCCGTGGGGTCAAAATGATCACAAGAACGGTGAGCAAAAATCCCAGAACCACACGGGGGGACCTAGTGAATGACCTGCAGAGAGCTGGGACCAAAGTAACAAAGCCTACCATCAGTAACACACTACGCTGCCAGGGACTCAAATCCTGCAGTGCCAGACGTGTCCCCCTGCTTAAGCCAGTACATGTCCAGGCCCGTCTGAAGTTTGCTAGAGAGCATTTGGATGATCCAGAAGAAGATTGGGAGAATGTCATATGGTCAGATGAAACCAAAATATAACTTTTTGGTCAAAACTCAACTCGTCGTGTTTGGAGGACAAAGAATGCTGAGTTGCATCCAAAGAACACCATACTTACTGTGAAGCATGGGGGTGGAAACATCATGCTTTGGGGCTGTTTTTCTGCAAAGGGACCAGGACGACTGATCCGTGTAAAGGAAAGAATGAATGGGGCCATGTATCGTGAGATTTTGAGTGAAAACCTCCTTCCATCAGCAAGGGCATTGAAGATGAAACGTGGCTGGGTCTTTCAGCATGACAATGATCCCGAACACACCGCCCGGGCAACGAAGGAGTGGCTTCGTAAGAAGCATTTCAAGGTCCTGGAGTGGCCTAGCCGGTCAATAACAAAAGTTTTCCACCATAATTTGCAAATAAATTAATAAAAAATCCTACAATGTGATTTTCTGGATTTTTTCCCCCTCATTTTGTCTGTCATAGTTGAAGTGTACCTAATTACAGGCCTCTCATCTTTTTAAGTGGAAGAACTTGCACAATTATATATGTGTGTAATATATATATATATATATATAAAAACACACATATAACAATATCTCATTTTCTTTTTGCTTAAATCCCCCAGTCCCATTATAGGCAATTAAGTGCTTTTAGGTCATGAAAAATGCTAAGTGATGAGATATGTGTGTGTGTGTGTGTGTGTGTGTGTGTGTGTGTGTGTGTGTGTGTGTGTGTGTGTGTGTGTATATATATATATATATATATATATATATATATATATATATATATATATATATATATAGCTCAAATTAGGAAGCAACACTGATTGACAATACATTTCAGATGCTGTTGTGCAAATGGAATAGAAAAACAGGTAGAAATTATAGGCAATTAGCAAGACACCCCCAATAAAGGAGTGGTTTTGCAGGTGGGGACCACAGACCACTTCTCAGTTCCTATGCTTCCTGGCTGATGTTTTGGTCACTTTTGAATGCTGGCGGTGCTTTCACTCTAGTGGTAGCATGAGACGGAGTCTACAGCCCACACAAGTGGCTCAGGTAGTGCAGCTCATCCAGGATGGCACATCAATGCGAGCAGTGGCAAGGTTTGCTGTGTCTGTCAGCATAGTGTCAAGAGCAGACAGGCCAGTACATCAGGAGACGTGGAGGCGGCGGTAGGAGGGCAACAACCCAGCAGCAAGACCGCTACCGCCGCCTTTGTGCAAGGAGGAGCACTGCCAGAACCCTGCAAAATGACCTCCAGCAGGCCACAAATGTGCATGTGTCTGCTCAAACGGTCAGAAACAGAATCCATGAAGGTGGTATGAGGGCCCGACGTCCACAGGTGGGGGTTGTGCTTACAGCCCAACACCGTGCAGGACGTTTGGCATTTGCCAGAGAACACCAAGATTGGCAAATTCGCCACTGGCGCCCTGTGCTCTTCACAGATGAAAGCAGGTTCACACTGAGCACATGTGACAGACGTGACAGTCTGGAGACGCCGTGGAGAATGTTCTGCTGCCTGCAACATCCTCCAGCATGACCGGTTTGGCGGTGGGTCAGTCATGGTGTGGGGTGGCATTTGTTTGAGGGGCCGCACAGCCCTCTGTGCTCGCCAGAGGTAGCCTGACTGCCATTAGGTACCGAGATGAGATCCTCAGACCCCTTGTGAGACCATGTGCTGGTGCGGTTGGCCCTGGGTTCCTCCTAATGCAAGACAATGCTAGATCTCATGTGGCTGGAGTGTGTCAGCAGTTCCTGCAAGAGGAAGGCATTGATGCTTTGGACTGGCCCGCCCGTTCCCCAGACCTGAATCCAATTGAGCACATCTGGGACATCATGTCTCGCTCCATCCACCAACGCCACATTGCACCACAGACTGTCCAGGAGTTGGTGGATGCTTTAGTCCAAGGAGGAGATCCCTCAGGAGACCATCCGCCACCTCATCAGGAGCATGCCCAGGCGTTGTAGGGAGGTCATACAGGCACGTGGAGGCCAAACACACTACTGAGCCTCATTTTGACTTGTTTTAAGGACATTACAGCAAAGTTGGATCAGCCTGTAGTGTGGTTTTCCACTTTAATTTTGAGTGCGACTCCAAATCCAGACCTCCATGGGTTGATAAATTTGATTTCCATTGATAATTTGTGTGATTTTGTTGTCAGCACATTCAACTATGTAAAGAAAAAAATATTTAATAAGAATATTTCATTCATTCAGATTTAGGATGTGTTATTTTAGTGTTCCCTTTATTTTTTTGAGCAGTGTGTGTGTGTGTGTACGTACGTACGTACATACATACATAAAAAAATACATATATACATAAAAAAAATACATACATAAAAACATACATACATACATACACACACACACACACACAGGACAGGGGGATTTAAGCAAAAAGAAAACGAGAGGTACGCTCAATAGTACCACCTAAAACTATGACCAAAAACAAACACCTCATCTCCAATTCCTCACTGATATGGTTCATTTTGATGGCTGACAACTGGAGTGATGCCTCCTCACTCGTTGGCCAGCGACAGTCTGAGCCCTCTTTTCAGAGTCATGAAATCCCAGTGTTCCTCAGTAGCCTTACCTCCTCACTGCTCTCAGGAGCCTTCTTAGGCTTAGCCATGGCAGCCTCATTCACCTCCCTATGGAGAGAATGAAAATGAGTGATGACAAGATGAAAGGTTAATGAGACAAGAGGATTGGGGGGGAGGGGGGGGGGGGGGGGGGGGGTTCTAGTTCATGGCAAAAAGGTATTCAGAAGAAAAAAAAAAATGCAATATGGGGATAGGATGTACAAGCAATATGGTAGTGTCCTGTCCCAAAAATAATGACCTGCATAACAGGGTGCTCCATGCAGAGACAAGAAGAGCTGCAATATCTGGTGCAACTACTCCATATCACCAAATAAGGCGGGAATCCCTCATCTGCACATTTGCTTTTTTAGCATTTACTTCCACAAGAGAACAAGCCTCATTGATGAAATATTAGGTGTTTGTTTTGCGCTAAATTGCTTGCTCTATTAGAATGTAATCATGCTTCTGTAAAAAATGAACTTGATGTATGAAATGAGGTCTGCTAACAAAATAGACAATAGATAAAAATGTGTATGCTTATGACTGCCATTCACGCATTCTTTTTCCAATTCATGCAGAGTCTGCAGTCACTTTGAAAAGCAAGGCCCGTTGGAATATCCTATTCAAGCGCAATCCCTTTTCACTTGGTTCATTCATTAATTCCATCCAGGAGCGGCACAGTACAATGAGAGCGGTGACTGAACGCCCCCATACATCTCCCGTCCACCCACCCACACACCATCATTCAACAGGAGGACTCTTGTGCTTCGCATTAAGAATCTGACAGCGCAACATTTACCGCTACAAAATTGCAATGGGTTCTAAAAGAGCTGGACGAGAAACAATGTCGCTACAATGCAACACTGCAAACTGGGTGTTGCTTTAAAATCCAAGCACCACGACGAACAATCTCTTCTCTTCCTACCTTATGCTTAACGGCTTTTAATCCCCCCGGACAGCATTTTTACTAAACCTGGTAGAGAGCCAAATATCTCAGCCCGATTAAATCATACAAGGAGACACGCTTTGCAATGAATTAGGCTGCTGGCCGATGCAATGCGTTGTCATCGGTTACAACCAAACCATACACGCAGCACAGCCATATTGAATTGAGTGAAAAATGAGCCAGGAAAAAGGACCCTCATTTTCTCAGTCACACCGGTTTCCAGGCAGTCGCATTAAACGCCTGAAAGTAATTGTATTAACCTGCGATTCTTCCGTTGACAACACATTTAATAATAGGGGGTCAAGCACCGCATGTTTTAATGGTATTGTTATTTTCCTGCCGTTTGGTCTACAAATAGAGATGATAAAACTTGCGAGGTTGACACTTGTATTCTCTGGTATTTTTCAGATTGGCTTTATGGAGTTAAGTGTTTGGAATAGCAAACGTAATAAGCAGTATTCTGAATAGACTGCACACAAAAGTTAGCTATATTTTTTATTAAGATCATAATTTTATGTGGAGCATTGGTGGTCTGAAAATGAATTTGAATAAACTGGGTCAAATTGGAAACCTGCAGCTACTAGACAGTTATCACCCTATTTCAAATAATTTTACTTGGCTTGCTTGAATGATGAGCCAAGCAGACAATAACCAACATGACCTTGAGTTTGTGGCAATGTTCCTTCTAAACTGCGGGTGAGCTCGCAGTAGCGCCGAGACTGCTGCAAGCAGAGTGCAGAAGAAATAACAGTCCATGGAGAGAAGCACAAGATACAATTTAACTCAACTTCCTAGTTTCCCCAGTTAGTTAACACTATCAACTTTTTCCCCTTTTCTGTGGCAATTGTGATCGAATCAATACAATATTAGCCACTTTCGATGCAACATAGCAAAACTATGCAAAAGATTTTGTTGTAGCGAGAACGCATCAGAGTAGGATTGTATTGCCCAGGACTCAGCCCGTACTCTACACAGACCGGTGCGGCATAACCAATCAGAGCTGCAGTAGGCCTATATGCAAATAGATCTGTGCAATTTAGTTTGAAATAGACTTTTTACAGCTGTGGTCGTCAGTAGATGCGCTTGTTTTGAGAACAAAGCAAGAGCTGCATGTAGCCATGTGTGCACATTTTGTTCATATTCTTTGCTAGTTAGTGAGTTATTAGCCCGGTTATAGATCATTTGTAGTCAGCAATAGGGGAGTGATTGATTCCTACAAGAGCACAAAGAGTACATTTGTAGACATATTTGAAAAGCAAGTCAAGAAAATAGTTTTTTTTTTGATCAAAAGGGGCAGTGTTGCATTAGCCTATAGCCAGAGGGTAGCATAATTTGTCTGATTGTCTAACAATAGTATGGAAATAATAATGCATTTTATTTGTAAAGTGGTTTCTTGCATCAACCACATCATTTTCAGTCGACGCCTTGTCTGAAGGACAAGTGGATAAACAGGTTAATATCAAGCCCTGCGTGTTTCCCCCCCCAAAAGTCTCATGGAATGTAGGCCTACAATGAACACCACACATTGGCTGCTACTGTAGGCTGAAAGATAGCTGTTCTATTTCCATGTTAAAAGGTTATGGGATGCACCATATATAGGTATCGGCCGATATTATCTAAAAATGCCAGTATCAGCCAATGTCTAGTTTAACGGCAATGTGCAAAACCGATTTATATAACGTTACATGACGTAATGTCACCAGGTAAAATTATACAACACAGCATTCCTACCCTAGCCTACAATGTCTGCTGTGTGGATCAAGCAGTCATTTGAAAGAGTAAGAACATTTCAGCGAGACAACTCAAAGTCAAATCCATTAAAGCCAATATAATGGAATTCATTACCCTTGACATTCAACCGTTCTCTGTCGTGGGTGATGCTGGTTTTCGCCGACTGGTCGAGCACTGATACACACAAAAAAGTTTATTATTTTTCAGATGTTTCCCTACCGGAGTTACACAGTAATAGCATCACTGCTATTAGCTTCACGACATACATACTATGGAACACCATTTGGGTCTTTGCGTGTCAAAAAAAAAGCTGTACAAAAAAAGCAAACACCAGCCACGGACGATGTGTTTACAATACCGCGTTGGTAATAAAGCATCATTTGTTCGACTGCAACTTCTGGGGTAGCTAGCTTTAGCTTGGTACCTAGCTAGCACCAATACAACCAGCCTGAAAACAATGACCAGTAGAAACTGCAGTCATTTTCATTATTCTCAGCAATGATTTCAAATCAAATTGTATTTGTCACATACACATCGTTAGCAGATGTTAATGCGAGTGTAGCGAAATGCTTCTAGTGCCGACAATGCAGTAATAACCAACAAGTAGTCTAATCTAACAATTTCACAACAACTACCAACAACTACACAAGTGTAAAGGGATGAAGAATATGTACATAAAGCTATATGAATGAGTGATGGTACAGAACGGCATTGGCAAGATGTATCGCGCACAGTACATATATTTTTTTCTTTATTTAACTAGGCAAGTCAGTTAAGAACCAATTCTTATTTTCAATGACGACCCTGAGCAGGTCAACTGCCTGGGGCAGAACGACAGAACGGCAGAACTGTCAGCTCGGGGGTTTGAACTTCCAGTTACTTCCAGTTACTAGTCCAACGCTCTAACCACTAGGCTACCCTGCCGGGTATGTAAACATATATAAGTGGCATTGTTTAAAGTGGCTAGTGATACATGTATTACAGAAAGATGGCAAGATGCAGAAGATGTAAACATTATATTAAATTATATAAATATAGATATATTAAACATTATATTAAGTGGCATTGTTTAAAGTGGCTAGTGATACATTTTTTACATACATTTTTCCATTATTAAAGTGGCTGGAGTTGAGTCAGTATGTTGGCAGCAGCCACTCAATGTTAGTGGTGGCTGTTTAACAGTCTGATGGCCTTGAGATAGAAGCTATTTTTCAGTCTCTCGGTCCCTGCTCTGATGCACCTGTACTGAGCTCGCCTTCTGGATGATAGCGGGGTGAACAGGAAGTGGCTCGGGTGGTTGTTGTCCTTGATGATCTTTATGGCCTTCCTGTGACATCGGGTGGTGTAGGTGTCCTGGAGGGCAGGTAGTTTGCCCCCCCCGGTGATGCGTTGTGCAGACCTCACTACCCTCTGGAAAGCCTTACGGTTGTGGGTGGAGCAGTTGCCGTACCAGGCGGTGATACAGCCCGACAGAATGCTCTCGATTGTGCATCTGTAAAAGTTTGAGTGCTTTTGGTGACAAGCCAAATTTATTCAGCCTCCTGAGGTTCAAGAGGCGCTGCTGCGCCTTCTTCACCACACTGTCTGTGTGGGTGGACCAATTCAGTTTGTCCGTGATGTGTACGCCGAGGAACTTAAAACTTACTACCCTCTCCACTACTGTCCCGTTGATGTGGATAGGGGGGTGTTCCCTCTGCTGTTTCCTGAAGTCCACGATCATCTCCTTTGTTTTGTTGACGTTGAGTGTGAGGTTATTTTCCTGACACCACACTCAGAATGCCCTCACCTCCTCCCTGTAAGCCGTCTCGTCGTTGTTGGTAATCAAGCCTACCACTGTAGTGTCGTCTGCAAACTTGATGATTGAGTTGGAGGCGTGCATGGCCACGCAGTCGTAGGTGAACAGGGAGTACAGGAGAGGGCTCAGAACACACCCTTATGGGGCCCCAGTGTTGAGGATCAGCGGGGTGGAGATGTTGTTACCTACCCTCACCACTTGGGGGCAGCCCGTCAGGAAGTCCAGTACCCAGTTGCACAGGTCGGGGTCGAGACCCAGGGTCTCGAGCTTGATGACGAGTTTGGAGGGTACTATGGTGCTAAATGCTGAGCTGTAGTCGATGAACAGCCTTCTCACATAGGTATTCCTCTTGTCCAGATGGGTTAGGGCAGTGTGCAGTGTGGTTGCGATTGCGTCGTCTGTGGACCTATTTGGGCGGTAAGCAAATTGGAGTGGGTCTAGGGTGTCAGGTAGGGTGGAGGTGATATGGTCCTTGACTAGTCTCTCAAAGCACTTTATGATGAGGGAAGTGAGTGCTACGGGGCAGTAGTCGTTTAGCTCAGTTACCATAGCTTTCTTGGGAACAGGAACAATGGTGGCCCTCTTGAAGCATGTGGGAACAGCAGACTGGGATAAGGACTGATTGAATATGTCCGTAAACACACCAGCCAGCTGGTCTGCGCATGCTCCGAGGACGCGGCTGAGGATGCCGTCTGGGCATGCAGCCTTGCGAGGTTTAACACATTTAAATGTTTTACTCACGTTGGCTGCAGTGAAGGAGAGTCCGCAGGGTTTGGATGCGGGCCGTGTCAGTGGCACTGTATTGTCCTCAAAGCGAGCAAAGAAGTTGTTTAGTCTGTCTGTGAGCAAGACATCCTGGTCCACAACAGAGCTGATTTTTTTTTTTTGCAATCCGTGATTGACTGTAGACCCTGCCACATACCTCGTGTCTGAGCAGTTGATTTGCAACTCTACTTTGTGTCTATACTGACGCTTAGCTTGTTTGATTGCCTTGCGGAGGGAATAGCTACACTGTTTGTATTCGGTCATGTTTCCGGTCACCTTGCCCTGGTTAAAAGCAGTGGTTCACACTTTCAGTTTCGCGCGAATGCTGCCATCAATCCACGGTTTCTGGTTTGGGAATGTTTTAATAGTTGCTGTGGGTACGACATCGCCGATGCACTTGCTAATAAACTCGCTCACCGAATCAGCGTATTCGTCAATGTTGTTGTTTGACGCAATGCGGAACATATCCCAATCCACGTGATCTAAGCAATCTTGAAGCATGGAATCAGATTGGTCGTTGAACAGACCTAGGAATCCTTGTGAGTAAGTATTAGTATTAGCTAGGTTGCCACTTGAATTGATTGCCTATTGAGTTGATTGCCTATTGAAATTGAATTTCAGTTCATGAAAATAAATAGCTATCCTGCAACTTAACCCCGTTGCCCAAAGCTAACATTATAAGCAGCCAGCTAGCTTCATCTGGCTAGTGAGGCTCGACCAGAACAGGTTGTGTTGTAAAGCTAGCTACAATAAGGATTAGGCACAATAGTGGAATTTGAGGTTTGCCTTCAAAATAAAAGCATGTCATTGACAGTGAAGCAAATAGAATTATGCTATACTTTTATTTTGAAGGCTAACTGCAAAGTCCACTACTGTGGCTAATCCTTATTGTGACAAGCTTCACAGATGGATCTGACCACCATAAATCAAATAATATAACGGTCTTCTAAATTAGGGTTATTTTAGATGATGACACCTAGCTATATAGTTAGCTAGCGAACTATAGCCACTGAAACAGATGTTGTTTTGCTATGTTTTTGGGGAAGAACATTGTTTGCATCCATGAGCTAGCTAGCTTTTTATGACCAGCACTGTAGGTGCACGAGACACCTTTACCAGCATCATAGCATACATATCAATGAATCGTGGTGACGTATGAAATTCTAGTGCTAGTGTAACCAATGTGTAATAACTACCTAAAAAAAATGTATGAACGCGTTAAATATTTTTGTGAAGTGCAATCATATTCAGGTCCTGATTGGTCAAATAGTGTTATTTGATGCATGTCTTTTTTTGACACGCAAAGACCCAAACGGCGTCCCATAGAAATCCTGGTTGAGAATGAAACGGCTGAACAACGAAACAGCACAGCAAGTAAGTGAAAGAAATAGGTTTTGATGATGTTTTACTGATAATGGGGACATAAGTAAATGGAAACAATAACTTTTTGGTCAGTGTGGTGTGTGTGTAACCTTTATTTAACTAGGCAAGTCAGTTAAGAACAAATTCTTATTTACAATGACGGCCTACCCCGGCCAAACCTGGACGACGCTGGGCCAATTGTGCGCCACTCTATGGGACTCCCAATCACGGCCAGATGTGATACAGCCTGGATTCGAATCAGGGACTGTAGTGACGCCTCTTGCACTGAGATGCAGTGACTTAGACCGATGTGTCCATTTGTGTGTGTTAACTATTTAAACTGTACTAAAAAGCTTAAAAGGCCGCAAAAATGGTCAATATCAGGATCAGCTTTTTTTGTCAAGGAAAATATCACGTCGGTATCGGCCAAAAATATAATAATGATGCATCACTCAAGGCAAGGGATGGTTACTTTGAAGAATCTCAAATCTAAATTACATTTGTTTATCACTTTTTTGGTTACTACATGATACTACTAACCCTAACCCATATGTGTTATTTCATAGTTGTTATGTCTTCACTGTATACACTGCTCAAAAAAATAAAGGGAACACTAAAATAACACATCCTAGATCTGAATGAATGAAATATTCTTATTAAATACTTTTTTCTTTACATAGTTGAAAGTGCTGACAACAAAATCACACAAAAATGATCAATGGAAATCACAACAGCATGTGAAATTTATTGTCAATCAGTGTTGCTTCCTAAGTGGAGTTTGATTTCACAGAAGTGTGATTGACTTGAAGTTACATTGTGTTGTTTAAGTGTTCCCTTTATTTTTTTGAGCAGTTATATATATAATGAGGTGTGTCCAAACTTTTGACTGCTACTGTGTCTTTTGCACCAATTCTATGAACTCACCTTGTAGTGTCTGTCTTTACCTCCTCTCCCTCGCTGTCCTTCTGCCCATTGTCTTCTCCTGCATGTATTCCAAGGAATGGTTTCTGATGGTCATGAAGAGGGTGGTGTCAGAGGAGAAGAACCATAAAATAAAAGATATTTAGGAGATTTGTAGAGAATAAAGAGACTACAGGTTGAATCTCTGCTGACCTTCCTGTGTCTGGCTCCATCAATGTTTACGTCCTCTTCCTCCTCCCCAGATACTTGCTTTTTATGCTGTGGGGCTTTTGGGGCCTCAGTTGGATCGTCAGGTTGACTAACCGTTTCCGTATCCTGGGATATGGTGTTTGTCTGAGGTTTCTCAGGCTAAGGGATAGCGAGAACAAGTAAATGAATTGTATATTGTGCAGAATATCAAGACATGAGCAGCTGAGTCACAGTTGTAAGTATACATCTGTCATTTAGGCAACTTATGGTTAAAATAAGAACGATGGGTGTTTGTGTTATGCCATCACTACGTCTCGGCTTGTCTTTTTTTTTTTTACCCCTTTTTCTCCCCAATTTTGTGCTATTGAGTAAGCAATGCAAAGACAGAAAACAGTACATGACAATGGACTTGATCATCTTTTAATATTTCATCATTGTTTTGCTGCAAGTTGTTTCATGTTTATTGTGTGATTTACAAGTACATCATGTAGGCTTAAAGAGTCCAGCAAGAGCACACCTAGACCTATACCATGTACTTATATACACACGCACACAGAAAACCCCTTTGCCTCTATCTGTTACTACTAGAGCGAAACATGTTATTCATAAATCAGAAGCATTCCTGAAACATCGAACATCTGGATTTGATCACTTCGACAAGGTTACTTTGAACATGAATGAAATAACAGCTTCTAATCTCCAATGACCATTGATTGTCACTGCTTGGGTGGTCTTCAGTCTACAGTGCCTTGCGAAAGTGTTCGGCCCCCTTTAACTTTTCGACCTTTTGCCACATTTCAGGCTTCAAACATAAAGATATAAAACTGTATTTTTTTTGTGAAGAATCAACAACAAGTGGGACACAATCATGAAGTGGAACGACATTTATTGGATATTTCAAACTTTTTTAACAAATCAAAAACTGAAAAATTGGGCGTGCAAAATGATTCAGCCCCTTTACTTTCAGTGCAGCAAACTCTCTCCAGAAGTTCAGTGAGGATCTCTGAATGATCCAATGTTGACCTAAATGACTAATGATGATAAATACAATCCACCTGTGTGTAATCAAGTCTCCGTATAAATGCACCTGCACTGTGATAGTCTCAGAGGTCCGTTAAAAGCGCAGAGAGCATCATGAAGAACAAGGAACACACCAGGCAGGTCCGAGATACTGTTGTGAAGAAGTTTAAAGCCGGATTTGGATACAAAAATATTTCCAAGCTTTAAACATCCCAAGGAGCACTGTGCAAGCGATAATATTGAAATGGAAGGAGTATCAGACCACTGCAAATCTACCAAGACCTGGCCGTCCCTCTAAACTTTCAGCTCATACAAGGAGAAGACTGATCAGAGATGCAGCCAAGAGGCCCATGATCACTCTGGATGAACTGCAGAGATCTACAGCTGAGGTGGGAGACTCTGTCCATAGGACAACAATCAGTCGTATATTGCACAAATCTGGCCTTTATGGAAGAGTGGCAAGAAGAAAGCCATTTCTTAAAGATATCCATAAAAAGTGTCGTTTAAAGTTTGCCACAAGCCACCTGGGAGACACACCAAACATGTGGAAGAAGGTGCTCTGGTCAGATGAAACCAAAATTGAACTTTTTGGTAACAATGCAAAACGTTATGTTTGGCGTAAAAGCAACACAGCTGAACACACCATCCCCACTGTCAAACATGGTGGTGGCAGCATCATGGTTTGGGCCTGCTTTTCTTAAGCAGGGACAGGGAAGATGGTTAAAATTGATGGGAAGATGGATGGAGCCAAATACAGGACCATTCTGGAAGAAAACCTGATGGAGTCTGCAAAAGACCTGAGACTGGGACGGAGATTTGTCTTCCAACAGGACAATGATCCAAAACATAAAGCAACATCTACAATGGAATGGTTCAAAAATAAACATATCCAGGTGTTAGAATGGCCAAGTCAAAGTCCAGACCTGAATCCAATTGAGAATCTGTGGAAAGAACTGAAAACTGCTGTTCACAAATGCTCTCCATCCAACCTCACTGAGCTCGAGCTGTTTTGCAAGGAGGAATGGGAAAAAATGTCAGTCTCTCGATGTGCAAAACTGAGAGACATACCCCAAGCGACTTACAGCTGTAATCGCAGCAAAAGGTGGCGCTACAAAGTATTAACTTAAGGGGACTGAATAATTTTGCACGCCCAATTTTTCAGTTTTTGATTTGTTAAAAAAGTTTGAAATATCCAATAAATGTCGTTCCACTTCATGATTGTGTCCCACTTGTTGTTGATTCTTCACAAAAAATACAGTTTTATATCTTTATGTTTGAAGCCTGAAATGTGGCAAAAGGTCGCAAAGTTCAAGGGGGCCGAATACTTTCGCAAGGCACTGTAGGCCCTGACAAAATGAAAAACAAAAACAATCTAAAGAAAATCCAAGTACTAGGCTACATGGTTAATGAACATTACTATTCTCATATTGCTGTTGGATCATCATTTCATTGATTGAGAGAGAAAGAACACATATAGACCACTCACCTTTCTACCACTGGGAGTGGTGTGTGTTTTCCCCTGGGACGATGATGAACTAGACGAACCTGAGGACGACGACCCTGAGTCAGAATCTGAGGAGTCATTCGACGAGGAAGACCGTCTTCCCAGCTTTTCTTCTTTCTTTTGACTTCTCTCCCTTCCTTTTTCTACCTTGCCTTCCACTGGTTGGGGTGAGGGAGGTAGCACAGCTCCCGCTGGACCTGAGGGGGCGTTTGCTTCTCTGGCCATCTCTCCCACCGCCTGTTTGTCTGTCTCCTCTCTATGTGCTTGGACATGCTCCTCTGAGACCAGGCTCTTACCCTTTTCTTCTTCAGGACTCTTGCCCAGTGTGGCAATCACTGGGGTCTCCCTCTCTGGCCCTGTTGTCCCCGACGTGTCTGCTCCAGAAACAGGGACCCCCTGACTTGCAGGCTTCTTTGGTGCTGTTTGCCAAGCAGAAGGCTGGGCCCCCTGCTGAGTACCTTCCTGCTCTGGTTCCCCAGGTTTGCTGGGGGACTGGAGAGCTAAGGACTGAGGATGGGGGCTTTCAGAGAATGTACGGGGCCTCTTGATGACCCCGGATGCAGAAGACTGGGATAGAACTATGGGGTCCCTCAAGAAACGGAACTTCTTGAAGGAGGACTGGGGTGACAGAGACGTTGCTAGAGATTGTGACAGGGGCGTACCAGATTCAGCTGGCCGGTTGTCTCTTAATGCTTTTTGGGGTAGGGATGGCACTTTGGGCTCCCCACCCTCCTCTGTTGCCGCCATCTTACCTGCTCCTGTGGAGAGGGGAGGAGTAGGCAGGGGGGTAAGACCAAACTCACAACTACGCTTCCATGGAGGAAGATGACAATCCCTCTCCTCTTTCTCTCTCTGCGAGGACTTCTGTTCCAAAGCTCTCTCCCTCTCCTCTTTCTCTCTCTGCAAGGCCTTCTGTTCCAAAGCTCTCTCCCTCTCCACTTTCTCTCTGTGCAAGGCCTTCTCCTGTTCCAAAGCTCTCTCCTTCTCCTCTTTCTCTCTGTGCAAGGCCTTCTCCTGTTCCAAAGCTCTCTCCTTCTCCTCTTTCTCTCTCTGCAAGGCCTTCTCCTGTTCCAAAGCTCTCTCCCTCTCCTCTTTCTCTCTGTGCAAGGCCTTCTCCTGTTCCAAAGCTCTCTCCCTCGCCTCCCTCTCTCTGTGCAAGGCCTTCTCCTGTTCCAAAGCTCTCTCCCTCGCCTCCCTCTCTCTGTGCAAGGCCTTCTCCTGTTCCAAAGCTCTCTCCCTCGCCTCCTTCTCTCTCTGCAAGGCCTTCTCCTGTTCCAAAGCTCTCTCCCTCTCCTCTTTTTCTCTCTGTAGGACCTTCTCCTGTTCTAAGGCTCTCTCCCTCTCCTCTCTTTCTTTCTCCATGGTTCTTTCTTTCTCAAGGGCTTTCTCCCTTTCGATTCTTTCTTGCTCCAAAGCCCTCACCTTCTCCTCCCTCTCTTTCTCCTTCATCTCCCGTTCCAAAGCTTTCTGCCGCTCTAGCTCCAAAACCTTTACCCTCTCCATACGCTCTAGCTCCAAAACCTTTACCCTCTCCATACGCTCTAGCACCAAAGCCTTCTCCTCCTCCCTCTCTCTCTCCAAAACCTTTACCCTCTCCATACGCTCTCTCTCCAAAACCTTTACCCTCTCCATACGCTCTAGCACCAAAGCCTTCTCCTGCTCCCTCTCTCTCTCCAAAGCCTTCTCCTCCTCCCTCTCTCTCTCCAAAACCTTTACCCTCTCCATACGCTCTAGCACCAAAGCCTTCTCCTGCTCCCTCTCTCTCTCCAAAGCCTTCTCCTGCTCCCTCTCTCTCTCTAAAACCTTTACCCTCTCCATACGCTCTAGCACCAAAGCCTTCTCCTGCTCCCTCTCTCTCTCCAAAACCTTTACCCTCTCCATACGCTCTAGCACCAAAGCCTTCTCCTGCTCCCTCTCTCTCTCCAAAGCCTTCTCCTCCTCCCTCTCTCTCTCCAAAGCCTTTTCCTTCCTCTCTCTCTCCAAAGCCTTTTCCTTCCTCTCGCTCTCCAAAGCCTTTTCCTTCCTCTCGCTCTCCAAAGCCTTTTCCTTCCTCTCGCTCTCCAAAGCCTTCTCCTCCCTCTCCAAAGCTTTCTCCTTCTCTCTCTCCTGCTCCAAAGCTCGCTCTCGTTCCATGGCTCTCTGCTTTTCTAATTGCATAGCTTTCTCTCGCTCTTCCCTCTCTTTTGCCAAAGCTTTCTCTCTTTCCTCCTCTTCTCGTTCAAGAGCTTGCGCCCTCTCTCGCGCCAAAGCCCGCTCCTTCCTTTCTTGCTCCAAAGCTTTCTCTCGCTCCAAAGCCTTCTCCCTCTCCTTCCGCTCTCGCGACAAAGCTTTCTCTCTCTCCTTCCTCTCTCGCTCCAAAGCCCTTTCCCTCTCTTGCTCCACAGCATGCTGTTGCTCAAATACTCTCTGCCTCTCCAGGCTTTCCTGCTCCACGGCACCAAGTCGCTCTTGCTCAGGGGATTTTTCTCTTTCACTCTCTGCCTGCAGGTCCTTTTCCTTGTTGTTTTCTTGCGGCCATGCAGCATCTCTCTCTTCCATAATAGTGGGCCTAAGCACACTCACAGGAACTTCACTGTGGGGGAGATGGCCTCCAAGAGCTCCCTGGTTTGTTACTGGAACCAGTCTGGGGAAGGGCAAACTGGCTGCAGCATTGGTTGTGTGGGTGATGGCAGACACTGTGCCCTCTTGAGGACCTCTACCAGAAGACATTGTTGCAGTTGCAGCATTGTTGTCCTGCCTCTCTGCATCCCCACGCCCATGCCACCCAACTCCAGAGAAAGCCCCCTCTGATGCCATTTTGCGTGCCAGCAGGGTCAGTGGGCCAGGCTTGCGCTCTGTTTTGCTTTGTGGATCTGGGCTGCTACTACAACTGCCACTGCTAGAGGAGCCAGAGCTGGAGGTACTGGAAGTACGCTGCCTAGCTGGGGGCTCACCTGGACTAGGGGGGCTTTGTTTAGGGGTATCAGGCAGTGGGAATGATAACTCTGGGGGAGGGGAGGGAGGAGGGGTAGGCTGTCGAAGCTGCGGAGACAATAGGGGGGGAATGTGCTGTGGGTGTTGGCGGGATCCTCCAGACCTTGCTCTTGCTAGTTGGCCTCTTGGTGGCTCTCCTAGATTCCTCCTCCTGGCACCGCTATCCCAGTCCTCATCAGCGCCGTCATCATCACTATCTGCTGGGACTTGACTAGAGGTTGGGACTCTCTCTGGTCTCTGCTCGTCAACAGCTACACGCACAGCCAGAGAGGCAACAGCAGCAGAGGTAGGGGCAGGTGGAGGAGACACATGGCCGTCTCTGGACATGTGCCCCTCTCCCTCTCTTGCTGGGCCTGCTAGTCCCTTTCCCTCTGAGAGGCCAAAAAGTTTGCGCTGGTCAACCAACACGGGTGCGACATCCTGATGAGGTCAGAAAGAGAGTTGAGATCGAGTATGTAGCAGGACTATGCCAGAGTTTCTCCCATGCAAGCAATTATTCAAGCCTAGATTAAAGTGCATGTAAGATCAGGTCAATCATGCAAGATTCTCATACATGCAAGTTGTACAACAAGAGACTTAAAAACTTGAAAGAATACAGTGATTAGTCTGCAAAAAACCTGGTCTGGGGCAGCACAGGCAGCGCTGTTATTGTCCTGTGTGTGGTCCTCTTTGTCTGTATCTGGAAAAACATAGTAATGATATGTAAGAGGGGAAAGTACCCTCAGCAAGAAATGAGTCAGCTGATCTGATTTGATACACAAACAAAGCTCTCTCAGTAAAGGCATGGAGCGGTCATGTAAACTACTCGAGCATAAACCCAAAGCCAATATTTACAGGTGAGGGGGGGCACTGCCAACTTACCATCATCTTCAACTGCTTCCCGGGCCTCTCTCTCCAGACGCTGCCTCAAGAGCTCCTGCTGTTTTGCCAAATACTGCTTTATGAAGCTGTTCTGGCTCATCTCTTCACCAATCTGAAATACACAAGACAAACAGAGACTAATAAAATCCTTGCCGATAACCATCCTCTTGAAGAAGTAATCAGAGAAACTGCCAAATATCTACAAGGAGACAATTTAATTATGTTATGGTTCAATCTAAAAAAAAACTACAAAAATAAGGAAGAAAGTCACACTATACATACTCCCAACAATTTAATGGGTAAACCTAACCAATGTTATTCTTCATGGTGCTAAAACATGATCCTTGCTATGCAACATCTTGATAGGTCTCACCTGAGAGTTTGGCTGCAGTCCTATGTGATGGTGTGAGGTTCTCTGGAGGTTCTCCAGCATGAGAGCCTGTCAAACATAAGAAGGAATTATGACAAACAGTAAACAACCGTTAACTCCCTAAATAATTAGTAATTGTTGTATTGCATCTGATAATCATGTTGTTGAGCTTGCTCCACGATGTGCTCAGAGGAAAGCACACGCGGCAGGCACAGGCATGTGTGAACCAGTATCTGGGCCGAGGAGGACACGATGAATATCATCCTTCTCTGCCCAGATACTGGTTCAACTGACATGGAACACTTCAGCAAAACATCAAAGTCAAGATCAACGTCTCATAGTCGTAGAAGAAGCGTAGATTTATATTGGCCATACAACCCGTAACTAGTTAGTAGGCATTATAATATATTTAAAAACTACTTGTTTGTTAGATGCATCTCACGCTACTTGCAATCCAGTTGGATGGCTAACATCACATCTTCTAATTATACATTCAAGCAAGAATTCGTAGAGGATCCGAGGCCCAAAACCAAATAACATGTACTTATTATTATTCATTATTTTGTTTACTACGCTTCCCAAAAGCTTACTAGGTTAAAGTACAGTAAATAGAATATTACTTTGCAGGCTCGTCCACGTTGTATAACCTCCCCCCCAACTCGTGCACATCAACAAAGCGCAGACTTTGCCGCGGTCGATAAAACTAGTTATCACCAGCAATAGTTAGCTATCAGACGTGTCTCATATGAACAACACACGTCCATTTAAACTTCGGTTAACAAGTTATTCATCAAACGAGCCATAAAATGTTTTACAACATAGCACAAAGCTTCCAGCGACGAAAAAACATCAACACCACATAAAGTAAACAGCACACACATTTTTATTCTCAAACTAGGCAAGCACTCCGGCCTGCAAGACAAGCATCCGCCAGTCTACTATCCAACACCGAGGGTTTAGTGACTGCAGGTTATAAATTGTCTCTGACCCTTAACGAAACGTACCCCTTTGAGTCTCTTAACGAGAGTATTTTTCTGTCCGCTTTTAGGAAGTCCGCGCTCCTCTAAAGCAGCTTTCAAATCCGCCACGCGAAGTGATTGTAGCGGCCTCCCGTCCAGTTTAACGTCTTCGAGGTCCGCCATTTTCCCCTTCCACTCGTTCGCGTCAGCAACGCCTTCCTTCAACCAACGTCAGAGTAGACAACTTCTGGCAGAAGTGTAAACTGAATGTCATTCTTAGATTTTATTAAAATAGGATACATACATTGGATGGTGGATTGTTATCTACACACGCTATTCACTGTGAATTTGCAGAAATAACATACCTAAACTTTATTTTGAAATGGTAATTTCCTACATTATGTTATTTGTGCCGACAGGGGGTACTCTTTCACGTGTCCAAATCATCTTTGGGTCATGTCAAATGAGAAGGGGACCCATAATTATCTTTGGCCTGACCGCCGCCGTGTCTAGAGAAACCAGAGAGAAAGAGAAAGAGAGAGACCCAACTCAGCGGAAAATCTGTCTCCCTCCAGCAGGTGCCAATTTTTCATTGTTTCGCACACCAAGCAAGGATTTTTTTGTATGGAGATCACCGAGTTTGAGTTTTTACCCGACAAAGTCATGTTAGGATATATATCTGTTATCCTGTTAACTTTTGTGCCGAATCCACTGCAGTGTTTATGGTCATGTTGCAGGAGTGTGTAGGAGGGTGATTCCAAGATGTGGGAATTGTGCAGGGGAGCATGGGACTGAGTATGCTGTAGTTTTGGTGGATAAAATTGTGTCACCTATAGGGATCCTCATGTTGCTGGGGATCGGAAGTGTCCGGTGCAATAGAGGCAGGTTGAGGTGACCAGAGTCAGAATAGTGCAAAGGAGTCGTATGCAGAGAAGAAAGTAGAGGAGGATGGGTCAAGGGTGAGAGGATCCTTGTGAGTAGTAGATCTGTGCCAGTACAGATGGATGGGCCAATGAGTGATATGCATCGGTAAAGTTGGCTTCTTAGCATTCATAGCAGTGGTTATCCACTGTACCGCAGAAATATAACGTAAATAACAGAAAATAGATTTTGTGGTGGCAGCTGCAGATAAGTATTTGGGTATACGAGATTTGACTTAAGAAGAGTTACAGGGTGTGTTGAGTGGTGGTGTCCTGTCCTCTCAGGTCATTGGCATGGTGCAGGAGCAGATAGGGTCAAGTAGTGGAATGGGGTAGTGGGTTTTTGAGTGTAGGTTTAGTTGGAAGGTTTTTTTTTATGAAATAGTGGTATATGTGTAGTGTTAATTGATGGTGCAATGTTTCGCTTTTATATGTGTGTATCACAAAATGTTACATGTTTGACCACACACACTACCGCACAGTAGGTGGCGGCATGCACAAACAAAATGTGCGAACGCCAAGATACCAAAGAAGAAGAATACAGGGCCATAATTGCTGCAGCATGACTAAAATAGCGTCCTGGCCCTGCAATACATGAGCAACTCGCTGTCTGTATGACACTTGTCGTTGATGCTAGTACCCACGCCTTGTGATGAGATGAGTATAGGCTCTGACTCGGCACTACGTCTGCTTTTAAGTAGACAAGGTCGTCTCCAACATCCTTCAATAATATCCGTCCGACTTTGTTACCGTGTAGGTATTGGTACGCCTCCGGACTTTTTAAGTTGCTCATCGCCTTACCATCGCAAGCTACGGATTCAACAAAGTAAGTACGTGATACAAGACGACTTCGTCACGTCATCTTCCCAACCATCAATTACGGAGGGTAGAGGTAGGCTAATAATACCCGTCAGGTTGTGTTCCCATATCATTATTCGTTTTTGCAAGCTCTGCATGAATGTTTGTTTACTTCGAAACGGAAATAACGCCCATAATTCGCGCAAGGCATCATGGGACACAGGACACTCATGCATAGAACAATGAGAGATATTTCACCGGATGTATAAATGTGAAGCATCCGGTTGACATTTCCACTCACGACCAAAAGTGAGAGGAAGCCCAGTGGCTGAAGGTGGAACTACATGGATTTTGGCCCACATTCTGATAATTTACTCATCGGTGACACATTTGATCTCAATAGTTTTTTTCGTCTCAATACAGTTTGTTCCCGAAACTAGAATATGTTACGAACAGAGTGGACTAAGTTTTGTAGACTCGAGCCTTTGCCAAAATGTCCAAAAATTGCGTTGTTTAAGAGTGCAAATGTGAATTGAGTTATTGTACACGCAGACTTCAGAGTATGCGTTCCCCAACTGGGAAATGTACGCTAAAACGCGCCAATAAGATTGCGCTAGCTCGTACTTGGCTCTGCCCACTATGGCTCATTTGTTCCAATTTGAAACGATAGGCTGTGGTCTATCTTGGTTTAGTTATACAATATATTTGATGCTAGTGCTGCTCGGTTCAGTTGGAGGTTGCAACATGTTGAAAATAATAACGTGACTTGTAAAAAAAAAAAACGCTTAATGGTGAGGAATGTGTTTTAGATATCTAAGCATGTCTGGTGGTTAAGTCGTTAATTTTCCATATCAAATGTTACCGGCGTTTGGTACACTGCTAACTACCAAACAAGGAAGTGCCATTGCTGTCTAGCTAGCTACTGTTGTGGTCGAAGCAGATATAATTAACACAAACAACTGGTTACGATAGCCAGCTATCGATATAACATGATCGAAGGGGATGTCCAAGTTCGGTGGTAAACTAGCCCTTGATCATGACTATCAGTTCTATTACACATACAAGTAATTGGACGAAGGCGTATTCTGTGGGGTGGGGAGATTTGTCAAGAGCCACGTCGCTTGTGGTACGGTTTTGGAAGCATAATATTTCATATAGGCCAAAAACAAAAGGTGAAATTGATACACCCATTTTATAGGGTCACCACACAGACATATTGACATGTTACAGAGCTTGTTTACGGAAGCCAGAGTTGACTACCAGTGCTAATGAGCTATCAGCATCCCCGAACACTTGTGTGTAAATGGAAGTCAGACGGCACAAATATGTTGTCCCTGGAAAAATAGTTGGCTGTGTTAAAACGGTGTACTGTACAGGAGGTTTGTGGCACCTTAATTGGGGAGGACAAGCTCGTGGTAATTGCTGGAGTGGAATGGTATCAAACATGGTTTCCATTAATTATTATTTTTTCCTGTGAACTGAAAATAGAGGAATTTGTTTCTTAGTATCAATTCACGTTTAGATGGAGCATTTGGCTGTTTTGGCTTCTAGAGCCAGTTTGCCCTAACATGTACGGACTAAGGATTAACATCCTTGGACTAAGGATTAACATTATGCTCAATTAGTCCAACATTGGGCTAGGTGGTAACTAACATATCCTGATCCTGTATCTATTAGGCTAGCTAGTTGGACATGCCATCTCATCTGTTTATGTAAATATGACATGAGACATTTATTTACCATGTTTTTATTCTGTTTTTCCAAAGATGTCCTGGTTCTTCCATGTCAATCAAGGCTCAAACCAGCAGCCCCCTGTCATGATGCCCCCAGCTGCTGGTGCCCTGTCTAGCAACACACACTATCCGACAATCAGTAGCAACACACTGGATACAGCTAACACTGCTGGGCAGGGTTGGCTCTGCACACAGTCCAGTTCGTCTTCACCCAGCCTGGCAGACTTTCCGTCAGTACCACAGGGTTTAGTGCCTCCCAGCTTGGAGAACCTATCTTGTACCTCTCTGAAGTCAGCGGCAGGCAGAGAGCCCCTACCACTCTCCTACGTAACTCTTCAGGAGCAGCGTTGTGTATTGAGCTGGTTCTTGAGCTGGAGCACTACCCAGAGGGAAAGGTTTCTGCAGGACCTGTTGGGGAAAGCTGTGCCAGGGAAAGTGTGTACCCTCCTCGAGTCGCTCAATACGCTACAGGTACAACCCATCCTGCTATCACAATTATTTAATGGTTTGTCCTACAGTTCGTTACCAGCTACTAGTAATGTAACAGTCATGTCGATCTCATTTGCACTGAAACCTCGCCACCATCTGTTCCTTTCTGATTCTAGGTTAAGGACAGCCCACCAAATATTTTTGAGTGCCAACTGCGCCTCTGGACCCAATGGTTTGAGTCATGGAATGAGGAGGAGAGGAACAGTTTCCTGCACATTCTAGAAGAGAGAGACCCAATCTTTGTTGCCCACTTTTACAGAGGTGTAGCTGGGACAGCAGGCAGAGATTGAGGGATACAGGAGAAGAGGGTGTAGAATGGATAGGCAATGCGTGGGTGGAAGACAGAAACAAGTTAGGTTGGAGTGGTACATAGGGAAGCATATGTGTGGAGACAGTGAAGAACAGGCCAGTGGTTAAGAGCATTGGGCCAGTAACTGACAGGTTGCTGGTTCGAATCCCTGAGCCAACTAGGTTAAAAATGTTGATGTGCCCTTGAGCAAGGCACTTAACCCTAATTGCTCATGTAAGTCATTCTGGATAAGAGTGTCTGCTAAATTACTAAAATATATGTACAATTGTTTTCTGGCTAGGGCTGAGATGAATCTAGTAACATGAGGAAGCCTTTATAGTATTGATACATTCTGTTGACCACATACTTGAGGGTATTACAGAAGATGGACTGAATAAGGTGAACATATTTATTTAATTCTCTACCAAACGAATGGATAGCTGTAATATCCTTATTGATCAACCTTTTTCCTCTTCTCTCAGTGCAGTTACACCATGGCTGTGTTCAGGTAAAATGGAGTGAGTGTAGACTAGAGGTAGATAAAGTGAGAGGCCAGGTCCAATTCTGTTACCAGTGGGAATGCTTCTACTTCTGTAATGATCTTGAACAGTTTTTCTACAATGCCAGAAATAAAATGCCATTTCATAGATCAGGTGCAATATTTTATTTGTTGAATGATTGAAAATGCATAATTGAAATTACTTTATCTTGAATCACTACCACAGAAAATGAAATGAAATGTGATTTTATACAGAAATTAATTTGATTTCAAATGCATTCTCTAGTCTATCCATGACACCGAACCAACACGAGTTAAGACAATCGGAGCATCCTCATCATTAGTCTCCAGACAGGTATTGAAGAATGGATATAGTTTATCTGTGAATCTATTGCCTGTGAATGTATGGAGAAGAGACCTGGTATCTGCATTGTAGAAAGAGACCTCTCCCTTCTTGTAGTCTAAAAGTATTCCAAACTTGTGGGGGACCGCAGGCAGCTGAATATCAAGTGGCCGAGCTGCAAGGGCTTTGAGCACACCTTGTTTTGTCAAGATTATGGTCCAGTAGCCTTCTGCTGGTTTTAGTTTCAGCTGCCCCTTCCTATTAGCTGATCCTCTGGCAACTCCGATATTGTAACATGTCTTCCCAGCCACTTCAACCTCCCAGTAATTTCTCCCGCTGTTAAACCCAGTCTTTCCAAGAGCAGCAAGAGACAAGTCATACCGCCCTGGATCGTTGGGGACATTCTGTCGCTGTTGTGCTACAGACATTACTGTCTCATCCGTTGACAGAATGATTTTAGGATGGGCTGTGTCCGGGTCGAAGGCCACCTTAGCTGTGGGTAGAGAGGAATGGATATAGTAATGTTCTCTACTGCACAGAGCCAGACATTCATGCAATATCCATTCAATGTTTGTCAATTATCTTCCAGACTTACTGCTATGGACAACCGTTTCTGGATCTACCAGAAGATCTAAGAGAGGAGTGCAACCCAAACACATTGTATTAATTCACAATAAAAGCTTTGACATGTTTTTGTCTGAAAAAGGTAAACATATACATCTTACCTTGTAAATTCATCTTGAGTTTGTCATTCTCCTCTTGCAAACCTTTAGAGTGAAAGGGGAGAGACGGCCAACGTGACAACCCCTCAAAATGATTTACAGTAATTACGGCTATTGTTGAACTCTTTCACATGTTCAGTATTTGGTTTACATTATCACTGTCCTGTTGATTGGTCACTGATAATATGAATATCTCACTCTTATTCATCTCCTGTAGTCTGGCATTGTCATCCTTGCTGTCTCTGAGTTGCTGCTGCAGTCTATTGAAGGCTGCCTCCTTCTCTTGTAATTGCTGCTGCATTTTAAGCAAGTCCTCTTGGTTTTGATCTGTTTGAAGCTGTACCTCTGTGTGATAAATGTTGTTCAGTACACCAAATTCAGCAAATCATTTAAACTCCATACATCGATTCAAAGGACAATCTCACCTTTGCACCTGTGCTGGATTTCATCACATTCCATTTTCATTTCCTTCTGAAATTTCTCCAGCTCTAAAGAGATAAAAGAGAAGTTAAAATATTTTCCCCCAAAATGTCCCAAGATGACCAGAAACGATTTCAGGGACCTGTGTGTCACACCTCTGTTTTTGGAGTCAAGTCTTGCATTCAGCTTCTCCTTGGCCTTAAGTTGTTTCTGTAGCTCTGGGTAGAAGGAAAGCTAAATTAATCATAATGACAAAAGAGAATGATCTCCCAAACCCAATTACTTTTTAACACCATTCAACGTGAGATGATTATACATAAATGGAACATGGACAAACCAGCGATTTCTGATGCACTTTTATCTTTGGCTTTTGAAGCTTCCGTTTGTATCGCTTTCATTTGTTCCTGTAGTTCAATGATTTTCAGAACTGAAATAACAGAACAAAAAGGCACTGTGTAATTCAATACTAACATCAAATCATTGTATTCAACCTTTTAGAAGATTATACATGTTTAATGACTTCTAATGACTACTCTTGTCAACATACTCTGTTCTGCATTTTTGGCATCTACAGCCCTCAGTTGTGTAGTGTTTTCTTCAAGCTGCTTGCTCTTCTGCTTCAGTAGACTCTGTAGATCTGAGGAGGAAAGATATTTATTTACAGTGCAGTCGGAAAGTACAGCCTTATTCTTAAATTGATTGCATCATTTTCCCCTCTCATCAGTCTACACACAATACCCCATAATGACAAAGCAAAAACTGGTTGAGAATTTCATCAAGGATCTCTCTGTACTTTGATCCACTCATCTTTCACTCAATCCTGACGAGTCTCCCAGTCCCTTCTGCTGAAAAACATGATGCTTCCACCGCCATGCTTCACTGTGTGGATGGTATTGGTCAAATGAGCGGTGCCTGGTTTCCTCATGCCTGGCATTCAGAACAAGAGTTCAAACTTGGTTTCATCAGACCAGAAAATCCTGTTTTTCATGGTCTGAAAGTCCTGTCATGTGCTTTTTACTGAGGAGTGGCTTCCGTCTGGCCATACTACCATTAAGGACTCATTGGTGGAGTGCTGCAGAGATGGTTTTCCTTCTGGAAAGTTCGTCCATCTCCACAAAGGAACTCTGGAGCTCTGCCAGAGTGACCATCAGGTTCTCGGTCACCTCTGACCAAGGCCCTTCTCCCCGATTGCTCAGTTTGGCCGGACGGCCAGCTCTTGGAAGAGTCTTGGAAGAGGTCTGTGCATCGACCACAATCCTGTCTTGGGGTTCTACGGACAATTCCTTAGACCTCATGGCTTGGTTTTTGCTCTGACATGCACTGTCAACTGTGGGTCATTATATAGATAGGTGTGTGCCTTTCCAAATCATGTCCAATCAATTGCATTTACCACAGCTGGACTCCAATCAAGTTGTAGAAACATCAAGGATGATCAATGGAAACAGGATGCACCTGAGCTCAATTTCGGGTCTCATAGCAAAGGGTCTGAATACTTATGTCAATAAGGTATTTCAGTTTTTAAAAAATAATAGATTTGCTAAAAATAAAATATATAAACATTTTTCTCTGTCATTATGGGGTAATGTGTAGCATTTTTTATTGAATCCATTTTAGAATAAGGATGTAACGTAACAAAATATGGGAAAAGTGAGGGAGTCTGAATACTTTCTGAATACACTGTATCTTACCAATTATAATCTCCTCTGTGTTAAGATAGCGTCCACTTTAAACTAAATGTTTCCCTTCGCATCAACCCAACAAGACGTTCAATAGTATTTTAATTAAACAAAATGTACCTTCCATCTTGTCAGCACTTGTCCGTTTGAGCTCTGATAATGTTCTTTCTAACTCTGTCAGTTTGTTACGAAGTCCCATGATCTCTGCAACTGAAAAATAAAAGCATGCCACTCTGGATGAAGCATTCAAAAACAGAAGTCACCCTCCAAATAACTGAGAAATAATTAACTTGTAGATTATAGATAAACTCCTTGAAACATGCTTGACAACTTACTGAGTTGTGGAATTCTACTGTCAGTTTCTTTCAGCTCGTCTTTCTTTTCATTCAGCTGGTCTCTCGTCTCCTGTAGCTGATTCTCTAGCTCTGAGGCACACACATTATTTCAAATGTTATCCTCTTTCCACCACAAAGTTTTCTATTACACGGTATGCCTACAGAAAAGCTCTTAATGGTAAATATAAGGATAATAAACGTTCCAGCACAATTGTAAGAGTACTGAGGATAAAGAAAAATTACAATGGCACTCACCAGCAATCTTGGCCTCAGATGACTGATTGAACTCTAACTCTTGCCTCTGCAATCTTGTCACTTGATTTTGGAGTGCAATGATCTGCAGAACTAAATGAGCAGGGACATGCAGGATGTCACAACATTCAACATTTGAAGTAACGTAGAAAATTCAAATCACGATTGCAGCCAACCCTGAAATGATAAGGCTTTTCACACTCACTCTGTTTACAGTTGCCATTGTTCTTCTCCTCGATTGTGGCAATCAATGCATCCAGTTCATTCTCAAGTGCTGTGGACAAGAATAATTGAAGAGCTTGAATGTTACAAGTATATTGGGATTTGAAAACTTCATGAATGGGCTAAATGCAGTGTATTGTCATCACACCATCCTATATGTCTACCAGTGAAGGACTATCCCTCTTAGGAAACATGATAACTATTGTTATTGGTCTAACGTGCTGAACACATAGAGACTCCTATGTTCTTCAGAACGCCTGCTACTCACCAGCAATCTGGTCAAAGTTTGTCCCATTGCTAACTCCTTTCTGCAGGTTCAAGATCTCATTCTGTATTGCAATGATCCTTAGAACTGCAACAAACAAACAGCTTAACAATTTGAGGAATATCATATACAGATAAATACTGAGCAGGCTGGACCTAAACTGTAAAAGCTGTCTGTTCAACTGAAAACAGACTATAAAAAGGCTAAATAATACGAACCGTTCTCTGGTTGAGGAGCGTTATCCTCCAGTTCCTGTGTTTTCTTTGCCAGTTCTTTGATCTTCTCATCCAGCAACTTTTGGAGCTCTGAAAGACAAGTAAAAATCATGACAGGATCAATGCTAACATATGTATATCTTTCAAAGCAAACATGATTTGCCATGAATAATGCGCAGCAACAGGGATACTCACCATTGATCTTAGTTGCAGAAGTCACAGTTCTCTTCTTTAGATCGTCTACCTCATTAGTCAGGGTCCATACCTCAAGAACTGATAGAACACATTGAAATGAGCTGAGTAGTATTCTGAATTAGAAAAATAAACGAGACTACTCGCCTCATTCATCAGTGGGCACTGATGTATATTCATCTGCTCACCGAGTTTGTCGTTGTATCCAGTTACATTGTCCAGTTTATTCATTGCAGAACCAAGCTTATCTTGCAGATCTGTGAGAGACCAATACAAATCAGCTGTTGACTAGGTTCTATTGAATAGGGTTCATATCATTTAGATCACTCAGTGTCATCAGCAAAAGGTAGAGAGAGGTGAAGCTCACTGTCATATCGGTCCTGGAGTCCAGAGCACTGTGCATCCTTATCGCCCAGCCTCTTCTCCAGGTCTGGTTTGAGAAAACAATATTAGACTGATGAGATGCGTGCTTCTGTTTCTTTACCTGTAGTTATGATTCAAGCAGCTTTGCTCATCAAGCGTCTAGTTACACAAACTGGTGAACCAGACTAATATCAGAAGGACCTGATCTTGGCTTACCTTTGTTCTGGGCCTGACATCTGGCGCTCTCTTCCTCTCTGGCCTCTAGTTGCTCCTGAAGCGCTGTAATTAAAGTACTTATGTTAGCATACTGCTACATATACTCGGTACATCATGATGACTATACATAACAATTTCCCCAAACCCATTTCTTTTTAACACTTTTCAACATGTGAGATTTTAATGATCATACATAAGTAGAACATGAGACAAAATAGACAAACCAGAGATTTCTGATGCAGTTTCATCTTTGCCTTTTGAAGCTTCAATCTGTATCTCATTCATTTGTTTCTGTAGTTCAATGATCTTCAGAACTGAAATAACAGAACAAAAAGGCACTGTGTAATTCAATACTAACATCAAATCATTGTATTCAACCTTTTAGAAGATTATACATGTTTAATGACTTCTAATGACTACTCTTGTCAACATACTCTGTTCTGCATTTTTGGCATCTACAGCCCTCAGTTGTGTAGTGTTTTCTTCAAGCTGCTTGCTCTTCTGCTTCAGTAGACTCTGTAGATCTGAGGAGGAAAGATATTTATTTACAGTGCAGTCGGAAAGTAAAGCCTTATTCTAAAATTGATTGCATCATTTTCCCCTCTCATCAGTCTACACACAATACCCCATAATGACAAAGCAAAAACTGGTTGAGAATTTCATCAAGGATCTCTCTGTACTTTGATCCACTCATCTTTCACTCAATCCTGACGAGTCTCCCAGTCCCTTCTGCTGAAAAACATGATGCTTCCACCGCCATGCTTCACTGTGTGGATGGTATTGGTCAAATGAGCGGTGCCTGGTTTCCTCATGCCTGGCATTCAGAACAAGAGTTCAAACTTGGTTTCATCAGACCAGAAAATCCTGTTTTTCATGGTCTGAAAGTCCTGTCATGTGCCTTTTACTGAGGAGTGGCTTCCGTCTGGCCATACTACCATTAAGGACTCATTGGTGGAGTGCTGCAGAGATGGTTTTCCTTCTGGAAAGTTCGTCCATCTCCACAAAGGAACTCTGGAGCTCTGCCAGAGTGACCATCAGGTTCTCGGTCACCTCTGACCAAGGCCCTTCTCCCCGATTGCTCAGTTTGGCTGGGCGGCCAGCTCTTGGAAGAGTCTTGGAAGAGGTCTGTGCATCGACCACAATCCTGTCTTGGGGTTCTACGGACAATTCCTTAGACCTCATGGCTTGGTTTTTGCTCTGACATGCACTGTCAACTGTGGGTCATTATATAGATAGGTGTGTGCCTTTCCAAATCATGTCCAATCAATTGCATTTACCACAGCTGGACTCCAATCAAGTTGTAGAAACATCAAGGATGATCAATGGAAACAGGATGCACCTGAGCTCAATTTCGGGTCTCATAGCAAAGGGTCTGAATACTTATGTCAATAAGGTATTTCAGTTTAAAAAAAATAATAGATTTGCTAAAAATAAAATATATAAACATTTTTCTCTGTCATTATGGGGTAATGTGTAGCATTTTTTATTGAATCCATTTTAGAATAAGGCTGTAACGTAACAAAATATGGGAAAAGTGAGGGAGTCTGAATACTTTCCGAATACACTGTATCTTACCAATTATAATCTCCTCTGTGTTAAGATAGCGTCCACTTTAAACTAAATGTTTCCCTTCGCATCAACCCAACAAGACGTTCAATAGTATTTTAATTAAACAAAATGTACCTTCCATCTTGTCAGCACTTGTCCGTTTGAGCTCTGATAATGTTCTTTCTAACTCTGTCAGTTTGTTACGAAGTCCCATGATCTCTGCAACTGAAAAATAAAAGCATGCCACTCTGGATGAAGCATTCAAAAACAGAAGTCACCCTCCAAATAATTGAGAAATAATTGACTTGTAGATTATAGATAAACTCCTGGAAACATGCTTGACAACTTACTGAGTTGTGGAATTCTACTGTCAGTTTCTTTCAGCTCGTCTCTCTTTTCATTCAGCTGGTCTCTCGTCTCCTGTAGCTGATTCTCTAGCTCTGAGACACACACATTATTTCAAATGTTATCCTCTTTCCACCACAAAGTTTTCTATTACACGGTATGCCTACAGAAAAGCTCTTAATGGTAAATATAAGGATAATAAACGTTCCAGCACAATTGTAAGAGTACTGAGGATAAAGAAAAATTACAATGGCACTCACCAGCAATCTTGGCCTCAGATGACTGATTGAACTCTAACTCTTGCCTCTGCAATCTTGTCACTTGATTTTGGAGTGCAATGATCTGCAGAACTAAATGAGCAGGGACATGCAGGATGTCACAACATTCAACATTTGAAGTAATGTAGAAAATTCAAATCACGATTGCAGCCAACCCTGAAATGATAAGGCTTTTCACACTCACTCTGTTTACAGTTGCCATTGTTCTTCTCCTCGATTGTGGCAATCAATGCATCCAGTTCATTCTCAAGTGCTGTGGACAAGAATAATTGAAGAGCTTGAATGTTACAAGTATATTGGGATTTGAAAACTTAATGAATGGGCTAAATGCAGTGTATTGTCATCACACCATCCTATATGTCTACCAGTGAAGGACTATCCCTCTTAGGAAACATGATAACTATTGTTATTGGTCTAACGTGCTGAACACATAGAGACTCCTATGTTCTTCAGAACGCCTGCTACTCACCAGCAATCTGGTCAAAGTTTGTCCCATTGCTAACTCCTTTCTGCAGGTTCAAGATCTCATTCTGTATTGCAATGATCCTTAGAACTGCAACAAACAAACAGCTTAACAATTTGAGGAATATCATATACAGATAAATACTGAGCAGGCTGGACCTAAACTGTAAAAGCTGTCTGTTCAACTGAAAACAGACTATAAAAAGGCTAAATAATACGAACCGTTCTCTGGTTGAGGAGCGTTATCCTCCAGTTCCTGTGTTTTCTTTGCCAGTTCTTTGATCTTCTCATCCAGCAACTTTTGGAGCTCTGAAAGACAAGGACAAATCATGACAGGATCAATGCTAACATATGTATATCTTTCAAAGCAAACATGATTTGCCATGAATAATGCGCGGCAACAGGGATACTCACCATTGATCTTAGTTGCAGAAGTCACAGTTCTCTTCTTTAGATCGTCTACCTCATTAGTCAGGGTCCATACCTCAAGAACTGATAGAACACATTGAAATGAGCTGAGTAGTATTCTGAATTAGAAAAATAAACGAGACTACTCGCCTCATTCATCAGTGGGCACTGATGTATATTCATCTGCTCACCGAGTTTGTCGTTGTATCCAGTTACATTGTCCAGTTTATTCATTGCAGAACCAAGCTTATCTTGCAGATCTGTGAGAGACCAATACAAATCAGCTGTTGACTAAGTTCTATTGAATAGGGTTCATATCATTTAGATCACTCAGTGTCATCAGCAAAAGGTAGAGAGAGGTGAAGCTCACTGTCATATCGGTCCTGGAGTCCAGAGCACTGTGCATCCTTATCGCCCAGCCTCTTCTCCAGGTCTGGTTTGAGAAAACAATATTAGACTGATGAGATGCGTGCTTCTGTTTCTTTACCTGTAGTTATGATTCAAGCAGCTTTGCTCATCAAGCGTCTAGTTACACAAACTGGTGAACCAGACCAATATCAGAAGGACCTGATCTTGGCTTACCTTTGTTCTGGGCCTGACATCTGGCGCTCTCTTCCTCTCTGGCCTCTAGTTGCTCCTGAAGCGCTGTAATTAAAGTACTTATGTTAGCATACTGCTACATATACTCGGTACATCATGATGACTATACATAACAATTTCCCCAAACCCATTTCTTTTTAACACTTTTCAACATGTGAGATTTTAATGATCATACATAAGTAGAACATGAGACAAAATAGACAAACCAGAGATTTCTGATGCAGTTTCATCTTTGCCTTTTGAAGCTTCAATCTGTATCTCATTCATTTGTTTCTGTAGTTCAATGATCTTCAGAACTGAAATAACAGAACAAAAAGGCACTGTGTAATTCAATACTAACATCAAATCATTGTATTCAACCTTTTAGAAGATTATACATGTTTAATGACTTCTAATGACTACTCTTGTCAACATACTCTGTTCTGCATTTTTGGCATCTACAGCCCTCAGTTGTGTAGTGTTTTCTTCAAGCTGCTTGCTCTTCTGCTTCAGTAGACTCTGTAGATCTGAGGAGGAAAGATATTTATTTACAGTGCAGTCGGAAAGTAGAGCCTTATTCTAAAATTGATTACATCATTTTCCCCTCTCATCAGTCTACACACAATACCCCATAATGACAAAGCAAAAACTGGTTTTGAGAATTTTTTGCATATTTATAAAAACAATAAAAAAAAAAAATGAAATATCACATTTACATAAGTATTCAGACCCTTTACTCAGTACTTTGTTGAAACACCTTTGGCAGCGATTACAGCCTCGAGTCTTCATGGGTACGAAGCTACAAGCTTGGCACACCTGTATTTGGGGAGTTTCTCCCATTCTTGTCTGCAGATCCTCTCAAACTCTGTCAGGTTGAATGGGGAGCGTCGCTGCACAACTATTTTCAGGTCTCTCCAGATATGTTCGATTGGGTTCAAGTCCGGGCTCTGGCTGTGCCACTGTAACGGATGTGAAACGGCTAGCTTAGTTAGCGGTGCGCGCTAAATAGCGTTTCAATCGGTGACGTCACTTGCTCTGAGACCTTGAAGTAGTAGTTCCAATGGCTCTGCAAGGGCTGCGGTTTTTGTGGAGCGATGGGTAACGATGCTTCGTGGGTGACTGTTGTTGATGTGTGCAGAGGGTCCCTTGTTCGCGCCCGGGTTTGGGCGAGGGGACGGTCTAAAGTTATACTGTTACACCATTCAGAGACTTGTCACAAAGCCACTTCTGCGTTGTCTTGGCTGTGTGCTTAGGGTCGTTGTCCTGTTGGAAGCTGAACCTTTGCCCTAATCTGGAGGTCCTGAGCTCTCTGGACAGGATTTCATCAAGGATCTCTCTGTACTTTGAGCCATTCATCTTTCACTCAATCCTGACTAGTCTCCCTGCCACTGAAAAACATCCCCACAGCATGATGCTGCCACCACCATGCTTCACCGTATGGATTGTATTGGCCAGATGATGAGCGGTGCCTGGTTTCCTCCAGACATGACACTTGGCATTCAGAACAAGAGTTCAATATTGGTTTCATCAGACCAGAAAATCTTGTTTCTCATGGTCTGATAGTCCTGTCATGTGGGCTGTCATGTGCCTTTTATTGAGGAGTGGCTTCCGTCTGGCCATACTACCAAAAAGGCCTCATTGGTGGAGTGCTGCAGAGATGGTTTTCCTTCTGGAAGTGTCGCCCATCTCCACAAAGGCTCTTCTCCCCCGATAGCTCAGTTTGGCCGGGAGGCCAGCTCTTGGAAGAGTCTTGGTGGTTACAAACTTCTTCAATTTAAGAACGATGGAGGCCACTGTGGGGATCTCCAATGCTGTAGAAATGTTTTGGTGCCCTTTGCCAGATCTGTGCCTTGACCACAACCCTGTCTCGGAGCTCTACGGACAATTCCTTCGACCTCATGGCTTAGTTTCTGCTCTGACATGCACTGTCAACTGTGGGTCATTATATAGATAGGTGTGTGCCTTTCCAAATCATGTCCAGTCATTTGAATTTACCACAGTTGGACTCCAATCAAGTTGTAGAAACATCAAGGATGATCAATGGAAACAGGATGCACCTGAGCTCAATTTCGAGTCTCATAGCAAAGGGTCTGAATACTTATGTCAATAAGGTATTTCAGTTTTACATTTGTAATAGATTTGCAAAAATTCAAAAAAACATTTTTCTCTTTGTCATTATGGGGTATTGTGTAGATTGATGAGGAGCATTTTTTATTTAATCAATTTTAGAATAAGGCTGTAACGTAACAAAATATGGGAAAAGTGAGGGAGTCTGAATACTTTCTGAATACACTGTATCTTACCAATTATAATCTCCTCTGTGTTAAGATAGCATCCACTTTAAACTAAATGTTTCCCTTCGCATCAACCCAACAAGACGTTCAATAGTATTTTAATTAAACAAAATGTACCTTCCATCTTGTCAGCACTTGTCCGTTTGAGCTCTGATAATGTTCTTTCTAACTCTGTCAGTTTGTTACGAAGTCCCATGATCTCTGCAACTGAAAAATAAAAGCATGCCACTCTGGATGAAGCATTCAAAAACAGAAGTCACCCTCCAAATAATTGAGAAATAATTGACTTGTAGATTATAGATAAACTCCTTGAAACATGCTTGACAACTTACTGAGTTGTGGAATTCTACTATCAGTTTCTTTCAGCTCGTCTTTCTTTTCATTCAGCTGGTCTCTCGTCTCCTGTAGCTGATTCTCTAGCTCTGAGACACACACATTATTTCAAATGTTATCCTCTTTCCACCACAAAGTTTTCTATTACACGGTATGCCTACAGAAAAGCTCTTAATGGTAAATATAAGGATAATAAACGTTCCAGCACAATTGTAAGAGTACTGAGGATAAAGAAAAATTACAATGGCACTCACCAGCAATCTTGGCCTCAGATGACTGATTGAACTCTAACTCTTGCCTCTGCAATCTTGTCACTTGATTTTGGAGTGCAATGATCTGCAGAACTAAATGAGCAGGGATATGCAGGATGTCACAACATTCAACATTTGAAGTAATGTAGAAAATTCAAATCACGATTGCAGCCAACCCTGAAATGATAAGGCTTTTCACACTCACTCTGTTTACAGTTGCCATTGTTCTTCTCCTCGATTGTGGCAATCAATGCATCCAGTTCATTCTCAAGTGCTGTGGACAAGAATAATTGAAGAGCTTGAATGTTACAAGTATATTGGGATTTGAAAACTTCATGAATGGGCTAAATGCAGTGTATTGTCATCACACCATCCTATATGTCTACCAGTGAAGGACTATCCCTCTCAGGAAACATGATAACTATTGTTATTGGTCTAACGTGCTGAACACATAGAGACTCCTATGTTCTTCAGAACGCCTGCTACTCACCAGCAATCTGGTCAAAGTTTGTCCCATTGCTAACTCCTTTCTGCAGGTTCAAGATCTCATTCTGTATTGCAATGATCCTTAGAACTGCAACAAACAAACAGCTTAACAATTTGAGGAATATCATATACAGATAAATACTGAGCAGGCTGGACCTAAACTGTAAAAGCTGTCTGTTCAACTGAAAACAGACTATAAAAAGGCTAAATAATACGAACCGTTCTCTGGTTGAGGAGCGTTATCCTCCAGTTCCTGTGTTTTCTTTGCCAGTTCTTTGATCTTCTCATCCAGCAACTTTTGGAGCTCTGAAAGACAAGGACAAATCATGACGGGATCAATGCTAACATATGTATATCTTTCAAAACAAACATGATTTGCCATGAATAATGCGCGGCAACAGGGATACTCACCATTGATCTTAGTTGCAGAAGTCACAGTTCTCTTCTTTAGATCGTCTACCTCATTAGTCAGGGTCCATACCTCAAGAACTGATAGAACACATTGAAATGAGCTGAGTAGTATTCTGAATTAGAAAAATAAACGAGACTACTCACCTCATTTATCAGTGGGCACTGATGTATATTCATCTGCTCACCGAGTTTGTCGTTGTATCCAGTTACATTGTCCAGTTTATTCATTGCAGAACCAAGCTTATCTTGCAGATCTGTGAGAGACCAACACAAATCAGCTGTTGACTAGGTTCTATTGAATAGGGTTCATATCATTTAGATCACTCAGTGTCATCAGCAAAAGGTAGAGAGAGTTGAAGCTCACTGTCATATCGGTCCTGGAGTCCAGAGCACTGTGCATCCTTATCGCCCAGCCTCTTCTTCAGGTCTGGTTTGAGAAAACAATATTAGACTGATTGTCATGCCCTGACCAGAGAGCCCTCGGTTCTCTATGGTGTTTAGGTCAGAGTGTGACTAGGGGGGTGTTCTAGTCAGTTATTTTCTATGTTGCTGATTGGCATGGTTCCCAATTAGAGGCAGTTGGTAATCGTTGCCTCTAATTTGGGATCATATTTAGGAAGCCCTTTCTCCCACCTGCTTTGTGGGATATTGTTTTGAGTGAGTGCATGTAGCACTAATGTACTTCACGGTCGTTGTTTGTTTCTTGGTTTGTTTAAGTTTCACTAAAATAAAGATGTGGAACTCCAATCACGCTGTGCCTTGGTCCGTCTCTCCTCACGACCGTGACACTGTTGAGACGTGTGCTTCTGGTTCTTTACTTGTAGTTATGATTCAAGCAGCTTTGCTCATCAAGCGTCTAGTTACACAAACTGGTGAACCAGACTAATATCATAAGGAGCTGATCTTGGCTTACCTTTGTTCTGGGCCTGACATCTGGCGCTCTCTTCCTCTCTGGCCTCTAGTTGTTCCTGAAGCGCTGTAATTCAATTACTAATGTTAACATATTATTAGATAAATGAGGTACATATTCAAAGAGTGTATGAGTCATATTTTAATAAGTTAATGATATATTAAAAAATCAACAAAACAATGATATATTTATTTTGCTTGATGAAGTCCAAACACTCACCAGTAACATCAGCAGCAGTTTCATTGAATTGCTGAGATGCAGCATTTTGTATGTCTCTGAGTTTCCTTTGTAGATGAAGAATTTGCATAACTTCGAGTACAAAAAAAGTAGTGAGTTACAGTATTTTAAAGTGGCACTAAATAAATAAACGTTATCATGGAACTTTTAGATAAGTCTTTGTTCTGTTGAGAACAAGGTAAAAAAAAAAGTACTTAGGCAGCATGTCCATTATATTAAAAATATGCAGTGAGCTATTTTTAAAACAGTCGTTGGCTATTTCAGGTTACTATAGTAACTCACTCAGGTAAAAATTCTTGCTGTCTTTCTTCTTCAGTCTGTTTATGTTCTCCTCAAGCTGCCTCTCGCTTTCCTTAAGCTGTGTTGTCAGCTCTGAGAGATGGAATTTAAAAGGTCATATCCCAACCTGAGAAATCGGACTTTATCACAATTAATTCTACTTTGGGCTCTTTTCAATCTGTATCACTGAAGCATTTCAGATTGCGCGCTAGAAATGTAAAGGTCATTTCTGATTGAGCCGACATATGCAGAATTTACCATGAATGCTGACATGAACATTGCCTTTAAATTTCAATCAAGTTGTAACTCTGAATTTCAGCAATATGGATTGAATATATCCCTTTATTTATATTCAGTACCAGTCAAAAGTTTGGACACACCTACTCATTCCAGGGTTTTTCTTTATTTTTACTATTTTCTACATTGTAGAACAATAGTGAAGACAACAAAACTATTAAATAACACATATGGAATCATGTAGTAACCAAAAAAGTGTTAAACAAATCAAAATATATTTTAGATTTGAGATTATTCAAAGTAGCCAGCCTTTGCCTTGATGATAGCTTTGCACACTCCTGGCATTCTCTCATCCAGCTTGATGAGGCAGTCACCTGGAAAGCATTTCAATTAACAGGTGTGCCTTGTTAAAAGTTCATTTATGGAATTTCTTTCCTTCTTAATGCGTTTAAGCCAATCAGTTGTGTTGTGACTGTAGTATCTGTGATCTATATCTGTTTGTATTAGTTACTATGCTGTTACTAAGCAGTAATGTATTACGGTAGTGTTATGTTACTACACCTAATAGGAAATGCACATGCGCACTATTGGGCGGGGCTGTAGAGTACGAGAGGTTTTGACTAAACGAAACAAACTGTACTCCCGTCTCCTGCCTGGTCATTTCTCCACAACACAAATATTACAGTGACAAGGTAGAGGTGATATACAGAAGATAGCCCTATTTGGTAAAAGACCAAGTCCATATTATGGCAAGAACCACTCAAATAAGCAAAGAGAAAGGACAGCCCATTATTACTTTAAGAAATGAAGGTCAGACGATCCAGAAAATGTCAAGAACTTTGAACGTTTCTTCAAGTGCAGTCGCAAAAACCATTGGCTATGATGAAACTCGCTCTCATGAGGACCGCCACAGGAAAGGAAGACCCAGAGTTAAGTTCATTAGAGTTACCAGTCTCAGAAATTGAAGCCCGAATAAATGCTTCACAGAGTTCAAGTAACAGACACATCTCAACATCAACTGTTCTGAGGAGTGAATCTGGCCTTCATGGTCGATTTTCTGCAAAGAAACCACTACTAAAGGACACCAATCAGAATAAGAGACTTGCTTGGACCAAGAAACACGAGCAGTGGAAATCTGTCCTTTGGTCTGACGAATCCAAATTAGAGATTTTTGGTTCCAACCGCTGCTTCTTTGTGAAACGCAGAGTAGGTGAACGGATGGTCTCTGCATGTGTGGTTCCCACCGTGAAGCATGGAGGAGGAGGTCTGATGGTGTGGTGGTGCTGGTGACACTGTCTGTGATTTATTTAGAATTCAAGGCACACTTAACCAGCATGGCTACCACAGCATGGTTACAGCATTCTGCAGCGATACGCCATCCTATCTGGTTTGCTCTTAGTGGGACTATAATTTCACCCAACACACATCCAGGCTGTATAAGAGCTATTAGACCAAAAAGGAGAGTGATGACTGCTTCATCAGATGCACTGGCTCCCACAATCACCCAACCTCAATTCAATTGAGATGGTATGAGATGAGTTGCATCGCAGAGTGAAGGAAAAGCAGGTAACAACTGCTCAGCATATGTGGGAACTCCTTCAAGACTGTTGGAAAAGCATTCCAGGTGAAGCTGGTTGAGAGAATGCCCAGTGTGTGCAAAGCTGGCATCAAGGCAAAGGGAGGCTATCTTGAACAATATCAAATATAAAATATATTTAGATTTGTTTAACACTTGTTTGATTACTACATGATTCCAAATGTGCTATTTCATAGTTTTGATGTATTCACTGTTATTCTACAATGTAGAAAATAGTAAAAATAAAGAAAAATCCTGGAATGAGTAGGTGTGTCCAAACCTTTGACTGGTACTGTATCAGTTTTACTGATATTACCAGTGATCTTGGCTTCAGGATTTTCTTCTTTTAGCTCTGCTATTCTTTTTTCTATTTCACTTATTTGATTCTCAAGGTTTGACATTTTTGGACCTGAAATTAAAAATGAGATATAATTTAACACTGTGTAACTGTCAGACATTACAAATAAAAAATGTTTGTCTCCTTAGGGAAACTGCGTCAGCGGGATGGATCCACTTAGTCTGTTCATCACCCTTTCCACTTTGCTCAACCAGCTTGGCCAACTGCTTCTTCTTATCCTCCAACTGCTTCTCCAGCCCTACCAGAGATATGAAAAAGAAAAGGACCACCTGATAAACTAAGACTTTTACGTAAAAGAGAAGTAACTTGAATCACATTAAAATAGTGAATAGAGATGACACTTACGAACTATCTGGGCTGCAGTTGACTGACTGAGAGCTGACAGCATTCTCTGTAGGTTGACCACCTCACTCTGTAATGTGGTTATCGTCAGAACTAAAAAGTAGAGGGAGAAGGAGATGAAAGACAGACAGTCAATAAAGGTGTTGAGCTCCCATAATTTAATCTTGCCTGAAGTAAACATGACGAGAACTACCATCACACCCACTGGGCACACCATGTCATTTTAACATGGAGAATTGGGTAATATTTGGGAGATACGTTGATCAATGAGATTCCAACCTATTTCACCCACTCAAAAAGACCAAATGTTTGTTGAATTACCAATGTGTTATTACTGCGCTTTCAACCATTTAAAAGCACAACAAAGTTCAAATGGGAATACAATGTCAGATATTTTGTTTATAACAACTTACTGTGTTATCACGGTGGTTAATCTAGTAGCACAAACAAATAACCTGTTTTGCAGTTAATATCACATTAATGTACATGGTGCAAATGTTCAATGCCATTTCAGATTCTGTACAGATTATTATAGCAATTGTGAAGATTTCCACAGACCTGTGACCCTAAACATGCACGCTTTTTATGATCACATAAGAAGACATTTACTGTTACAGTAACCTCAAAATGTGGCCATGGATGTCTTACTAATGTTAAGGTTGAATAAATACATACAGTACATCAGTTTCAGGGCATTTACTGTCTTACAAAAGTAGTATTGAATTGTGTTTGGTTGACAACACAACCAAATATCAACATTTAAAGGAGATGTATCTACTGCTTGGATAGATAGATCTGAGCCCCTGGCTGAATCCTATTATTTTATTTTTTATACTTTTATTTTTTGGTTGAGATGGAGATGTGAATCTAACATACCCAAGAATAGTAAAGCCCCCTTTACTGGCTCAAATAGCCGACCAATCAGCCTGTTGCCAACCCTTAGTAAACTTCTGGAAAAAATTGTGTTTGACCAGGTACAATGCTATTTCACAGCAACAAAAAAAATGGACACTTACACAAATGACTGATGATTGGTTGAGAGAAACTGATGATAAAATTATTGTGGAGGCTGTCTTGTTAGACTTCAGTGCAGCTTTTGACATTATCGATCATAGTCTGATAATGTGGAAATTGAGTAAATTGAGGTGACTTAACTGATTGGAGTAACCCTGGATTGTAAACTGTCATGGTCAAAACATATTGATACAACAGTAGCTAAGATGGGGAGAAGTCTGTCCATAATAAAGCGTAGCTCTGCCTTGACAACACTATCAACAAGGCAGGTTCTACATGTCCTACGGGCCCTAGTCATTCATTCCTTTTCCATTTTAGTAAGCACGCTTATCCAGAGCAACTTTTTTATTTATTATATATTTTTTACTTTTTAGTGATATCCAATTGGTAGTTACAGTCTTGTCCCATCGCTGCAACTCCCGTATGGACTCAGTAGAGGCGAAGGTTGAGAGCCATGCGTCCTCTGAAACACAACCCCGCCAAGCCGCACAGCTTCTTGACAGACTGTTCACTTAACCAGGAAGCCAGCTGCACCAATATGTCGGAGGAAACACCATACAGCTTGCAACCAAAGTCAGCATGCATGCACCCGGCCCGCCACAATGAGCACTAGAGCGCAATGGGACAAGGACATCCTGGCCGGCAAAACCGTTCCCTAACCTGGACCAACTGTGCCCCGCCTCATGGGTCTCCCGGTCACGGCCGGCTGCGAAACACAGCCTGCGATGCAGTTCCTGAGACCGCTGCACCACTCTGGAGACCCACAGAGTAACTTACAGTAGTTGCTCTTGGGGAATCGAACCCACAACCCTAACATTGCAAGCACCATTCTCTATCATCTGAGCTACATCATCACATCACATCATCACAAACCACTTGATTCCTCAATGTACTCAATTACTGTATTGTGTATTGTTTTTCTTCATGATGATGGAAAGTACAAAACAGTAATGCAGATTTAGGAAGACCCAGAGTTACCTCTGCTGCAGAGGATATGTTCATTAGAGTTACCAGCCTCAGAAATTGAAGCCCAAATAAATGCATCAAAGAGTTCAAGAAACAGACGCATCTACACATCAACTGTTCTGAGGAGACTGTGTGAATCAGGCCTTCATTGTCGAATTAATGCAAAGTAACCACTACTAAAGGACACCAATCAGAAGAAGAGACTTGCTTGGGCCAAGAAACACAAGCAATGGACATTAGACCGATAGAAATCTGTCCTTTGGTCTGATGATTCCAAATTTGCGATTTTTGGTTCCAACCACTGTGTCTTTGTGAGACGCAGAGTAGGTGAAAGGATGATCTCTGCATGTGTAGTTCCCACTGTGAAGCATGGAGGAGGAGGTGTGAGGGTGCTTTGCTGGTGACACTGTCTGTGATTTATTTAGAATTCAAGGCGCACTGAACCAGCATGGTTACCACAGCATTCTGCAGCAATACTCCATCCCATCTGGTTTGTGCTTAATAGGACTAACATTTATTTTTCAACAGAAAAATGACACAACACCTCCAGGCTGTGTAAGGGCTATTTGACCATGAAGGAGATTGATGGAGTGCTGCATCAGATGACCTGGCCTTCACAATCCCCAGACCTCAACCCTGTATATATACACTGCTCAAAAAAATAAAGGGAACACTTAAACGACACAATGTAACTCCAAGTCAATCACACTTCTGTGAAATCAAACTGTCCACTTAGGAAGCAACACTGATTGACAATAAATTTCACATGCTGTTGTGCAAATGGAATAGACAACAGGTAGAAATTATAGGGAATTAGCAAGACACCCCCAATAAAGGAGTGGTTCTGCAGGTGGAGACCACAGACCACTTCTCAGTTCCTATGCTTCCTGGTTGATGTTTTGGTCACTTTTGAATGCTGGCGGTGCTTTCACTCTAGTGGTAGCATGAGACGGAGTCTACAACCCACACAAGTGGCTCAGGTAGTGCAGCTCATCCAGGATGGCACATCAACACGAGCTGTGGCAAGAAGGTTTGCTGTGTCTGTCAGCGTAGTGTCCAGAGCATGGAGGCGCTACCAGGAGACAGGCCAGTACATCAGGAGACGTGGAGGAGGCCGTAGGAGGTCAACAACCCAGCAGCAGGACCGCTACCTCCGCCTTTGTGCAAGGAGGAGCACTGCCAGAGCCCTGCAAAACGACCTCCAGCAGGCCACAAATGTGCATGTGTCTGCTCAAACGGTCAGAAACAGACTCCATGAGGGTGGTATGAGGGCCCGACGTCCACAGGTGGGGGTTGTGCTTACAGCCCAACACCGTGCAGGACGTTTGGCATTTGCCAGAGAACACCAAGATTGGCAAATTCGCCACTGGCGCCCTGTGCTCTACACAGATGAAAGCAGGTTCACACCGAGCACATGTGACAGACGTGACAGAGTCTGGAGACGCCGTGGAGAACGTTCTGCTGCCTGCAACATCCTCCAGCATGACCGGTTTGGCGGTGGGTCAGTCATGGTGTGGGGTGGCATTTCTTTGGGGGGGCCGCACAGCCCTCCATGTGCTCGCCAGAGGTAGCCTGACTGCCATTAGGTACCGAGATGAGATCCTCAGACCCCTTGTGAGACCATATGCTGGTGCGGTTGGCCCTGGGTTCCTCCTAATGCAAGACAATGCTAGACCTCATGTGGCTGGAGTGTGTCAGCAGTTCCTGCAAGAGGAAGGCATTGATGCTTTGGACTGGCCCGCCCGTTCCCCCAACCTGAATCCAACTGAGCACATCTGGGACATCATGTCTCGCTCCATCCACCAACGCCACGTTGCACCACAGACTGTCCAGGAGTTGGCGGATGCTTTAGTCCAGGTCTGGGAGGAGATCCCTCAGGAGACCATCACCCACCTCATCAGGAGCATGCCCAGGCATTGTAGGGAGGTCATACTGGCACGTGGAGGCCACACACACCACTGAGCCTCATTTTGACTTGTTTTAAGGACATTACAAGTTGGATCAGCCTGTAGTGTGGTTTTCCACTTTAATTTTGAGTGTGACTCAAAATCCAGACCTCCATGGGTTGATAAATTTGATTTCCATTGGTCATTTTTGTGTGATTTTGTTGTCAGCACATTCAACTATGTAAAGAAAAAAGTATTTAATAAAAATATTTCATTCATTCAGATCTAGGATGTATTATTTTAGTGTTCCTGACATGATGACTCCTTGCTGTCCCCAGTCCACCTGGCCGTGCTGCTGCTCCAGTTTCAACTGTTCTGCCTTATTATTATTCGACCATGCTGGTCATTTATGAACATTTGAACATCTTGGCCATGTTCTGTTATAATCTCCACCCGGCACAGCCAGAAGAGGACTGGCCACCCCACATAGCATGGTTCCTCTCTAGGTTTCTTCCTAAGTTTTGGCCTTTCTAGGGAGTTTTTCCTAGCCACCGTGCTTCTACACCTGCATTGCTTGCTGTTTGGGGTTTTAGGCTGTGTTTCTGTACAGCACTTTGAGATATCAGCTGATGTACGAAGGGCTATATAAATACATTTGATTTGTTTTGATTTGTTCCCTTTATTTTTTTGAGCAGTGTATATATATATTTTTTATTATTCTGAATTTTCAGGGGGTGCTGCAGCACCCTCAGCACCCCTACCTCATATGTTTCCACATCACAATAAATGACATTGAAACAACATTGAATTAACCAGTTTGTGCCCAGTGGGATGTTCAGCTTTCCTGTCCATCCTATTATCAAAACTCACCCAGTTTTGAGTCGTCATCGGCCTTGTCCTCCATTTCAGCAGTCAGGTCATTCAGCTCTTTCTGTAGCACTGTGCAAAAGATGTACAACCGAGTTACAGATGTGGTTGAATAATGTATGTCTCATGAGTAGTTTTACACTAAAATAATCAAAGTATTTCTCTGAAATGACCTTGTAATTAATGAAATGCTTTTTTCACTCACCTGCAATCTGGTAAATGTTGCTCTGAGTAGCCACTCCTTTCTGGAACTCCCATATCAGATTCTGCACCTCAATTATTCTCAGAACTGAAAAAGGACAACCACATTTGAAACGACTCGATTGAATTAACCTAAAAATGTAGAATTAGTCTCATTTGTAATTTGTCAGTGTCTATTTATTATAATTGCATAGCATTCCACGTGCTCTCTCAGGATGGGTTAAAACAGTGAAAACTCACTCCTTTGTCCGTTTGAACTTTTTTCCTGCAGTTCGTTGCTCTTCGTTTTTAATTCTCGGTTCTTCTGCTCCAGTTGCTTCTGTAGCTCTGAGAGACAGATACAGTTAAAATATAACAAATTAAACCATGACAGTTTTTCATAACAGAACAACCCTTCTGCAGCGCATGGAGTAATGAGGGGGAAAGCACTGGCAGTGACACTCACCATCGATCTTGTCTGCGGCTTCTGGAGAAATGATTTGAGTCCTCAGCCACTTCACTTCATCATTCAGAGCCACGATACTTAGAACTGTTAGAACCAAAATTATCTACTATTACTATACAGTGCTGCTGTCAACTGTAGAAAACATAATGTACCAATTATAAATTAGCAGAAACTTTCCAACTGGCCTCACTCACCTAGTTTGGAGATGCCTGAATTTTGACTGTTAAGTAAGTTTATCTTGTCCTCTAATTCACCCCTCACCCCTGTGAGAGGCACACACAAAACAGGCTTAGGATCATAAAGGGAGTTTCAACATCTCAGAATATCATGATGATGTGTGAGAACCAGTTTAGTCAAAATGTTAAATGTTGAGGACATGGTGAATGAAACACATTTCCAGGTAGAATGTTCTGGCTTTAGTGATAGGAAGAAGAAAGAGTCTCACGGTCATATTTGTTCTCGAGACTGAAACACGTTGCATTATTCTCCTTCAGCTGTTTCTGCAGGTCTGTTTTAAAAGGAAGGAGCATAATCTATCAGACATTCTTATCAAAGTAACACAACAATCAAATCAAAAATCAAACGTAGAACACTGTGGGTTTTATACCTAAAGTAATGATTAGAGCAGACTAGCGCTGTAGGCCTGTAGTGATAAACAAGACAGGAACAGAGGAAGTGGTCTTTACCTTTGTTTTCAGCCTGAACTCTGTCAATCTCATCCTCTTTGTCCTGAACTTGTTGCAGAAGTGCTGGAGTTCAAACAGTTCATTTTGATACACATTATAAAATTAGAGCATCATACTTCACACAACCCAATGAGGGTGTATTCACAGGAGGGTGCATTCACAGGAGGGTGTATTCACAGGAGGGTGTATTCACAGGAGGGTGTATTCACAGGAGGGTGCATTCACAGGAGGGTGCAATCACAGGAGGGTGCAATCACAGGAACATTGGAGATAATAGCAATAAAGATCTCACCAGTGATCTGGGCTGCTGTTGTCTGCATCTGCTGTGTTGTTTGTATCTGTAAATCCCTCTGTTCCCTCATTATAGAAATTATCTTCATAACTGGACAGAGAGAAAGAAAATGAGCAAAGTAACAGGTTGGGATTATTTTAGTCTGTATCCCTTCTTCAAATCATATTTCATAAATTGTTGAAAATAGCTTTTGTATTTTCTGGACAGTTAGATATGATAAAAAATATAACATTTTGCTGCTTCACTCACTCAGCTCTACGCTAGTCTCGTCCTCCCTCTTCAGTTGTTTCTTCCAAGCTTCTTGTTGTTTTTCCTTGTTGTTTAAATTCTTCTGCAGCTCTAATAAAAACACACAATGCTTTTGACATTCTTCCAATCATGCAACATTTAGTGCAAAAGGGTTCACAGTCAGTGGTGCAACCAATAACAATTACAAGTAGGGTTGGCATGTACCTGCATGTTGGGCATTGGTCTTCTTTTGTAGGTTTGATATTTGTATGTATAGGTTATTTATTGCATTCTGCAACGCTAAAATCTCCTCAGCTGAAATAATCAAGAACAGAGCAGTTAGTAGGACATGCAGAGACACTAGATCCTATTGCAGCATATCTCAGTCTAGTATCATTATGGAGAGACACTTGTCCACTTACTTAGTTCAGTGTCAGTGTTGTTGTCAGGCAGTTGTAATATCTTGTCAATTAGTTGCTGGTTCATCTCCTTCAGTTGCCTCTGTAGATCTATTTTTAAAAAAGCAATTTAGCTTTATCAGAGATCAGTTCAACTCAATGTCCAACTCAGGGGAGGGGGGGGGGGGGGGGGGGGGGGGTAATTATGTCTATAAAATAACAACTATTTAGTCACCAGTCATTTTAGTTTTGGATTCCTCAGTGAGCTCCGAGATCCTTTTCTGTAGCTCTGTAACCTCATTCTCCAATGTGATCATCATCACCACTGAAAAGCCAAGAGAGATAACTTAGCAATGCATTTTGGAAGAAATTCTCCTCTGATATTATCAGTATGCTTTGTGAGCTATCTTGTGTGAGTGGGCGTCTGTTTGCCCTACAGATGTTTTTTTCCCCAGGTGAGTCAGTTTCAGTAATCCAACCCAAACAAACTGACCTATTTTGGAGTCATCACTCCCTTCGGAGTTGCTCTCCAGTTCATTGATCTTGGCATCCACTTGTCTCTGTAGAACTAGACAGAACAATAGAAAAATTATTTGCGGGTGCCAGGCTTTTGGGAAAGGAAGAAGGTAGGTATTCTATGGTAAAAAGATACGCAAGGGATTCAGTTAAAGTAAAAATACAAAACTGTCTGAACATTTCTAAATCTTGAGTAGTTTAGATTATACTGTACCAGTGATTTGGGTTAAAGTCTCCTGACTGTGATTTGTTTTCTCTAACTCCCAGATCTGGGTCTGCAGTTCAATAATCTCAAGAACTAAAAAATAACAAATGTCATAGTCAAGTGAAATTACACATGCATATTTAAAATGTACAAAACTGCTATCCTGCATTCTTTCTAAGAAACTGGACTGAAAATGATTCCCTGATTCTGAACCAATTTTACACAATTGACCACTACTGAACAGTAACATGAATGCTGAAATAACAGGTTTCTTCTCTTACTACGTTGAGAACTGTGACTGTTCCTTTCCAGTTGTTCTGTTTTAAACTGCAATTGTTTCTTCTTTTCCTCCAGCTGGCTCAGTAGGTCTAAAAGACAAATAAACATCCTTCATGAAGAACCAGTAAGGTAGTTGTTAACATTTTTATTTTAACACAGTTCAGAACGGTACAAAAATCATTACCTTGATTTGATAAAAATGAAAATACATTTTGTTCACTAGGTTTCATAGTGACTATGTGGAGATAACTCACTGCAGCAAATTATACATTGTAACAAATGTTGAACAGAGTGGAACTGGAGGGTGTCATGGTTATGGTCATGGAGAGAAGGCATAATAAACAACATTCTACCAGTGATCTTGGTGGAAGTTGAGGTGGATGTGTTCTTCTTCTGTAATTCATTCACTTCATAGGTAAGAGCTGTGATCCTCAGAACTGTAATGAGAAAAATAGGAAAATGAAATAAATATGAGTGATAGGGTTTCTACCAGTAATCTAGCATCTATGGTAATACCAATTAAGTCAGCTCCACTCACCCAGGTTTCCATTGTCATGCGACATCTGTTCCAGTTGACTCATCTTATCCTCCAACTGAGCTTGCAGTTCTGTTAGATATATTATATTGTTTCAAGCATTAACAGTATTGTACCATAGTATAGTTGTTCTATAAGAAGTTGTTTGACATATCCCCCTTATGTCTAAAAGATAAGACTTGCAGTGGTGAGGTAACACTTACTGGCAATGTGATCTGATGTTTCCAGACCGCAGGTTGCAGACTTCACTCTCAACTCTCTCACTGTGAGCTTCAGTCTAAACACTTCTTGTTCTAAAATGAATAATAAAGAGTATTAGAGCCATTTAATTGGTCCCTACACTTGACATCGAATAATTGGTCTTAGATGCCCAAAATTAAATTAAAGCTTATTGGTCGCATACAACATTTTGCAGATGTTATCGCAGATGCAGCGGAATCATGGCTGGCTCTAGCCTTTTGGGGGCCCTAAGAGGCCCCCCACCTCGCGGGCAAAACATTTTAGTGGACCGCCCTTGACAGTAGAGATAAAAAATATTTACGTTTTAAAGTTAATTTCCTGCAATTCTACACATTTTGCCATGAGGTGAAGAGAAAATGTTGCAGTTTGAAAGGAAGTTTTCTGCAGTTCTACACATTTCGCCATGGGGCGGAGATCATTTTTTTTTCAGTTTTGCAGCTAATTTCCTGCAATTCTACACATTTTGCTATGACATCTTTATGCCATGTTAATGATATCTGAGTGAAAGTGACTAACAAAATAAATGGGGGCACCCTGGAGGTCAGGACCTCTGGGCACGTGCCCTGCGTGCCCGGTCGGTATTCGGCCATTATCACTACAAGTTTAGATAGCTGGCTAGACTAACTTATCAATCTAAAAATTGTTAGCTGACATGGGTAATTGATTGACTGTCAGTGACTGACATAACAAGTAAGTTGAGACATCGACTGAGTTGCTAAATGTATTAAAAATTATGTTTTTTAGGGTCGTTTATGTAGGTTATGCCTGGAGCCGGCCCTGAGTGAAATGCTTAAGTTTCTAGCTCCAACAACGCAGCAATATCAAGCAATACAATAACAATATACAATTAAGACACATCAGAACGAGCAATGTCAGAGTCCGAAATAATAATATTAGAAACATTCTGAGCAAATAATGTAAGTAATAATACAAAAAAAATACAAAATACTGCAAAGTTGGCTAGGAGCTAGAAAAAGGGCGACCGCACTTTAGGTGATATGTAGGACCAGCAGCAATACAACAGCTCACCCAGTTGAATGGTGTTGCTGGTTTTCTCCTGCAATTGTCTGTTTGTGTCCTCCAGTTGCTCTTTCAGACCTGTGAACACAGTTGTGTTAAAATAACATAGGTTCAATAGAATAATTTGTCACATCACAGATGAGACCTCATCTATTCAGATTATATGATTACATGACAACACTCATTTTAGGTAGGCATATGCAACAATATAATCTATTATTACCACATTATGTATTTCAACCACCCCCCCCCCACCCCTCGCTGAATTGCTGTAAAATTGGTGAACAATGTGCAGCATCTTATGATACCAGTATAATAATAGATTTGATATGAAGAAGTGTTTGCAAAAGCAAGGTACTCACCCTCACAGCTGTTCACAACAGTGCACTGTAAAGAAAAATGTAAGTTGATCCATTAAAAAAAAAATTAAGGCAACCAGCTGCCATATCATTTCTAGTTTGCTCAACTTTGAGGCAGGAATGTTTTGCTAACATACAGGTAACTGCCAAAATAAAGGAAACATCAACATAAAGTGCCTTAATAGGGCACACTTTTGTTGGTGGTGAAAAAAGCTGTCTCAGGCGCCGCTCCAGAATCTCCCATAAGTGTTTAATTGGGTTGAGATCTGGTGACAGATGGCCATGGCATATGGTTTACATTGTTTTCATGTTCATCAAACCATTCAGTGACCACTCATGTCGTGCTCTGTGGATGGGGGCATTGTCATCCTATGGAGGCATAACCATGGTAGCCAAAATAATGGCCTGCCCTGCAGGGGAGGGCTGAATTTTCAGTGTGCCACAGAAGACTACACAGGTCTGCTAATACAGGAGTAGTAAAGGCCTGGTGCACTAATTTTGTAAAATATAAATAATTGTTTCAAAAATACATATTTTAGTTTTTATTGTGATTTTTCAGGGGATGCTGCAGCACCCTCAGCACCCCTACTTCCTGCGGCTACGGTTACCGGTACAATCCTGAGTTAGCACAATGTGTTGTTTGTCTTGTTTAACTTCCATATGAAAATATATCATCAGCTAAACTATACATTTTAAGTTGGATGAACTAAAATATCGACTTTTGCTCAACTATGTAAATTATTTGTATATGGACATATGAATGTTGTAAAGTTGTTATTTTGTATGAGTATATCAATGTTGTCCTTAGTCACCTTTGACTCCTTTCTAGTTATTTTAAATATACCTTGACTAACTACAGACCATATAAACAGGTACAACAATCTCCCCAATGGGGAAAACTAATCCACTTGCTTTTTTGCTATATCTGTTGTAATAAATCAGATTATAAACTGGTCCTCGACAAGTCAATTGAAAAAAAGAAAGTAAAATACAACTTCCCGAAAGGCAGATAAGAAGACATGTATTAATAAGAAGACTTGTATTTTAAGCCAACACAGTATATTAAGTAAAAACTTGTTGTGTAATCAACTTAGTTATTTGTGTCGCAAAGGCAAAGTTCCTACAAGTTCTTACCTGACCAAGGTAGCCATTTGGTAAAGTGATCTGAAGGTAAGAAAAACAGAACATTACATAATTCTAACACCCAATTTCTAACCTAATCACATTGAACATTATTATCGGGCAAGTGGAAACCAGACATGGACAAAACAACTGTTATATGCTACGAGAGAGGGACCAAGCTTGGTTTAAAAATGTGTGTATTTTGGAGTAAGAGACAGAATGTATAAGGCTCTTATGTAACAGTGTTGCTTTCTTCCCTCTCCTCGCCCCAACCTGGGCTTGAACAGGGACCCTCTGAACACATTAACAACTGCCTTCCCACGTATCATCGTTAACTATCGCTCCCACCCAAAACAATTACATCACCGATTGAAATACTACTAGCATGCACAGTTAACTAGCTAGCCATTTCACACCTATTACACTTACATTGTGCTTCCGGAGGATTGCGTCTACATCCGTTACATGAGTTATTGGCCCCTGTAAGACCACAGGGTGATCTACATTCTTTATGTCTCTCTGGATGCGAGGTTGCAAAGCATGGCCACCTTCATGGGGGACTGACAAACAAAACACATTAGTGTTCAATGACTGTCCTTAACCATTTAAACGACACATAGAAATGTATATATTGTATTATATTGCTATTATCCAGTAGTACAATATCTGTCTATGCTGTGAAAATAGCTTGAAGCAATACATTTTCAAACTCAGTTGTGTCTTACCATGTCTACTTAACGAATCCTGAAGGAGACAGAGGAGAAGAAGGCAAATTAAAGTTGTCTGTATTCTTGCCATCATTCTCAGACAGACTTATGCTCGTTCCACAGTCGTCTAGCTTTTATAAAGCTGGCTGCTCCCAATGTTTGTTAAAGTTTCTGAATACTCTTCTAAAGACCTCATCCAAGGGGGAGGGGATGAAGTATCCAAGATACTCTCCAACTAATTTAAACATTGTGTAATTTTGACCTATTTCCAAATCAGGAAAACAGAGAACTTGACAACCAGCCTAGATTAGAGCAATATTAGAGCAAATAGTCTTATCAGAAAATAGTATTGCTGACGGGAAACAGGAACAGGAATCCAAAGTTCATATAACTGATATGTTATATTAACCAACCAATGGGTAGCGGTCTGGTTGCGTCCACACACTCCTCTGGACAAGGGCCATGGATGTGCGGTAAATTAAGGGGAGCTGCTGGCACTGGACGATTAGGGGCAAACAATCACGGTTTATTCATTGCATACTAAACAAAAATACGTAAAGTGTTGGTCCCATGTTTCATGAGCTGAAATAAAAGATCCCAGAAATTTTCCATACGCACAAAAAACTTATTTCTCTCCAATTTTGTGCACAAATTTGTTCCCATCCCTGTTACTGAGAATTTCTCGATTACCAAGATAAACCATCCACCTGACAGGTGTGGCATATCAAGATGTTGATTAAACAGCATTACACAGTTACACCTTGTGCCGGGAACAATAAAAGTTCACTCTAAAATGTGCAGCTTTGTCACATAGCACATTGCCACAGGGAGCATGCAATTGAGGGAGCGTGCAACTGGCATGCGGAATGCAGGAATGTCCACCAGAGCTGTTGCCAGAGAATTCAATGTTAATTTCTCTACCATAAAAGCCTCTAATGCTGTTTTAGAGAATTTGGCAGTACGTTCAACTGTTCTCACAACCCAGACCACGTGTATGGCATCGTGTGGGCAAGTGGTTTGCTGATGTCAACGTTGTGAATAGAGTGCCCCATGGTGGCGGTGGGGTTATGGTATGGGAAGGCTATAAGCTATTTTATCTATGGCAATCTTAATGCACAGAGATACTGTGACGATACCCTGAGGCCCATTGTCGTACCATTCATCTGCCGCCATCCCCTCATGTTTCAGAATGATAATGCACAGCCCCATGTTGACAGGATCTGTACACAATTCCTGGAAAATTCCCAAATTCCAATTCCAAAATGGCCCAGTTCTTCCATGGACTGCATACTCACCAGACATGTCACAGATTAAGCATGTTTGGGATGGTCTGGATCGACGTGTACGACAGCATGTTCCATTTCCCGCCAATATCCAGCAACTTCACACAGCCATTGAACAGGAGTGGGACAACATTCAACAGGCCACAATCAACAGCCTGATTAACTCTATGTGAAAGAGATGTGTTGCGCTGCGTGAGGCAACTGGCAGTCACACCAGATACTGACTGGTTTTCTGATCCACACCCCTACCTTTATTTTAAGGTATCTGTGCATATCTGTATTCCCAGTCATGTGAAATCCATAGATTAGGGCCTAATAAATATATTTCAATTGACTGATTTTCTTATATGATCTGTAACCCAGTAAAATTTTGAAATTGTTGCATGTTGCGTTTATATTTTTATTCAGTATAGTTGGATCTGTTTTCACAGAAGTATGATTGGTAGCAGAGAGATTAAAATAATTAATGGCTTAGATAAGATTGCTTTAGCTGGAGTCAGAGTGTTATTATGGAGATACAAAATTGACAAACTGTGACACTGGATTGACATAAAATGGAAAAAAGTTTAGATGATTATGAAGATTCTGCATAGGTTATAGAGGAACACAGCCCTCTAACACTTGTATGGCCTTTCAACAGAAATATGGAGAAGTAAGACTTACGAAACCATTCTTTCCAACTGTGACCCTGGATTGACATCAAAAGGTTGAGATTTTCACATGATCATGAATATGATGCACTGTCATAAATGTCTTGCACAAGAAGAATACTGCAGAAAAAAGCACATCCAATACCAGCTACATTCGTGTTTATCATGCGACCAACACCCTTATTTGCCATGATAAACAGTAGATAACCAGTGTAGTCAAGGCACGTAGCCTCTAAACAGCTACAAGAGTAATACCCTACAGCTAACCCAGTGCTGCTCGGTGACGGAAATATTAACAAGTCCACTATTTTCACCGTTACAGGTGTAAACAACAAAAAAAGTTCATTTCAGTTCACTACAGTACGTGTTCTCTCACTCTACTAACAACTCAGTGTAAACCAGATCAAATCAGTTTGGAAACTGAATGAAGAAATGTTGGTCACTTGTACTGGGGAGGAGCCTATGGCTAATTGAGCCACTGCCATGGGTAAGCCTTGCTCACAACACTTATTGTAGTGTTGTGGTATTGTGGACTTGATATTGTAAATGTGTACTAATAGATTAATAATGTATTAATTTCTAGTATGATGTATTGTTTTATTTAGGCCAGTGGTGTCAAACCAATTCCATGGAGGGCTTTGTGTCTGCTGGTTTTTGGTTTTTCCTTTCAATTAAAGACATCCAGGCGAGGGGTGTCCCTTACTAATTAGTGACCTTAAGCTGTTGTGTTTTGCTGTGATGTAATTGTTTTAATCCTGTTTGGACCCCAGGAAGATTCGGGATCCTATACTAAGTACTGGGGAGTCTATACTAAATATTAATAAGGGGAACAAAACAATGCTCTCTAGTCTATTCCAACAGCACTATCTGTATATGCTGTGAAAAAAACCTAAAGCAATACATTTTCAAACTCAGATGTGTCTTACCATGTCTACTTAAAGAATCCTGAAGGAGACAGGGGAGGCAAATTAAGGAGGCTGCTGAGGGGAGGACAGCTCATAATAATGGCAAGAACGGCGGAAATGGAACAGCATCATGATGTATTTGATACCATTCCACCAATCCCACTCCAGCCATTATCACCAGCCTGTGTTTGCAAGCATCCACACTAGAGGAAATTGTATATATATAAATATATATATATATCCCCAAAGCCAACACCTCATTTGGCCGCCTTTCCTTCCTGTTCTCTGCTGCCAGTGACTGGAACGAATTGCAAAAATCGCTGAAGTTGGAGACTCACCAACTTTAAACATCAACTATCTGAGCAGCTAACTGATCGCTGCAGCTGTACATAGTCCATCTGTAAATAGCCCACACAATCTATCTACCTCATCCCCATACTGTTTTTATTTTATTTACTTTTCTGCTCTTTTGCACACCAGTATCTCTACTTGCACATCATCATCTGCTTATTTATCACTCCAGTGTTAATCTGCTAAATTGTAACTATTCGCTCCTATGGCCTATTTATTGCCTACCTCCTCATGCCTTTTGCACACACTGTATATAGACTTTCTTTTTTCTACTGTGTCATTGATTTGTTTATTGTGTTATTGGCTTGTTTATTGTTTACTCCATGTGTAACTCTGTGTTGTTGTCTGTGTCACACTGCTTTGCTTTATCTTGGCCAGGTCGCAGTTGCAAATGAGAACTTGTTCTCAACTGGCCTACCTGATTAAATAAAGGTGAAATAAAAATAAATAGTCCTACAGCCTACACCTGTCAATCAACTGATCAAAGCATCCTACTGCACGCTGTAGGCCTATTCATAAGGTGGTAACACAGACCATTCAAATCAAAATGCATCAAATTTTATTGGTCGCATACACATATTTAGCAGATGTTATTGCGGGTGAAACAAAATGTTTGTGTTTCTAGCTCCAACAGTGCAGTAATATGTAACAATACACAACACACACAAATTTAAAAAGTCAAAAGAAAGGAATTAAGAATTACAGAAATATTAGGACGAGCAATGTCAGTGTCTGGAGTATGAAATATATATATATATATATACACACAGTTGAAGTCGGAAGTTTACATGCACCTTAGCCAAATACATTTAAAATCAGTTTTTCACCTTTCCTGACATTTAATCCTAGTGAAATTCACTGTCTTGGGTCAGTTAGGATCACCACTTTATTTTAAGAATGTGAAAGGTCAGAATAATAGTAGAGAGAATAATTTATTTCAGCTTTTATTTCTTTCATCATATTCCCAGTGGGTCAGAAGTTTACATACACTCAATTAGTATTTGGTAGCATTGCCTTTCAATTGTTTAGCTTGGGTCAAACATTTCATGTAGCCGTCCACAAGCTTCCCACAATAAGTTGGGTGAATTTTGGCCCATTCCGCCTGACAGCGCTGGTGTAACTGAGTCAGGTTTATAGGCCTCCTTGCTCGCACACGGTTTTTCAGTTCTGCCTCACATTTTCTATAGGATTGAGGTCAGGGCTTGTGATGGCCACTCCAATACCTTGACTATGTTGTCCTTAAGCCATTTTGCCACAACTTTGGAAGTATGCTTGGGGCCATAGTCCATTTGGAAGACCAACTTAACCTCATGACTGATGTCTTGAGATGTAGCTTCAATATATTCACAATTTTCTCATGATGCCATCTATTTTGTGAAGTGCACCAGTCCCTCCTGCAGCAAAGCACCCCCACAACATGACGCTACCACCCCCGTGCTTCAAAGTTGGGATGGTGTTCTTCGGCTTGCAAGCCTCCCCCTTTTTCCTCCAAACAGAACGATGGTCATTATGGCCAAACAGTTCTATTTGTGTTTTATCAGACCAGAGGACATTTCTTCAGAAAGTACGATCTTTGTCCCCATGTGCAGTTGCAAACCGTAGTCTGGCTTTTTTTATGGCAGTTTTGGAGCAGTGGCTTCTTCCTTGCTGAGCGGCCTTTCAGGTTATGTCGATATAGGACTCGTTTTACTGTAGATATAGATACTTTTGTACCTCTTTCCCCCAGCATCTTCACAAGGTCCTTTTCTGTTGTTCTGGGATTGATTTGCACTTTTCACACCAAAATAAGTTAATCTCTAGGAAACAGAACATGTCTCCTTCCTGAGCGGTATGACGGCTGCGTGGTCCCATGGTGTTTATACTTGCGTACTATTGTTTGTACAGATGAACGTGGTACCTTCAAGCGTTTGGAAATTGCTCCCAAGGATTGATTGATTTCTTTTGATTTTCCCATGATGTCAAGCAAAGAGGCACTGAGTTTGAAGGTAGGCTTTGAAATACATCCACAGGTACACCTCCAATTGCCTGAAATTATGTCAATTAGCCCATCAGAAGCTTCTAAAGCCATGACATCATTTTCTGGAATTTTCCAAGCTGTTTAAAGGCACAGTCAACTTGGTGTATGTAAACTTCTGACCCACTGGAATTGTGATACAGTGAGTTATAAGTGAAATAGTCTGTCTGTAAACAATTGTTTGAAAAATTACTTGTCATGCACAAAGTAGATGTCCTAACTGACTTGCCAAAAATATAGTTTGTTAACAATAATTTTGTGGAGTGGTTGAAAAACGAGTTTCAATGACTTTAACCTAAGTATATATATATATATATATATATATATATATATATATATATATATATATATATATATATATATATATATATATATATATATATATATATATATATAGTTGAAGTCGGAAGTTTACATACACTTAGGTTAAAGTCATTAAAACTCGTTATATATATACACACACACATACATATATATATATATATATATATATATATATATATATATATATATATATATATATATGTATGTATGTGTGTGTGTATATATATAACGAGTTTTAATGATATACGAGTTTTAATGATTAACTTAATGTTTTAATGAGTATATATATATACTGCTCAAAAAAATAAGGGGAACACTTAAACAACACAATGTAACTCCAAGTCAATCACACTTCTGTGAAATCAAACTGTCCACTTAGGAAGCAACACTGATTGACAATAAATTTCACATGCTGTTGTGCAAATGGAATAGACATCAGGTGGAAATTATAGGCATTTAGCAAGACACCCCCAATAAAGGAGTGGTTCTGCAGGTGGGGACCACAGACCACTTCTCAGTTCCTATGCTTCCTGGCTGATGTTTTGGTCACTTTTGAATGCTGGCGGTGCTTGAGACGTGGTAGCATGAGACTGAGTCTACAACCCACACAAGTGGCTCAGATAGTGCAGCTCATCCAGGATGGAACATCAACATGAGCTGTGGCAAGAAGGTTTGCTGTGTCTGTCAGCGTAGAGGGCAACAACCCAGCAGCAGGACCGCTACCTCCGCCTTTGTGCAAGGAGGAGCACTGCCAGAGCCCTGCAAAATTACCTCCAGCAGGCCACAAATGTGCATGTGTCTGCTCACACGGTCAGAAACAGACTCCATGAAGGTGGTATGAGGGCCCGACGTCCACAGGTGGGGGTTGTGCTTACAGCCCAACACCGTGCAGGACGTTTGGCATTTGCCAGAGAACACCAAGATTGGCAAATTCGCCACTGGCGCCTTGTGCTCTTCACAGATGAAAGCAGGTTCACACTGAGCACATGTGACAGACGTGACAGAGTCTGGAGACGCCGTGGAGAACGTTCTGCTGCCTGCAACATCCTCCAGCATGACCCGTTTGGTGGTGGGTCAGTCATGGTGTGGGGTGGCATTTCTTTGGGGCGCCGCACAGCCCTCCCTGTGCTCGCCAGAGGTAGCCTGACTGCCATTAGGTACCGAGATGAGATCCTCAGACCCCTTGTGAGACCATATACTGGTGTGGTTGGCCCTGGGTTCCTCCTAATGCAAGACAATGCTAGACCTCATGTGGCTGGAGTGTGTCAGCAGTTCCTGCAAGAGGAAGGCATTGATGCTATGGACTGGCCCGCCCGTTGCCCAGACCTGAATCCAATTGAGCACATCTGGGACATCATGTCTCGCTCCATCCACCAACGCCACGTTGCACCAGACTGTCCAGGAGTTGGCGGATGCTTTAGTCCAGGTCTGGGAGGAGATCCCTCAGGAGACCATCCGCCACCTCATCAGGAGCATGCCCAGGCGTTGTAAGGAGGTCATACAGGCACATGGAGGCCACACACACTACTGAGCCTCATTTAACTTGTTTTAAGGACATTACATCAAAGTTGGATCAGCCTGTAGTGTGGTTTTCCACTTTAATTTTGAGTGTGACTCCAAATCCAGACCTCCATGGGTTGATTTTAATTTTTGTGTGATTTTGTTGTCAGCACATTCAACTATGTAAAGAAAAAAGTATTTAATAAGAATATTTCATTCATTCAGATCTAGGATGTGTTATTTTAAATCAAATCAAATGTATTTATATAGCCCTTCGTACATCAGCTGATATCTCAAAGTGCTGCACAGAAACCCAGCCTAAAACCCCAAACAGCAAGCAATGCAGGTGTAGAAGCACGGTGGCTAGGAAAAACTCCCTAGAAAGGCCAAAACCCAGGAAGAAACTTAGAGAGGAACCAGGCTATGTGGGGTGTATATATATATATGTATATATATATATATACGTATATATATATATATATATATGTATATATATATATATATATATATATACATATACACATATATATATATATATATATATATATATATATATACATATATATATACACATATATATATATATATATATGTATATATATATATATATATATATATATATATATATATATATATATATATATATATATATATGTGTGTGTGTGTGTGTGTGTGTGTGTGTGTGTGTATGTATGTATGTATGTATGTATGTGTGATGGGATGTATAGACAATATGGACAGTATATGGATAGAATAAGTAGTATATCTGAAGAATAGCCTATGTACAGCAATAGATAAATAGGTCAGGCCTTGACTAGAACACAGTATATACATATGAATTGGGTAAAACAGTATATAAGCATCGTTAAAGTGACCAGTGTTCCATGACTATGAACATAAGGCAGTAAGTAGCCTCTAAGGTGCATGGTAGTAACCGGATGGTAGCCGGCTAGTGACAGTGGCTAAATGTTTTTTACTACTCTTCCTGGGGTCTTCTTGACATAATACAGAACATGAATAGACAAGAACAACATTTTTTAAGGACAGAACTACATGCAATTAAAGTGTGTCAGTGTGTGTGTGTGTGTACATTGACTATGCAAACGATTTGGAATTTAATTAATGCTTCTTCTATAAACAAAAAGTGATGTAGTCAGTCACTCTACCTTTAGCAAAGGGAGTCTTGTATGCATAGAATTGAAATTAGCCTTCTGATTACAGTAAAGAGTAAAGTAAAGTAAAGAGCAAGACAACCGCTTAAACGTCCTGTTTTGAATGCTTCATGCCGAATTAACCGAACAAAGACCGCAGTGAGGCGTAAAATAGTAACACAAGAGGAATAAAATACACAAGAACGGAGCCCAAATGTCCTTTATATATTCTTTCTATATACACTTGTGTTCCCCATGTACTATTTGTATTGATTTGTTGTTTAACTTAAAACATGGGCGAGGAAGGGAAGAATTAACTTGAAATGGACCGCCCTTGCCCGGAAATTCGTCACTCATTCGTCATGCGACGATTGTGTTTTCAGCCACTGGTAGCTTGTGGGTGCACTACAGTCAATTATGATTGCATGTCGACTTATATTAACTATATAATGATTAATATACGTATGATATCTAGCAAATTAATTAGCTAGTTAACGTTATCCTGCCTAACTAATTCTGATGAAGGAAATATTTTTTATTTCTACAATTTCCAAACGCTAACCAAACAAAAACATTACTTTTGCAAGACGTATTTGTGCATTAGTAGCACAATTTCTAACTTATTTACTTTCGTTTTTACTTATTGTATGTCGACTCCATATTGACATTGAGGTTTTAAGTTTTGGCAGACTTTTCTTAGCGGATGTACAATCATCGCGAATTGAATTATGGGGTATTTCAGGGTATTTCAGAGTACACTTTTTTTAATATAAAGTGAAAAAAGTTAGCTTTTGAATTAGACCATTTGCATTTGTGAATATTACATTTATCTAGTATTATTAGCAGATTAATTAAATATACTAGATCTTTGTTATGGTGAGTGAATGAGGACCCAAAAGCGAACTAACTTAAACAGAGCTTCTTTAATAACCAAACATAGGTAGGCTCAGATAGACCGGCAGATTCCGACAGGACAGGACAAGGTTACAGCAAACATGACGATAGTCTGGCTCAGGCATGAAACACAACAAACAAGAATCCGACAAGGACAGGAACAGAAACAGAGAGAGATATAGGGACCTAATCAGAGGGAAAAAGGGAACAGGTGGGAAACGGGGTGAATGGGTAGTTAGAGGAGACAAGGAACAGCTGGGGGAAAGCGGGGGAGAAAAGGTAACCTAACAATGACCAGCAGAGGGAGACAGGGTGAAGGGAAAGGACAGAGACAAGACTCAACATGACAGTACATGACAGTACCCCCCCACTCACCGAGCGCCTCCTGGCGCACTCGAGGAGGAAACCTGGCGGCAACGAAGGAAGGACGGGCTTGATGCAGGAGACATGGAAGACCGGGTGGACGCGACGAAGGTATCGCGGAAGAAGAAGTCGAACTGCGACAGGATTAATGACCCGAGAAATACGGAACGGACCAATGAACCGCGGGGTCAACTTGCGAGAAGCCGTCTTAAGGGGAAGGTTCTGAGTGGAGAGCCAAACTCTCTGACCGCGACAATATCTAGGACTCTTAGTTCTACGCTTATTAGCAGCCCTCACAGTCTGCGTCCTATAACGGCAAAGTGCAGACCTGACCCTCTTCCAGGTGCGCTCGCAACGTTGGACAAAAGCCTGAGCGGAGGGGACGCTGGACTCGGCGAACTGAGATGAGAACAGCGGAGGCTGGTACCCGAGGCTACTCTGAAAAGGAGATAGCCCGGTCGCAGACGAAGGAAGCGAGTTGTGGGCGTATTCTGCCCAGGGGAGCTGTTCTGACCAAGACGCAGGGTTACGAAAAGAAAGACTGCGTAAGATGCGACCAATAGTCTGATTGGCCCGTTCTGCTTGACCGTTAGACTGGGGGTGAAAGCCGGAAGAGAGACTGACGGAAGCCCCAATCAAACGGCAAAACTCCCTCCAAAATTGAGACGTGAATTGCGGACCTCTGTCCGAAACGACGTCTGACGGAAGGCCATGAATTCTGAAAACATTCTCGATGATGATTTGTGCCGTCTCTTTAGCAGAAGGAAGCTTAGCAAGGGGAATGAAATGAGCCGCCTTAGAGAACCTATCGACAACCGTAAGAATAACAGTCTTCCCCGCTGACGAAGGCAGTCCGGTGACAAAATCTAAGGCGATGTGAGACCACGGTCGAGAGGGAATAGGAAGCGGCCTGAGACGGCCGGCAGGAGGAGAGTTACCGGACTTAGTCTGCGCGCAGACAGAACAAGCAGCCACGAAACGACGCGTGTCATGCTCCCGGGTGGGCCACCAAAAACGCTGGCGAATGGAAGCAAGCGTACCCCGAACGCCAGGGTGGCCGGCTAACTTGGCAGAGTGAGCCCACTGAAGAACGGCCAGACGAGTAGGAACGGGAACGAAAAGAAGGTTCCTAGGACAAGCGCGCGGCGACGGAGTGTGAGTGAGCGCTTGTTTTACCTGCCTCTCAATTCCCCAAACAGTCAACCCGACAACACGCCCCTCAGGGAGAATCCCCTCGGGGTCAGTGGAGGCTACTGAAGAACTGAAGAGACGAGACAAAGCATCAGGCTTGGTGTTCTTAGAGCCCGGACGATAAGAAATCACAAACTCGAAACGAGCGAAAAACAGCGCCCAACGCGCCTGACGCGCATTAAGTCGTTTGGCAGAGCGGATGTACTCAAGGTTCCTATGGTCAGTCCAAACGACAAAAGGAACGGTCGCCCCCTCCAACCACTGTCGCCATTCGCCTAGGGCTAACCGGATGGCGAGCAGTTCGCGGTTACCCACATCATAGTTACGTTCCGACGGCGACAGGCGATGAGAAAAAAACGCGCATGGGTGGACCTTGTCGTCAGAGAGGGAGCGCTGAGAAAGGATGGCTCCCACGCCCACCTCTGACGCGTCAACCTCGACAACGAACTGTCTAGAGACGTCAGGTGTAACAAGGATAGGAGCGGATGTAAAACGATTCTTGAGGAGATCAAAAGCTCCCTGGGCGGAAACGGACCACTTAAAGCACGTCTTGACAGAAGTAAGGGCTGTGAGAGGAGCTGCCACCTGACCGAAATTACGGATGAAACGACGATAGAAGTTCGCGAAGCCGAGAAAGCGCTGCAGCTCGACGCGTGACTTAGGGACGGGCCAATCAATGACAGCTTGGACTTTAGCGGGATCCATCTTAATGCCTTCAGCGGAAATAACAGAACCGAGAAATGTGACGGAGGAGGCATGAAAAGTGCACTTCTCAGCCTTCACAAAAAGACAATTCTCTAAAAGGCGCTGGAGGACACGTCGAACGTGCTGAACATGAATCTGGAGTGACGGTGAAAAAATCAGGATATCGTCAAGGTAAACGAAAACAAAGATGTTCAGCATGTCTCTCAGGACATCATTGACTAATGCCTGAAAGACAGCTGGAGCGTTAGCGAGGCCGAAAGGAAGAACCCGGTATTCAAAGTGCCCTAACGGAGTGTTAAACGCCGTCTTCCACTCGTCCCCCTCCCTGATGCGCACGAGATGGTAAGCGTTACGAAGGTCCAACTTAGTGAAAAACCTGGCTCCCTGCAGGATCTCGAAGGCTGAAGACATAAGAGGAAGCGGATAACGATTCTTCACTGTTATGTCATTCAGCCCTCGATAATCTATGCAGGGGCGCAGAGACCCGTCCTTCTTCTTGACAAAAAAAAACCCCGCTCCGGCGGGAGAGGAGGAGGGGACTATGGTACCGGCGTCAAGAGCTACAGACAAATAATCTTCGAGAGCCTTACGTTCGGGAGCCGACAGAGAGTATAGTCTACCCCGGGGGGGGGTGGTTCCCGGAAGGAGATCAATACTACAATCATACGACCGGTGTGGAGGAAGAGAGGTGGCCCTGGACCGACTGAACACCGTGCGCAGATCGTGATATTCCTCCGGCACCCCTGTCAAATCACCAGGCTCCTCCTGTGAAGAAGAGACAGAGGAAACAGGAGGGATAGCAGACATTAAACATTTCACATGACAAGAGACGTTCCAGGAGAGGATAGAATTACTAGACCAATTAATGGAAGGATTATGACAAACTAGCCAGGGATGGCCCAAAACAACAGGTGTAAAAGGTGAACGAAAAATTAAAAAAGAAATGGTTTCACTATGATTACCAGAAACAGTGAGGGTTAAAGGTAGCGTCTCACGCTGAATCCTGGGGAGAGGACTACCATCCAGGGCGAACAAGGCCGTGGGCTCCTTTAACTGTCTGAGAGGAATGTCATGTTCCCGAGCCCAGGTCTCGTCCATAAAACAGCCCTCCGCCCCAGAGTCTATTAAGGCACTGCAGGAAGCTGACGAACCGGTCCAGCGTAGATGGACCGACAAGGTAGTGCAGGATCTTGAAGGAGAGACAGGAGTAGTAGCGCTCACCAGTAGCCCTCCGCTTACTGACGAGCTCTGGCCTTTTACTGGACATGAAGTGACAAAATGACCAGCGGAACCGCAATAGAGACAGAGGCGGTTGGTGATTCTCCGTTCCCTCTCCTTAGTCGAGATGCGGATACCTCCCAGCTGCATGGGCTCAGCACCCGAGCCGGCAGAGGAAGATGGTAGTGATGCGGAGAGGGAGGCGACGGAGAGCGCGAGCTCCTTTCCACGAGCTCGGTGACGAAGATCAACCCGTCGCTCAATGCGAATAGCGAGTTCAATCAAGGAATCCACGCTGGAAGGAACCTCCCGGGAGAGAATCTCATCCTTTACCTCTGCGCGGAAACCCTCCAGAAGACGAGCGAGCAAGGCCGGCTCGTTCCAGCCACTGGAGACAGCAAGAGTGCGAAACTCAATAGAGTAGTCTGTTATGGATCGATTGCCTTGACATAGGGAAGACAGGGCCCTGGAAGCCTCCTCCCCAAAAACAGATCGATCAAAAACCCGTATCATCTCCTCCTTAAAGTCCTGATACTGGTTAGTACACTCAGCCCTTGCCTCCCAGATTGCCGTGCCCCACTCACGAGCCCGTCCAATAAGGAGAGATATGACGTAGGCGACACGAGCAGTGCTCCTGGAGTAAGTGTTGGGCTGGAGAGAAAACACAATATCACACTGGGTGAGGAACGAGCGGCATTCAGTGGGCTCCCCAGAGTAACACGGCGGGTTATTGATTCTGGGCTCCGGAGATTCGAAAGCCCTGGAAGTGGCCGGTGGATCGAGGCGGAGATGGTGAACCTGTTCTGTGAGGTTGGAGACTTGGGTGGCCAGGGTCTCAACGGCATGTCGAGCAGCAGACACTTCCTGCTCGTGTCTGCCTAGCATCGCTCCCTGGATCCCGACGGCTGAGTGGAGAGGATCCGAAGTCGCTGGGTCCATTCTTGGTCGGATTCTTCTGTTATGGTGAGGGAATGAGGACCCAAAAGCGAACTAACTTAAACAGAGCTTCTTTAATAACCAAACATAGGTAGGCTCAGATAGACCGGCAGATTCCGACAGGACAGGACAAGGTTACAGCAAACATGACGATAGTCTGGCTCAGGCATGAAACACAACAAACAAGAATCCGACAAGGACAGGAACAGAAACAGAGAGAGATATAGGGACCTAATCAGAGGGAAAAAGGGAACAGGTGGGAAACGGGGTGAATGGGTAGTTAGAGGAGACAAGGAACAGCTGGGGGAAAGCGGGGGAGAAAAGGTAACCTAACAATGACCAGCAGAGGGAGACAGGGTGAAGGGAAAGGACAGAGACAAGACTCAACATGACAGTACATGACAATCTTTATCTATGTCAGAATTTCTGAAATAAATCATATCAAAACCATTAAATAGTACAACCGTCCTATTTTTTTTTTGTAACAAAATTCTGTATGACAATCCAAGAAATTCTACTATAAATACAGGCAAAAAACAAATGCAAAATGAAGTCTTCTTCACCATTCCAAAGAAATCACATTTATAGTCAATATTCAGCTTGAATCTTTCCAAAACATGTTTCACCGGATAAATTCTATGTAACATTTTAAATGAAACCTCCTTTACCTTGTTACTGATACAATATTTGCTAGCAATTTTCCATGCATTCCCCCATTGTATATCACCATAGATATTTGACCAAAATAACCTTGCGGAGGGAATTGTAGTATCACAAACAATATTCCTAATCTGTTTATTACTACATTTAATAGTTGATGTTAATATTGCCAATTCATTTATTTTCATGTAAATCTAGAGATACAACCCCCCCTTGGAATCGCATCAAAAACAATTGCATATTCTTTTGGGGTTATTGGAATTTTAAACTTATCAAGAAATTCCCCATATGAGAGTAGATATCCATCCTCATTCAGTAACTGACCAACCAAAATAATTGTATTCTCAAACCAGTTGCGAAAAAAAAGAGACTTATTTTTAAATCATATAAAGTATCTGTGAGGGGAACAATTGTATTTATACGCTAACATCCAACCTAAAATTGTCTGCTTATGGAATTTTGAAAATTTTACTGGGATTTTATCAACATTAAATAAAATGACCTCGAAGCAAAAACTTTAAACCAACAGTGTCACGACTTCCGCCGAAGTTGGCTCCCCTGCCTGTTCGGGCGGTGATCGGCGGTCGTCGTCACCGTCCTACTAGCTGCTACCGATCCCTTTTTCGTTTGTCTGTTGGTTTTGTCTTATTAGTTTCAACTGTGTGTATTTTGGTTTAATTAGCTTCCCTATATGTAGTAGTTTGACCCGCCCTTGTTTTGTGCGGGATTGTTTTTTGTTACTCTGTTGGTTTTGGTTTCATGTTTGTATTCTCCGGACTGTTTGGTCCTGTGTTTGGGCTGGTCTGTTTTATGCGCCCTGTATGTTCAGGATCATTACCCAGAGTTCACCCGCCGATTCCGAGCTGTGTTTGACCATCCACCAGAGGGTCGTGCGGCGGGTGAACGGCTGTTCCACCTGCGTCAAGAGACGAGGAGTACGCAGGACTTTGCCCTGGAGTTCAGGACCTTGGTCGCAGGAGCAGGGTGGAACGACAGGGCCCTGATAGATCATTTCCGATGCAGTCTCAGGGAGGACGTCCGCAGGGAGCTAGCATGTCGGGACATCACCCTCACACTGGATGAACTCATTGACATGGCTATCCGTCTCGACAACCTGCTGGCTGCCTGCGGGCGTTCGGATCAGGTCCTGTCGTTTCCACTTCCCAGCCCTCCTACCCCTATCCCTATGGAGTTAGGAGGGGCGGCTTCGAGGGGGACCGGAGGAGGAGTGTCCTCCTGCACCAGTTGTGGTCTGCGAGGGCACACGGCCGACCGGTGCTGGAGGAACTCGTCTGGGAGTCGGGAGGGCAGGCGGAGCACTACTCGATCACCTCAGGTGAGTAAGCACCAGACTCACCCAGAGCTTCCTGTCGGTCATGTGTATGTGTTAACTTATTTCCATGGGTTTCTTCCCTCTCTACAGCATAAGGTGCTAGTCGATTCAGGCGCAGCTGGGAATTTCATGGATCGTGGGCTCGCGTTAAGGCTAGGGATTCCCCTGGTGTCGTTAGACCTACCTTTCCCCGTGCACTCCTTAGATAGCCGACCATTAGGGTCAGGAGTAGTTAGGGAGGCTACGGTGCCGCTGGACATGGTAACGCAGGGGGGTCATAAGGAGCAGATTAGTCTGTTCCTTATAGATTCACCTGCGTTTCTAGTGGTGTTGGGAATTCCCTGGCTAGCTCAACACAACCCTGTGATTTCCTGGCGACAGGGGGCTCTTAAGGGGTGGTCAGAGGAGTGTTCAGGCAGGTGTATAGGAGTTGCCGTTGGTGCGACTACGGTGGAGAGTCCAGACCAGGTTTCCACAGTGCGCATTCCCTCTGAATATGCCGATTTGGCTATCGCCTTCAGTAAAAAGAGGGCGACCCAATTACCACCCCATCGTTGAGAGGACTGCGCGATAAACCTTCTGGAGAACGCTGCACTTCCTAGGAGTCACGTGTATCCATTGTCCCATGAGGAGACAGTAGCGATGGAAACATATGTTGCTGAATCGCTGGGACAGGGGTACATTCGGGCCTCCGCATCACCCGTCTCCTCGAGCTTCTTTTTTGTGAAGAAGAAGGATGGAGGTCTGCGTCCGTGCATTGATTATAGAGGTCTAAATTCCATCACAGTGGGGTTTAGTTACCCACTACCTCTCATCGCTACGGCGGTGGAATCATTTCACGGGGCGAGCTTCTTCACAAAACTGGATCTGAGGAGTGCGTATAATCTGGTACGTATCCGGGGAGGAGATGAGTGGAAAACTGCATTTAGTACTACATCTGGTCATTATGAGTACTGCGTCATGCCATGTGGGATGAAGAATGCTCCAGCCGTCTTCCAATCCTTCGTAGATGAGATTCTCCGAGACCTGCTCGGGCAGGGAGTGGTAGTGTACATCGATGACATCTTGATCTATTCTGCCAGACGCGCGGCGCATGTGTCTCTGGTGCTTTCAGCTTTCAGTCGTTTGAAGGAGCTGTTCACCAATGCGCCCGTGTTGGTGCATCCGGACCCCTCTTTAGCGTTCATAGTGGAGGTGGACACGTCCGAGGCGGGGGTCGGGGCCGTACTGTCCCAGCGCTCGGGCGTGCCACCCAAGCTCCGCCCTTGTGCCTTCTTTTCGAGAAAGCTCGGTCCGGCGGAGCGAAACTATGACGTGGGGGACCGGGAGTTGTTAGCTGTAGTCAAGGCTCTAAAGGTGTGGAGACATTGGCTTGAGGGGGCGAAACACCCTTTTCTCGTCTGGACTGACCATCGTAATCTCGAGTATATCCGGGCAGCGAGGAGACTAAATCCACGTCAAGCTAGATGGGCCATGTTTTTCACCAGGTTTCGGTTTACCATCTCATACCGGCCAGGCTCCCAAAACACCAAAGCCGACGCGCTGTCCCGCCTCTATGATACCGAGGAGCGGTCCGTTGAGCCAACTCCCATCATTCCACCTTCATGTCTCGTGGCACTGGTAGTATGGAAGGTGGACGCGGAGATAGAGAGGGCCTCACGGTTAGAGCCGGCCCCCCCTAACTGTCCAGTGGGGGCTCAGTACGTGTCGAGGGGGGTCCGGGATAAGCTGATCCGGTGGGCTCATACTCTCCCCTCCTCGGGTCATCCTGGCATCGAGAGGACAGTGCGGAGTCTTAGAGGGAGATACTGGTGGCCCACACTGGCTAAGGACATGAGATTTTATGTCTCCTCCTGCTCAGTGTGCGCCCAGAGCAAGGCTCCTCTGCACTTGCCTAGAGGGAAGTTACAACCCCTCCCCGTTCCACAACGGCCGTGGAGACACACTTATCGGTGGACTTTCTTACCAACCTTCCCCCGTCCCAGGGAAGTACTACAATCCTGGACGTTGTGGATCGGTTTTCTAAGTACTGTCGTCTCATCCCGTTGCCCGGTCTCCCTGCGGCCCTGCAGACTGCGGAGGCCTTGTTTACCCATGTCTTCCGGCACTATGGGGTGCCTGAGGACATTGTTTCTGATCGGGGTCCCCAATTCACGTCCAGAGTGTGGAGGGCGTTTATGGAGAGACTGGGGGTCTCGGTCAGCTTAACCTCAGGTTTTCACCCCGAGAGTAATGGGCAGGTGGAGCGCGTAAACCAGGATGTGGGCAGGTTTCTGCGGTCCTATTGCCGGGACCGGCCTGGTGAGTGGGCAAGGTATGTTCCTTGGGCTGAGCTCGCTCAGAACTCCCTACGCCACTCCTCAACTAACTTGTCCCCTTTTGAGTGTGTGTTAGGTTACCAACCGGTCCTGGCCCCATGGCATCAGAGCCAAACCGAGGATCCTGCGGTTGAGGAATGGGTACAGCGCTCCAAGGACACCTGGAAAGCCGTCCAGGACTCGCTAAGGTTAGCGGGAGACCGGCAGAAGAGGAGCGCTGACCAGCACCGCAGTGAGGCCCCCGTGTTTGCACCGGGGGACAGGGTCTGGATCTCGACCCGAAACCTGCCCCTCCGCCTGCCCTGTCGGAAGCTGGGGCCGCAGTGTGTGGGGCCGTTCAAAATCATGAGGAGAATAAACGAGGTGTGTTACAGGTTACAACTTCCTAGGTATTACCGTATTAACCCCTCATTTCATGTGTCTCTCCTCAGGCTGGTGGTGGCTGGTCCCCTGCAAGAAGGTGAGGTGCCTGAGGTCCCTCCACCCCCTCTGGACATCGAGGGGTCCCCGGCATACACGGTTCGTGGCATTCTGGATTCGAGACGCCGGGTGGGGGGCCTACAGTATCTCGTGGACTGGGAGGGGTACGGTCCGGAGGAGAGATGCTGGGTTCCGGTGGGGGACATTTTGGACCCTTCTCTCCTGAGAGATTTCCACCCGGCGCCTCGTCCTCCGGGTCGTCCTCGAGGCCGGTGGCAGCGCGCGTCGGGGGGGGGGGGGGGGGTACTGTCACGACTTTTGTTGGCTCCCCTGCCTGGTCGGGCGGTGATCGGCGGTCGTCGTCACCGTCCTACTAGCCGCTACCGATCCCATTTTCGTTTGTCTGTTGGTTTTGTCATATTAGTTTCACCTGTGTGTATTTTGGTTTAATTAGCTTCCCTATATGTAGTAGTTTGACCCGCCCTTGTTTTGTGCGGGATTGTTTTTTGTTACTCTGTTGGTTGTGGTTTCATGTTTGTATTCTCCGGACTGTTTGGTCCTGTGTTTGGGCTGGTCTGTTTTATGCTGGCGTGACCGTTTTTTGACAGAGAATAAATTACGATTTACCGAACCCTGCTCTCTGCGCCTGATTGCAACCCACCACTCCTAGTAGGCTGTGGCAAACAGAGTCAAATAAATACTTAGGGAAGGCATTCCAAATACTGTTCTGGTTCTTGATATACTTCAGAATCCAATTTATTTTCAAACTATTATTTAGAGTATTGAAATCTAAAACCTCAAGACCTCCTTGTTATTGGGTATTAGTGAGAATATCTTTCCATAGATAGTGAGGCTTGTTCCTCCAAATAAAATTATAAAAAATCTTATCTAAGTACTTTACAATTTTAGGGGATAATTCAAGTGATAACAAGACATAAACCAATTTGGATAACCCTTCAGCTTTGGACAATAAAACCTGACCGTATAAAGAAAAACCTCTCAGCAACCAGAGGTTCGATTTCTTCTTTGTTTTCTCAATAATGGGGTTAAAGTTTAATTCACTCCTTTGTTTTTCATTCTCGCATATAACAATTCCAAGATAATTAACAGTATCTTTAATTGGGATACCATATACTTCCTGTAAAACACAGTCCTTGAGTGGAAATAAGACTGACTTATTGATATTCATTTTCAAACTCGAAACTAAGGAAAAATCTTCAATATAGGAAACTGCTTTAGAAATCTAATTTCTGTCTCTCAAAAATATGGTGGTATAAGCCATTTGACATAGTTTAAATTCCTTGCCAAGTGCTAAAACACCTTGAAAATTCCCTTTCTTGATATGAAGAGCCATAATTTGAGTAACCAATGAAACTAAAAATCGACTAATTGGGCAGCCCTGCCTAATGCCACGGCCAATATCAAATCTTCGGGATGTCCCGTGAGCTAATTTTACAGAGCTAGAACAACCACTATATAAAGTTTGGACTGCTTTCAAAAAAAAAATCACCAAATCCCCAAAAAACATATTGCTTTGAACATAAACTCATGTTCTACAGTGTCAAAAGCTTTATAAAATACAAACATAAGAAAACTATCATCAAGGATGAGGTCATTATAGTCAATCATATCTAAGATCAACCTGATGTTATTACTCACGTGTCGACAATGCATTAAACCAGATTGTTCTTCATCATATTTACCTTTCATAAATAAAGGTAAATAAAAAATAAAAAAATGTATTATATGATGCAAGCCTTGTTTCAACCTCTTAGCAAATACAAGAGCAAATAATTTCCCATCATTATTCAACAGGCTAATGGGTCTCCAGTTGTCAATATAAAGACTATCCTTATTAGGTTTGGGAATCAAAGTAATTACACCTTGCTTAAAGGAAGCCGGTAACTCCCCCTTTTCTATTGATTCTTGGAACATAGCAAGAATGAAAGGAATCAATTTATCATTGAATGCTTTATAAAACTTGCTTATTAAACCATCATTTCCAGGGGACCTATTTTCCTTAAGGCTTTTAATACAGTCTTGTCTCAATTTCAGATAACTCATCATCACAAAAATCCCTGAAATCATAATCTATCTTCTTAGCAATGTTTGCTACATTGTCTAAGAAAATATCCATATTGGAAGTTGACTGGACTGGTGTATATAGATTCTGATAAAACTGGACAACATGCTGAGAGATTTATTTTTGTCATGCCCTGACCATAGAGAGCCTTTGTTTTTCTATGGTATAGTAGGTCAGGGGGTGACTGGGGGGTTTTCTAGTTATTATTTTCTATGTGGGTTTCTAGTTTAGTTTTTCTATGTTGGTGTTTGTTATGATTCCCAATTAGAGGCAGCTGGCTATCGTTGTCTCTAATTAGGGATCATATTTAAGTAGAATTTTTTCCCACCTATGTTTTATAGGATATTGTTTTGAGTTAGTGTATGTTACACCTCTTAGTTACAGTTCGTTGTTTGTTTCGTTCTGTCTTTGTTGTTTTGTGCGTTTTTAATAAATAATATGTGGAAACCATATCGCACTGCAGCTTGGTCCAATAATTATTCAGACGACTGTGACACTTTTGGATTTTCATTGGGAGTATTTTTAATCATTCATTTACATATTTTCACCGGCCCTTTTTTCTAAATTAAAGAAATATTTCCATCCATTTTCGTCTTGATCTTACAAATGCTCCCCCAGCCTTTTCCTCATAGATACAGTCTAAGTGTATTTTCAATGATAGCTCCAGTAATTCCTGATTAGTTAGTTCAGTTTTTTTAGTATGATCCATTATTCCCTTTATGATGTCACATTCTCACTCTCTTGGCATGAGCAATTTCTTTCCCCATTGAAATAGCCAAAAGCCTTATATCAAATTTCACTAGCTCCCAGTAACTTCCAAACGTATTCATAACACAGGCACAATTCCAGTATTTATCAATAATTCCTGCTACTTCCTTCTTAAATACTTCATTATCTAGTTAAGTCTTGTTCATTTTACAGTAGCATTTACTAACTTTTTTTGTTGACAAAACATGCATATTTATCTTTATTGCGATCCCTTTGTGGTCTGTTAAAAATCGATGGTTCAATCGAGACTATATCAACCTTGTCAGCCATTTCTTCAGATATCAGCCAGAAATCAATACAGGATTGCATAGATAAATCTTTGGTACCCCATGTAAACATAATATCTGGGCTCTTTTGTCTACAAATATCTAGAACACCTAACCTTAGACATATATTCCTTATCTCACAAACAGAATTGCTATCCTTAGGAGGCCATCTATCTAGATTATCATGTAATACTGTATTAAAATCTCCACCCAGTATTACCTAGGCCAACGGAAATTTAGACAATTTTACTTTTTTCCCTCTCAATGTCTCTAAATAAAATACAGTTACTTGACTTGTTATTGGAAGAATAAGTATTTACAACAATGAACTGAATGTGGTTGACACATCTACCAATAGTAGAATCCATCTCCCTGTATTATCTGCTTCATGACTCAATATATGACCCTTAAAGTTGCCTTTTAAAACAGTGACACCTGCTGACCGATTAGTAGCAAATTAAAACCAAATATCATTCCCCCCATTGACACTTCCAAAACGCAGTATCTGTGGAAAAGGCATGAGTTTCTTGAATGAAATAAAAGTCAGCACTCTTACCCTTACAATACAAAAAAATATTTCCTTTTCAAAATATGACGGATTTCCCTGGCATTAATAGAAAAAACAGAAATGGACATTTACTATCACAGTGACTATATGAAGAACATTACACTTGTTTTCACATGAATCGGGTTCTCACAAAAAGAAAAGGTCTTACTAGTTGCAAATAAAAACAGTCCTATGCACCACGCAAGTGGTTGACCTAAATTATATATATATATATTGTTTTATACAATTGCAAATAACATTGTACCATAGATTGGTAAAACGAATAGCCATCAAGATAACATTGTCAGTGCAAATTTCCTTGCCATAAAAATAGATATATATAAAAAAAGTTTTGCTCACACAAACAATGCTCTTTCCTCAAGAAATATAAAGTTTTTGTCAGATGCAAATAAAACTCAGTGCTGCACCACTCACTTGATAAATCCAGCAGTCAACAAGCTAGGCATCAGCGTGAATTTCCCTTTGATTAGCAAAAGCCTTGGCTCCCGCAAAGTATGCACTTTTCCCTTCCTTCCTCTGTCAATCATCCTCCACAGATGATTCCGAGCTTCTTTGTCAAATGCTGTCAGATCCTCAGGTTGTTCTTTAAATAGTCCTTTTTCTTTGCACTTTTCCATGTCATATCCCTCGCTGTCCTGGAGATGAATCTCACGATCACTGGTTGTGGTGGCTGGTTGTTTTCCCTATCTCTCAGCCTTCCCAGGCAGTGCACTACATCCAGAGAACCTGCAACAACATTTCGCTCCTCCTCCGCGACTATTGCCCTGCAAATGTCCTTCACTCTTGCTTTGATGTTGTCGTCAGATTTTTCTGCTATTGCATAAATTCGAAGATTCCACCTCCGACCATACCGGTCCTTCTTGTTTACATTTGACTCCATTTCAGTGAGTTTTTTCTCCTGCTTTGCAACATTAATTTTTAATATTGCGTTCTGCTGCTTCAATTTTTACTTCATCAGCATTGAAATCAATCGCTTTCTTCATGTTAAAATCAAATCAAATGTATTTATATAGCCCTTCGTACATCAGCTGATATCTCAAAGTGCTGTACAGAAACCCAGCCTAAAACCCCAAACAGCAAGCAGTGCAGGTGTAGAAGCACGGTGGCTAGGAAAAACGATACTGTTAACGATACTGACAGTGTTCTTTTTCACCAAATCCATGATTTCATCTGCGTTCTCTTTGATTTTAACCGTGAGGATACGGACGATTTGTCCTGTAGCTGGCTCAGTGATGGTTCACTTCTCAGCTGCTTTGGAAGTTGCTCTTTGGTTGGGGTATTCAGGTATGAATCACATTTACCCCCTTTTTTACACTGCAAACATATGAGTGAGTTTCAACAATGTCTCTTTTCTCCTTGGAAGTTGCAACATCCATTATCTCAGCAACAGTTTGGTCATGTCCTGATTCCATGCTACTAGCTATGAAGACGTTAGCAAGCTAATTTAACTACACACGCTGAAACTTTTCGATAGCTAACGTTAGCTTGTTCGTTGGAAATCGTCAAATATATTTCAATGGTTTGATTAATTACACAATTATTCAAAATAGCTACATTGTATGGTTAGATATCATTTGTTTGTGAAAAAAAACAAACAAATTGCAACTGCAGCCTAAAACTATAAACTTTGTGAGAAAATCCTAAAATTGTTCCTCAGCTAGAAGTGTTACACCCTCTCATGCCGCCATCTTGACCCCTTGGTCAACTTTAAACAAGTTTACCAAACCCTCCATGCTTTTTATCTTGACTGTGATATTCGTATCCTATCCTCTTCAGTGTGACAGGCTAGCTGCAGACACAGCCATTGAGCTGAGGAGAAGGGGAGTGGCCTCTGTCAGTCTATGACCTTGAGTAGTTCAGACAGAGTTGGTGTCTCAACTCATCATCATTGAGAAGGATTCTCCACCAGGTATTGATCCTAAGGTAGATGATAAACCATTTGACAGTATTGCTCTTCAATATGAGTTTGGAAGACTGATGCTGTTTTCTTCATGATTTTCTGAATTATACATTTTCACAGGCTTTACTAGTTCTTATTATTTCACTGTAGTGACTTTGATAAAGGCATTACCCCGTTTCTCTCAATTCAGAGATGTATTTGCCAATGAAGACACCACAGAGCTGAGTGGGAAGTGCATTGTGGAGCTGGCGAAAGGTACATTACATTTACATTATACTACAGCATGTACATGGTCATGCACCGTTATACACTCAGTGGCTAGTTTATTAGGTACACCACCCCGTTCACAAAAATGGTTAGCTCCTACAGACAGTTAGTCACGTGGTCGTGGCTTGCAATATAAAGAAGGCAAACAAGCATGAAGGCATTCAGTTACTGTTCGATTAAACATTAGAATGGGCAAAACTAGTGACCTGAGCAACTTTGAGCGTGGTATGATCATCAGGTCAGGCGCGCTGGTCCCAGCATCTCAGAAACAGCCGGCCTCCTGGGCTTTTCACGCACAACAGTGTCTAGGGTTTACTGAGAATGGTGCGACAAACCAAAAACATCCTCGATCCTCTGCCAGGACCTAGGATCAAGGGAGACACTCAAGTGTTTTAGTACTATATCTCTTGACACAATGATGAAAATAATCATGGCCACTAAACCTTCAAGCTGCATACGGGACCCTATTCCAACTAAACTACTGAAAGAGTTGCTTCCTGTGCTTGGCCCTCCTATGTTGAACATAATAAATGGCTCTCTATCCACCGGATGTGTAACAAACTCACTAAAAGCGGCAGTAATTTTTTATTTTAATTTAATTGTACCTTTATTTTACTAGGCAAGTCAGTTAAGCAGAACGACAGATTTGTACCTTGTCAGCTCGGGGATTCGATAATAAAGCCTCTTGAAAAAGCCAAACCTTGACCCAGAAAATATAAAGAACTATCGACTATTGGAAACCCAAATTGGTCTACACGGACAAGTTCTGGCCTGGTTTAGATCTTATCTGTCGGAAAGATATCACTTTGTCCTCTGACAAATCAACTGTACATTTCGGTGTTCCTCAAGGTTCCGTTTTAGGACCACTATTGTTTCCACTATATATTTTACCTCTTGGTGATGTCATTCGGAAACATAATGTTAACTTTCACTGCTATGGGGATGACACACAGCTGTACATTTCGATGAAACATGGTGAAGCCCCAAAATTGCCCTCGCTGGAAGCCTGTGTTTCAGACATAAGGAAGCGGATGGCTGCAAATGTTCTACTTTTAAACTCGGACAAAACAGAGATGCTTGTTCTAGGTCCCCAGAAACATAGAGATCTTCTGTTGAATCTGACAATTAATCTTGATGGTTGTACAGTTATCTCAAATAAAACTGTGAAGGACCCCTGATCTCTCTTTTGACAAACATATCAAGACTGTTTCAAGGACAGCTTTTTTCCATCTATGTAACATTGCAAAAATCTGAAACTTTCTGTCCAAAAATGATGCAGAAAAAGTAATCCGTGCTTTTGTCACTTCTAGGTTAGACTAGTGCAATGCTCTACTTTCCAGCTACCTGGATAAAGCACTAAATAAACTTTAGTTAGTGCTAAACACAGCTGCTAGAATCTTGACTAGATCCAAAACATTTGATCATATTACTCCAGTGCTAGCCTCTCTACACTGGCTTCCTGTTAAGGCAAGGGCTGATTTCAAGGTTTTACTGCTAACCTACAAAGCATTACATGGGCTTGCTCCTACCCATCTTTCCGATTTGGTCCTACCGTACATACTAGTGGTCAACCGATTAATCGGAATGGCCGATTAATTAGGGCCGATTTCAAGTTTTCATAACAATCGGAAATCTGTATTTTTGGGCGCCGATTTCCGATTATTCTTTCTTTATTTAATTTTTTGTATACCTTTTATTTAACTAGGCAAGTCAGTTAAGAACACATTCTTATTTTCAATGACTGGCCTAGGAACTGTGGGTTAACTGCCTTGTTCAGCGGCAGAACGACAGATTTTCACCTTGTCAGCTCAGGGGTTCCAATCTTGCAACTGCACAGTTAACTAGTCCAACGCGCCAACCATTGCACTCCAAGAGTAGCCTGCCTGTTACGCGAATGCAGTAGAAGCCAAGGTAAATTGCTAGCTAGCATTAAACTTATATTATAAAAAACAATCAATCAAAATCACTAGTTATAACTACTAATCCAGTTTAGCAGGCAATATTAACCAGGTGAAATTGTGTAATTTCTCTTGCGTTCATTGCACGCAGTCAGGGAATATGCAACAGGGGGGCGGAACTAGCATGTTGGAGTGAACGGCTGTGCGTGAGAGGCTCCTGCAACTTTTTTGCGAAATAATCTAATTTAACCTACTTTATGGCACTTTTTACAACAAACGTTTCTTTCTAGTACAAGATTGTAACTTTTTATATGAAAATGCCGAGTAATAAGCGACCAAAGGACAATAAATCCACAGCGGAGGCCTACTCCCCACTAAACAACGAGACAGACATGGCGGGAGGCACATGCAACAACGTGACACTCACGGAACTTACCCGGGCTTTGGGAGAGCTACGTGTTGCTATAGCTGAGGATCTTAAGGCCACTATTGCTGAACTGGACACCAAAATCGAGAGCATCATTCGAACGGTCGCTTCGCATGGCCAGAGTATTGTGGACCTTGAGAAAGCTTCTGAATTCAACGCTGGTAGGATCGACGAGTTAGAGAAGCTATGCACGTCATTGCAGGATACTGTGCAGAGGCTTTCTGTGAAAGTGGTGGACCTGGAGGGCCGATCCAGACGTAATAACCTTCGCGTTGTTGGTCTGGCAGAGGGGGTAGAGGCGGGCTCTCGCCCCACCGACTTCTTCGCCAAGCTTTTGAAGGATGCAATGGGATCGGATGTTTTGGATTCGGATCCCCAGCTGGACCGCACACATCGCTCCCTTGTCCCAGTGCCTGGACCGGGCAAACGTCCTCGCCCAGTAATCATCTGTTGTCACAGTTTCAAGACCAAGGATCTTATCCTGCGTGAAGCTCGAATGAGGGGCAACCTATTGCATAAAGGGCATCCATTCCGTGTCTATGAGGATTATGCGCCCGATGTGGCAAAGCATCGCGCCGACTACAGAGATGTCATGACCAAACTCTACAAACTCCATCTTCGCCCAGCCTTGCTCTTCCCTGCAAGACTAAGAATTACCCCGCCTTCCGGTGAGAAGATTTGGCTCTCCTCGGTTTTGGACGCAGAGAAGTTTATCCGGGGATATACACCAATCCCCCGTACAGGTTAGAGTGCCTTGTTGTTGCGTGTTAGGGTCTGCTCATGGACTCAAATCCATTCTATACCATATTGGGTGAAAACGTATTAAACGGGCTCAACAAGGGCTACCGAACATGTAAGACGCTGAGCAGACCAATGGATGGCGGTCAGAGCTCTCAATTAACGTTACATTCACTTTCATCCCGGCTGTGCTCAGCGATGCATATTTTTTACATCCAGGTTTGATCACTGACACCTTCGGACGGATATACTTATATTCCCCCACTTTTGTTTTGTTTCGTTATTTATTTTACAATCCTTACATTATTCTTACTACCATACCATTTATTTATTGCTTGCAGGGGACTGGGGGTGATGGTTGGGAGGGGGCAGACACCTGG